>NW_017299893.1:416309-457872 GCF_001594075.2 Trachymyrmex cornetzi | reverse complement strand
TTTTTTTGCAAACATCCATCATGATGGAAGCAATTATGAAATTATTATTTTTATTGTTATTTACTAAATTATTATTTTATTTAATTTTATTTAATTTATTTAATAAAAATAATTGCAAGCATGCAAAATATTATAAAAGTTGTTAATTTGATATATTATAAACATTAATATAAATATTTACATTTATAATAAATACAATTCTATGCAGGTTTCATTTTTTAAAATAAAAACGTACATTTATCGTTTTTTATTTACAGTTAAAATGTGTCATGTTATTACAAACAAATGTCACTTTTTCTCACACCATCGAATATCATGTTATAATTGTTATTAGTGGCGTGAAATCAAATTCGTATAAACTTGTCAGACAAATTTGCTTTTTGAAGTGGCCTCTAATGATACTTTATGGCATTAATTAATATCTAATGGCACAATATCAGCTTATAATCGGCTCAACAATATTGTACAAGGTATTACAGTGGCAGGACGATCCATGATCACGTTTCAATATAATTGGTAGGAAATTTGGTAGATATAACGCAGGACGTTTCTTGGATAGCTAAAGGATCGTCCTTAATTGCTTGCGCACGATATTATAGTTCACAAATGCGAGTCGCTCTTCGTAGCCGACATCCTTAATTTTATATTACGTAACTTTATATAACATTGGGCGGCAAAGCACATATCGGGTATTATTCACGACGTTCTAAAGTACGGAGTGCTATGTAAATGACCGAAGTAAAGATCTGTATGTATACCGAGGGAGAATAAACCGCCATATTGTATCTCTGTTATTTACTAACTGTGAGTGAAACAATGTAATAGGCGCTAAGCTTTCTTTCAAGCTTGATTAACTTGGAGAGCCGGGAATTGGCGGCTGTGCTGCTTCAAATTGCTCAAATAACTTACCTGTTCCTCGTTCTTAGCATAGTGCTGGTTGGCCCATGGAGACCGTGCTATATATTGCATTTTGTAGATTATAACTTTCTTCTCTTCAATCTAACTTGTAATTCTATCCGTATTCTAACAGTTGTGAAAGTGATAGTCCTTATTAGTGTTACCTTGTTTAAAACAATGAAAATAAGATACTTAATTAGAATAAAATTCAAAATGGAATAATGAAAGGTTACGAGTCAAGCTAGATTTTCAACTCTAAAGTTTCACTATGAGTGAAAAATGTCATATTCGGTCAATGCGATTTTTCGTCTAATATTTGTTGTCAATTTATACAATTTCTAGTTCAAGCAAATTGTGCGTTGATCATTTGTCGGTTTTGAAACATAGTCCTAAACCGACACTGGAGTAATGATATCACGAATTAAATTGACAAGCAATGTAATGTTATTAATGCTAAGCCTCCTAAATAAGCCTCCTAAATAATATTTTTTAAAAACCTGTATATAAATAATTTACAGTTTATTATGATAATTATTATATAAACTATAACATTTAGCTTGGCTGTAATCCTTTATTATTTTATTTTAAATTATCTTTGCTTGAAACGTGCATCTCTTTTATAAATGCAAATGTAAGAAAGCTATCCCGCAGTGATCTCCTACAAGTTGTTTTACTCTGTTAAATATCAAAAAAACAATGATAACTCAATCTCTCTAATTAAATAATATTTTGTTATTTCAATTTCCATACGTATCAAAATGTAAATCAATTAATTTCTGTGGTTAGCTTCGAAATAAACGATGTCCATGTTAACGCACATTTACTTCGTAAATAATAAATTAAATTTGAAGTAAATTTAATTTTCTCGAATTAAATTGTTTAACTGTATTGTTTTAACTAAATTAACAACATATTGAGTAGAAATAGTAGCGACCTAAAATAAGTAAAAATAACTCAAATTGGATATGGTTTGATATTACGAATTTTTTTTAACAGTTTATCAAACAGTTTTATTGAATAATAGCATAAATACAATTTAATTTTGCGGAGAACCGTGTAGTGATTTCACAGGGAGCGAAATATACATTTTTATTAACGTAACTGCCACTATACGTCGTCCTTAAGCCAGACAACTTCATAAAACTCATTTATATCGACAAAAGGTCATTGATTTTTTTCGATAGTTTCGCGCTCGCACGTATATCCATTTATCTCAGACTTTACCCTACAATGTCTCTAGAGGCAGATTGCAGGATATTACTTCCTTGACTTCGTGATCTCCTTTTACTCCCCACTTAACGTGCAATTCGTGAGTTCCAACTACGCCTGAAAGGAACGCAAAGGCTCATTTCATTCCGGACGCTGTCGGGTAGCCTGAAGTAGCAGCGCATTTCGCTATCCCGATGCCGGTATTACACGTCAGGTCAGACGTTACAGATGGGCAATTAAAGTGTTACAACCTACCCCCCGTGAAGTGCTTAGCGAGATGCGAGATGTTTACTGTAACGATGGCCGTCTGTTCTTTTTTTTTTATGTCGTTCTACAGTCTTATCAGCGGGCTATTTAACTCAATCGACGTCCAATTAAGGATTTAACAATCTTGTAAAAATGGTTAACTCGCCCATTGCCGGTAACAATTAACATTTAAAACGTCTATCGCTTTCACAGTAAAATATATCCGTCTCTCAATGCTTGAAGAGCAAATTCCATCCAAGTTGTTCTCCATTTCGTAACAACCTCGTATTTGTTTATGAAACAGTATATAATGGTAAATACAATTACCTTGTTCCATCGAGGACCTGCATAAAATTAACAAACAGATTGACGAATCACTATGAATGATTTCCTTCTCTCCATGATTTCCTCGTTACTCCTAGTCGACCGATGTGAAGTGCCGTGGCACGCGAAACGGTAGGTCTATGTACATCAGTCAAAAGTCATGACGTGTAGCGGCAACAAGCGTGCAATTACTCGACGAAACAAGAAAGTGTTTCAGTCTATCGGGTGTAAAATGCGAGGAGAAGTTTAAAGAGAAGCGGCACCGACCGTCTCGATTAGAGTGAACGCCACGCGTTTGCGCGGGCAAATAAACGGTTAAATTATACATTGTTAAACGACGGACAGGCTGAAACGGCGCACGGTGGTCTATTTTTGAAGGTGGCTGGGCGCGGAAGAAGAAGAAAGCTCCTTGAATAAAACATATCTACCACCGGCATGTCCCGGAGTCTTTACTCATCCCTTCGCCTCATAGCCTCCTACATCTTCTTCTCCGCCTCCTCTTTTTTCATCCGTTCTACCGTTAAATATCCGTCCGTTCTTGGCGAGGTCATTCGGGCGACGCCACATAATAGCAACCCGTTAATGGTAATAAAGTAAACGTGTTGCACCCGAGAAACTTGGCGAATGAAGTTTACTGTCATGGTCGAGAAATGTCCGAAAGTGTGGCAATTTCCAAAAGTCATTCTGCAGACGTTGGTATTTAACGTAAGATCATGTAATTTTCTTAATCTTCCGGAGCTGACAGTGAGTCCATATTGGATTTACTTAATTGTCAATTTTTCCTCAAAAATGTTACACAATTTAATTTTTTTATGTTACTGCAAAAGACCTCGCACTAATCGTATGAAAAAAGTAATTTCAGATTCTGATCAAAAGTTCCGATACAGCCATAAAAGATGGACAGATATTACTGTAATTTTATCTGAAAGTTACTATTTTGAATCTAATCATACACTGTTAGATATCAAAAGAGTAATGGTAATCCAGTACCTTAAGTTAAATAACATTTTATTATTTTTAACTTCTATATGTCAAAACGTCAATCAACCCATTTTTGTGGTTAGTACGATACTAAATATAATATATTTTCTTGAGTTAAATTATTTAACTTTATTATTTTAATTAAATTAACGACATCATATTGAGTAGGAACGACAATCTGTAGAAATAATTAAAAATAATTCAAATTGGATTAATTTGAAGAATTTAACAATGCAGTGTATTGAAAGGAATTTGTATCTACAGTGCACAGTTTATTTTTTTAAATATTGTATAAGCATTTATTCAATTAAATACCTACATATGTAACTATATACGTTCCGTTATTGAATAGGTTTATGTAACCGTGTGAGGAGTGATGTAGATGTATACATATATCGATATATGTATCTGTCTCTATGACTATTCCATTAGTAATATTAGACGTTATTATGTATGAATACACGTATAGTTATATATATATATATATATATATACCATTAAAAAACAAACTGTACTGTAGATAAAGATTTTCATTTCGGTTAGACTCAAAATAACTTTCAAACATACTATATAATAAAATATATTCAAAAAACATTTAAAATTCAGCTTCGACCGTAATAGATATTAAACTCTTATTTGTGTGTATTCACATGTACGGTTTTAATAAATTCTTTATTATTGCAAAATATATTCAATTTTTATTGTTAATTGTATTTATGGAAATTTTTAATCAGCGTTTATAAGTTACAAAATATCACAATTTTTTTAATTTGACTAAAATCACTTTTTCTACATAATTAGTGCGGAGTTCTTTGGATTCTTATTCAAATATACTGATAAATCTTTGGTTGAACATGAACATAGCAAAAAATTCTAATCATATTAATCAAAATTCTAGTTACATAAACTAAAATTATAATAGGTTCAATCTGAAATTTCTGATTTGTCTAGTTTCAATAAGAATTCCAATTAATACAATTAGACTCTTTTTCCAATGTAGTATTCACTCTTTTGTATACGAGTTATGTCATTTTAATTCTTTGAAATTAATTAGTACCTCTCAGCTTTTAATTAACATAAATTAAATTACATTTACAGATCCAACGTCAGTAATTATGTTATAGATTTTGACGTAATCTCCGGAGGGTTAACAAGCATGGAAACTTAAACTGCCTCAGGCATGAAATTAAATCAGTTTTGATGGCTCTTACGATTGCATTAAATCTCGCCGGATCGTGTTGATGAATGTAAAGTTACGAGTTTCGTTTACCTCCAGTCATTTATTCATAAAATGATTTATCAATAATTCCACCGACGAGTCGCTTGATTAATTTTTTTTCTCCCTCAGGCTCCGATAGCAAGGTGTCGGACGTTGACGGACAGCCCTACACAACGTTGCTCTACAGCAACGGCCCGGGTTACATACATCCGCGGAATATTCTACGGGAAGCTGGGAAAGATTCCATTCAGGTAAGGGAGGCTTGGTCTCATTTTCGTACGCGCGAAAGGTAGTTCGCCAGTGTTTATTGGATCGGAGAATGATCGAGTGGCGAAATCGAGATCGCGTTCGAAAATCCATCACGTACCATAGCTGTTCGTGAAATATTCTGCCAAACACTTCCGACTGCCTAGTGCTTATCCCCAACCATTTTCTCGAGTATCCTGAAATACCGCGTTCGATGGGCGCTAGGAATTTTTAATCTTGCCGTAAAATTAATGAACGGGGTACACGATCGAGCTTGAGGCAAATTTAATTTTGACAAACAGATATATCAAAAGTGGTACACATAATGATTGTGTAATGACATTCTTAAGCAGTGCATAAAAATCGCACTACTAAAATAATCATTAAATTTGAAAATATTAATAAAATATAACTTTAATAATAATTTAATTTCAAAAATATTGCAATTTTAGATATTAAATGGTTTTAAACATTGAATTAATTTTAGAATTATGTTTTGATTACTTGATGGAATAGATTGCATGTAAGGATATTGGCAGTCTTCGCAAAATGTTTGATTTAATCTAATTTAATTTTTTTATGTGATAAAATTAATTTTCTTTTTTTTTATAAATTCCATTGATAAATAATTTTTCAAAATTCAAATGGGTGCTAAATGAATTGTATATGAAGAGAATTTTAAAATGTGACACATGTCTAGTTGTAAAAAATGCAATACAATTTATTGACTGTTTTATTTAGCGTCATATATTTATTCATTTATATATTTTATTCTATTTGCGATTGTTGTTTATTGATTTTTAATTTCCTTCGCTGACATAGCTTTTCTATAAAATTTATATTTATTTTCGATCGAGTTTATGTTACAATGCACGAACGAGCGTTCTCCTTGCTTTACAGGTTTCCATATATCATATATGTTTACATAGAGATTTGAATTTATACTAATCTGTAAACAAAAATATTTTGCCATGTGTTTCACAACTATCCGTATTTTCTCACGTATTCGCCGAATTTTATATCATTTTGTATTTACAACATATCGAGCAGAGACATTTTAGCATTCGCTGAATATTTACGATACGGATATTATTCGACGTCGCTGAGTTACATCGCGGAATATGGGGTAGATCATTTCGCGCTTTATTCGCACTTCGCTTTATATTATCATCCCAAACTCGTGCGTACAGTAATTTACTCTTCGATGCGGGCAGGTGTGGATATTAACAAATTTTACGCGCAAATCCGGCACGCCGTGTATAATTACGATTTTACTGCCTTGTTTAAATATAATGTATTATACCACTATATGTCATTACGATACTAACGTAAATTAATCTTGATTAACAGAGAATGTAACTGCCTATAATATATTGAATATATATCATATTTCCTTCAACTATACAAATTTTCTTTTTCATAAAACATCTCGTTACATCGTGATTATTTAAAACAAATTAGAACGATGTCGAGATCGAGAGAAGCTACAAAATTTTCTGAATTTAATTCAAAACGATTTCAGTTGAATTTTTATTTATCGAGATATTTATGTTACAAATTAAAAAGATTATCTTTCTCATATACTCTATCCAAAGCTTGTTATTGCGTATTTGCAATATTAAAATCCTATTCTCGAGATCACAAAGTAACAATTCATACAATCTTTTCGCTCACAGCACTCTCGGAATGCATTGAGCAAAATTCATTCTAAAGTTATAAAGGTATCATCTGCCGGTGTGATTCTCGAGTATGATTATTCAATTCCTCGGAATGCTCCGTCAGAGTGAATCATCATAAGCGGTAAGTGATCCGGGAAAAAAGTGATTAAAATCCGGATGACTATTGGGGCGTAATATAAATTACGTTGACCTGTCTGTCCTCTTTCACCGCTGATTTTATAAGTTGCAAAAAGGAAAACGATCGAGACATTTCATCACCTTAAATTCAAGCGATAGTTTGATAGAATGAGAACATTATAGAAGAATGTTAGCTAAAGAACTATTATTGTGAGAAAAATGTATACACGGAAAGAACGATTATACGAAAATATAGTAAAAATTTATATGTATACCGACTTGAAAATAATTTTGTTGGATCATTAAAATAATCATTTAGGAACTTCAAACATAATAAGCAATGTCAAAAGTTTTGACATTTTAGCAACCAGTTTAAGCATCTTATATAATTATTCTGATTATATATAATCCAAACAAATATTTTCAGATCTGTATTTAGTTACATTTTTTAGATACTACTTTTTTTTAGTAAAACCTTTCCATAAAGTAATTACTCGAATCTGCAACTTTTTATTCCACATAGATCTTGAGAGATTAATGATAATGATAAGACGACAATACATTTTAACAATATTTGAATAAAAAAGAAATTAAAATAATTTTAATTAATCTCTATAATTTATTTCCAATATTTTTTTTTACATATTGCGTAAAGCCTGTTAAGAAAGTTTAATTTTAAGGCTCGTGTAATTAAATAATTAAAGAGCCATCAGCCACACAATGCAATCGCAGATTGCAAGTTAAAAAAATTTTTTATTAATATAAATCGTGCTTTTGTGAATAGTTCTGTTGTTTGGCTATTTGAAAAGTTGCATTGTAATCTGCATGCTTTGCTGGAATGCATACGATATAATGCCATGAGTGCATAGTTTGAGCTGGGATAGTATCGCGTAATATTGCTATGATAGCGCCACGTAGACCCTTGTTCGAGCGCGGTCGCATTTTCTACGGACTATCATGTAAACGTAAATTCACATAAATCGATATCACGCGAAACAAGAAGTGTCCGTATTTTACGAGGGGAGATTGCTGCCATTTTATGAGAATATGATTTACACGATGAATGTCAGGTATGCATTAAGCGCGTAAATCTGGCTCCACCAGTCGGTATTAGCAGCAAATCTCGTGACCATAATACAAAGTACATACGCAGTAAACGTGCATGCGATAGTGCCAAAGTAAACAGTGACCTAATTTCCGATCGAACAGTTTATCTCGAGAATATGAAGAGAATGACTTGGAGTTACTGCTCATCTCCGTAACCTGATCTCTAAATAAATTATTTAACTATAATAAAATTATGTGATGCGATGGTAAGATTAATAATGCTATTGAAACAATATGATACGAATTTTTATAATTTGAAATTAGTTGTATTATTTAAACAACTGAAATATAAACATCTTCATTGTGAAAGTAAAATTCAATATTGTAAAATTATCCCGTTAATTATATGGAATACTTCAAGATTTCCAATCAATAAGTGCTTGTATGACTAAATGGTGAACAATGTTTCTCATTATTCATTTCTCTGTACTTTAATCTGTGAGAATTTTGTTTCGTGGCTCAAGGTGCGATGACAAAATGTTCTTTCTTTAATTTTTTGCTAACAAAAATACTGCCATGATATCGTACTAATTATGGGAATAATTATCGTATCGTTAAAGCAACTTGAAATATATTTACTTTGTAAAAACGTTCTACCCTGGAACTGGACTTATCTATCCTTGCATTTTATATGTACCGACATGGTGTAATAAAAAGCAGGTACGTTATTACCCACCTCAGTGATTTATGCCTGCAATTACATGCTGGAAGTTAATGCTTCAGATATCCAGGACGAATTAAACACCGTGCCGAGCTGATATCGAGCTATTTAGTAGACGTCGACTCCCTTCGTTCGCGCGATATAGCGCGCAAATTAATGAGAATTTTTCAGCTTCGATAACTCGCCCGTTCCGCGTTGCGCCGTTTCTTTCGCCCTCGTATTATGCCCAGCACTCCTCTGCATTCCTGAAGCGCAAACTGGTACAAATCTGTTCCGCCCCGCACGATCGACTTCACCCGGTTCGCAGGGGTGTTCACCCCGCGTGAAATATCCGCCTCTTGTAAATGTCTTAAAACAATCCTTTTCAGTCTTTATTCACGCAACCAGAATTTTTTATCCCGTATGACAACATTCGCTAATGAATACTTCTTTGTGTTTTTATCAGGATATTATTTTATAGAAGAAGGAGAGAGAGAGACAGAAGCAAAGATAAAAAATTCCGAGCTTCAAATGTAACTTTAATATTTTTCCGAAAAATATAAAGGTATCTTCTAATATATATATATTTTGTAATATACATATATACATATTTTATAATATTTCTTATTCATTATAATATAAACTAATCTAAAATATTTTGGATTTTATACGACAGTTTATATTATAATGAATGTATGCATAATGAGCGAATTCAGAATTCTATCTAATCTACCACGGCGTTAGATGGTTGTTTAATAAATTTAATGGTTATAGCCATTTTTTATTGCTTTTGTATCTGATCCTCTTGTTTATCTCGATAAGCGCTTAGTGTCCCAGTCCATTCCATAGATTTTGTTGCGAGAATAAAGTGCGCGGGGTATGCTTCGCTCTGCGATATCTCCGAGTTTTCGTATTACCCAATAGAAATACCGAAGTCAAGATGTACTGATAGCGGATAACGTTAACCCCGTACGATATTTAACGCTCTCCCGACGCACCATAATTCCTTAAGACGCCATTTCTCCAGTTACATCCTGCTCCAATGGACTCAGCAGCTCGACGTTGCTTTACGCTTAAGCAATCATCGTCACTGGCAGGATTTCTCTCAGGAGGACGCGTAGTAGGATTTGAGAAATGCGCGAACATCGGAGAAATTTTTATCTGTTTATTTTCAACAAACGCGACTATTTGCCTTACGATTATTTCTGGACAAGTGCTTTTCGTGGGAAAGATACTCTTGGAATTTTTCATATAGAATGTCACAGAAGACAACCGAAATTGTTAAAATTGCTAAAATTAAATAGCTGTTATCTTGTGTGAAATGTAAAATGAAATGAATTAAATACTTTTCTGTAGAGGAAACCGTCGTTTTTGTTGGCGCGAAAAGAATATACTTCCATTTTTAAACTCGTAAAAATAAATATTGTAAAAAGGCCGAAAATTCATCTAATTGCATGGCTATATAATATTCATTCAGAAAATCTCGACATAAATAGACATAAAAAGAATTTATTTAGAATTTTTTAAAAGGAAGTTACAGTTAATATTAGAATGTGTATGTTATAATTTTTGAGAACGTTCTATTGTTATGTAAATTTTCAAAATTATTATCTCGAAAATATATATCACTAATCTACTGAAACTAGTTAAATTATCGCCGGCTTCTTTTTATATTTATTTTTGCAAATTTAGTCATGTATGTTCTTTTTATATTATGTAATAAAAATGACGGATTTCTTTTATAGAATAGTGATTAATTAACGTTAACTCTGTCTATTTATTACAAAATAACAGCAATTCACTTTCACTACTTTCATACTTTATTATCCTGTGAATCTTCTAATTTATTTTTATATTTTTAATGATGAATTGAATTAAAGAAAATCGCATTTATAATTTATCTATGTTATATTTATTATTTGCAACGTTAAATTTATCTTTTGCTCTCTTTTCTCTCCTCTCTTTTTTTCCTTTGACAAGTTTATATTTCTGTCTAGTTTCATATATTCTTAGGAGTAGCACAACGTTCTTTGTACTATTCTTACAGACATTCAATGAATATAGTGCATCCCTTTTACATTCTTGTCAAGACTAGCAATACTTTCTGCGAAATTATTGATATTTTGCTTTTGATGCTGAATACCTTTTGTATGAATAGTTTGCCTCTGGTCTTAGCTGGATCGAAAAGTGTTATGATATTTGAAAAGAAATATTGAATATAGAAATATTTAATGATCTTACCTAAATCATGTGATTCAGAGAATGTCCAACTAAGGTAACTACATCCAATGCTTTTAGAATTACACTTTCCGATTTGTATTGTAAAAGAGGAAAGCAAAAGAAGGAAATCGTATCTATCTTACTGGCTGTTGGTGACGCGAGAATGAAAATAAATCTAAGATCTTCCTCATTTGACATTTATTAATGCATTACAAATTGATTTTGGTTGAATCAATTTTAATTTCTTTTCCACTTTTGTTCATCGGGATATAAACCCAAAAAAATTCAGAGAAAGATAAAATAGGTGTCCTCGCATCGTCATCAACGCCATTCTAGCCATATTCTCAGCACTTGTTGTTTCTCCTACGGGCATAAAGTTTTGTTCCATTCTCATTGCTCAAAACCACTTCTTCCCGAGTCTACCTCAGGACGTGCCGTGGCCTTTCATCTGCGGCGAGATCGCGGCAAAGGGTCTACGGTGTCTCGACGAGAAGGAAATATTGTGAAAGAATTCCCTTTTTCGCCGCCTCATTTGAGCCGCACAACGTAGCCGCAGGCGGAATAAAATGCAAAGAGAATTGCAGCGGGTCGCAGTTGAAACTCACGGTGATATCTTTTCGAACCAGCTGTTTTAATTTTATTCTCGTTTTAATTCTAAAATGTGCGCCGTTTCCGTTGGAGGAAGTTCAATTTTAAAGCAATACGAGTTACAATGAGCTAAAGAGAATAGTATTTTCTGCCAATCCATGGACTTTACTGATTTTAAAATTTGTAGATTAGAAATTACGGAAATGTAACAAAATATAAATATAACAAAAGACTAAGTAAATGTAATAAGTAATCTGCTTGAACAAATTGTCGATGTAAGATAATGTATTGAGTATCGATATTAAAAAAATTTTTGAAGTTACGATTATTTTTTCAAATTAACTTATTAACCTTTACCGTATCATCTACAATTTGGTGCCTCATCTATACTATCAAGGGTTCTAGAATAAATATTGGCACTTCATTTTGGAAAATAATAAAATGTAGTATAATTTATAATTACCGAAAGACGCAAAGAAATTTGCATAAACAGGAATCGCTCAGTAACTAGTGACCTTCCCTTAGTAGGGTAAGGGTTAATTTTATATTGTGTTGTTTTTATTGTAAAGCATGATATTGAAACAGCATGAAGCTTTACATCATATTATAAAGCGTGCAAAAATTCTTTCTTGTTGTTATTTTATTTTGTTTTATTTTATTTTATATGCAGAACGTAATTATATCATTTCTACAATTTTTAAATATAAAAATGAATATGAAAATTAGCACAATTAAACATTTTTTCGGTTCATTAATTGCAGAATGAAATATATTTTTATTAATATAATTTTAATTTTATTCTACTTTTAATTACATAATATTTTAATACAAAAATTTCTTTCATATTTCATGAGTTAGATTACATTCATGAGATATATTTCTGCACATAAAAAAATATAAATGCATTTCCCTAGAGAAATAAATTGTATGTTTTTACGTGCGATTCACAGAGGGTATGCACATATAATACGTATCTGTGACAATTCGACGTTTCCCGCTATAACATTTTTTAGATTTAATGTTAAACATCATGAAGGTTGATACTGCTGTTTTACTACTGTATTTTATATAGCCATAGTTATAAAAGCGGCCTCATTAAAAAATAATGTTCCATTATATCCAACAACTACGAAGTAGTATTCTCTCATAAAATGATGATGTCTTGAACATTTTTTTAACAGAATTCTTTCCATTATTTTTAATAATTCATTGTTTGTGTCACAGAATGATATAGAAGTCGTATTTTTAAACTATTTATATATCGATTTATCAAGTAACATCAGTTCCTCTTTTACGTTCCTTTTATTAACGTGTTTTTACGTGACTATAGTTTTTACCTTGCTAAATGTAATATCTAAAAATGATTTCAAATGAAACGTTTGAGAGAAATCGAGACATAAGGCAACTCAAAGATGTCATACAAAGATGTCTTTCAGATAGTTTTATAAAAATGTCTTTGAAAGTTTATAAGGTTTCAGTTCGAAACATTATAATGTTCTCTGAGTTTGTATTTCTGATGTTTCAAATATTTTCTTTATTGTACAACATATAAAATTACAAATAAAAATTCAACTTGAATTTCAACACGAATTCTAATTTTAAAGTGAGCTGAAGGATATATTTCACATATTTTTTAACAAAATGAAAAATTACTGATTTTCCTATATTATATTTAAAAATAACTACAAATACAAAAAGTTTGGCGGTGATGAAAACTTGGATAAAAAATGATTTCTCAATAAGAAATAGACATATTAAAAAAAAATAATCAAGACGAAATAAGAAAATTGTTGTTTAAACTATAAAGTTGTATTATTAAATACAAATATTAACCTTACTGAATTGTTTCATTCGTATATAACATTCACTTTTATATAAAAAGTATCAATCATTTTTTGCAGAGATCCTTAATGCGATTTTTCACTATCATTAATATTCAGCAAGAAAGAAATATAAATATAAATTTTTTATTCCGCTTTCTCCCTATAAACTAATTTATCTCAATCAATTAATTCCTCAAATTCTTCACCCCGTCACTCATTAGGCATCTATATCACGGATTCAATCGTCTATTTGCATTCTTATCGATCCTATCAAATTTTCTACAAGACGCACCGGGATGCCCCGTGCAATCTCTCCCTTTCCCCCCATCCGATTTAGGCACAGTAATTGCATCTGTAACAACTATAATTACAGACTGCAGGCGTGCCGAGGGCGTGGGCGACGCACGGGGGTGAGGACGTGCCGGTGTTCGCCGTCGGGCCCCTCGCGAACGCCCTGTTCTCCGGTAGCGTCGACCAGAGCTACATCCCGCACGCGATCGCCTATGCTGCCTGCCTGGCCCATCACGCCAGCCGCTGCTCCCGGGATTCTACGAACAACGCGAATGCCAGCGACACAATGAACGCCGCACCGATAAGCTGTCCCTCGGCAGAGCCGAACAGCGCAGCGATATCCAGCGACGTGATGAATGACCGTATGCGAAATCCACCCACGAAATCCGCCGGTGGTCCCTGCCGTTCATTGGCTGGCAGCCCTTTACTGCTGCTGATGCTGTTGCTGCTGTTGCCGCTGCTGGCGCCATTGATGCCTCTGATACCCGTCGTTCTGCTGATTCCCCGGTGTCCCTTCGAAAGGACGAGTTAATGCGCTCCTTTCTTCCGTGTCCGAGGAGGAGAGCGGTCTCCTGTATGACGTCAGGTACATGACATCGCGGAGAAGCCACTGAAACACCGACGTGGAGTAACGGTCGATGGAGCGACCGCAGTGTAAATTTGACAGGACGCGGGTCTTCGAGAGTGGCTTACTCCGAACGAGTAGTGATCGCATCTCTCAGTGAACCGTTAAATGGATGGTTTGCTCAACATCCATACGCTACGAGGGTCATTGAGTGTTGATGCAGCACAGTGTAACGTCACGGTACAGCGCGGAGAGTCCTTGGAAAGGCTTCTCGAGAGCGACTTAATAGGAAGGATCCGTCACGAGGGTCTGCCCGAAGAAAAGTGTATTTGCATCTCTTCACGTAAGAATCGGCTGACAAATCGACCAATTTATGTACGATACGCCGCGTAACATCGGTGAGGTAAACGACGCGCGTGGCGTATCGCTTCTTAAAGTTCTTAGTCCTCTCATGCATTTTTAATCTCATACCCCTGAACACTGCAGTCGAGTACTTTTACTTTATGTATAATAGTTTAATTGATACAAGTTCTTGTTTGAGGGATTACCTAAAGTTCTATAAACTTCTACGTTAATGACTAAAGCCCTTTCAATAAAGAGCATCAATGACAAGGTTGGGGTCTTTGGGAGAAGAGTCTCTTGTTATTTCAAGAACTTTTAGGAATTAAAACCACAACGTTTTCTAATATATTTCCTTATTATTCCTTGTTATTATCTCACCACATACTTTCCTATTACTAAGTAAAAAATAATTGTGTTCTCTTTTTTGTAATTGTGTTCTCAGGTGTTTTTTTCTTTCTAGTTGAAGAAAGTAAATCCTTGCATGAGAAGATTAATTGCATTGGTCGATTCTCCGAAATGTTTCGGAACTGTTGCTACTTTCTGCAGCTATATTTCTTTCTCTCAATTAATTTAGAATGAAATATATATTTTAACAAAGATATATATATATATATATGTAAGATTCTGTTAAAATAGAATTAAATGGATTTTTAAAGCAATTATATCTTGAAATCTATAAATATTGTTCAAATAAAATTTTGTTAAAGTAGCAGTTTTTTTGCTAACAAAAAAAGAGAGGAGAAAATTAGTTTTGACTTATAATTAATCAAAGAATCTGTGCAAAAAGAGTAGCAATGTTTCCGACACATTATATATATATATGTAAGATTCTGTTAAAATAGAATTAAATGGATTTTTAAAGCAATTATATCTTGAAATCTATAAATATTGTTCAAATAAAATTTTGTTAAAGTAGCAGTTTTTTTGCTAACAAAAAAAGAGAGGAGAAAATTAGTTTTGACTTATAATTAATCAAAGAATCTGTGCAAAAAGAGTAGCAATGTTTCGTAAATCTCGAAGATCCGTTCGCCTATCGTTCAAGTGGCGACTTACTGTAATCCCCGTAAGCATGTTTCGGCTTCTTGCCGTACGATAAAGCACATTACAACGAATCGATAATGGCCGACCTCGCCGATCTAATATAGACTGTCCAATAAACAGGCCGTAAAGCAGATCTCGAATCGTGAGACTTCCGAAGTAGAATAAAATGTAAATATATGTTAAGAATGAAGCAGACAATGTATAAATATGAAACACGTGTTCACACATCGAATGTAAACTACAGGTAGGATTTAATCGAGACGGACTTCTCATCAACGCACGCTGACACGCTACTCTTATCATCGCTATTTAATTTTTGTCCTCTTTGGGTAGGATTATTTTAACTTAAACCGAACTATTTATAACACGGATGAAACGATTTGTCAAGAAATTTATTTCGCACCGAGCGGTTGAAAGGAAAAGGTAAAATTTTCGCACTTTATGTATGCCACGCTGCTTTGCCTACATCACTTTTATTTCGAGCTTCTCGCAACGTAGAGTAGCTTTTAAAAGCGACTTTACCACAGTGGGAATTAGTAGTGCACTTTTGTATTGACAGTTCGTCGCTCTGTTTCCCAGATTCACCCGCTTCGATTATTATTGAATAATCCGCCAGCGCCGTCTTTTCGAGTTCATTCGTAATGTATCGCGATATCGCGCTGAGTGAAACGGGGAGATTTACTGGCGATGCGTTCATGTATTTGTGACTAGTTCTGAGGGAATTGCAGCTGCGCAAGCTGAGAGTCTCTTCGCCATTCAATACTCCAGAATCCATTCTCACGAGAAGCGTTTCCGTTTCCATTGCAATTTTGATGGAGCCATGCAAATTTTATACAGCGTTTCGGCCGTATTTGCGAGCGGTTCTAAGAGATGATTTGCCTTTTACGTGCTGAATCGTGGCTTTGATTCATAACTCCTCGGCTAAATTGACAAATTAATTGCGCCAACAAACCGTTGTTTTAACTGTTTCAATTGGCAAGCACTGATGGCTAATGAATTTAAAACCAAAATGGAAAAATAAGTGGAAAAATAAAAATGCCTATCGTTTACCTCGAGCATGAAAAGCTAAAGCATGAAAAGCTGTCTTGCAAACAAATGCGTAAAATAATATATTTGAATTTTATTCCATATTATTGGTGTGTTTGTCATGGGATACAAAATACTTGAAACGTTTGCTTTTAATAAAATTTGCGTTTAATAATTCGCCTTTTATCCGGTCCTTTTTAGACAGCGAATAAATTGACTAAGTAATTGTAATAGATTGCTATTGCGAATTTCTCTGATATAATGTTCGCCGAGTTTAAATCCTTCTTTCAGGTTTATACCGATGGAATTTAGTAATTTTATGCAGGAAGAGGAGAACGCGTTGTTAAAGAATTGTTCCTTTTCAAGAATAATACGTACGTTGAATACGAGAAGTGGGAGATACCTTTGTAAACGTGCGTACATTCGTCAAGTAATATTATCTCGTCTTCAATTTTACCATATCGCGTGTATTCTTGAACAGTTATGATTTTTCTACTCGCGAAAGATGTCTTGGGGCTACAGTTCTCTTCATAATGCTCGCAGTCGGCAAAGACTGGCATGGTTGCAACGAATCATTATTTTTGTTTCTCCATCAGACGTGCTGACTTAAAATTTTACAGCGAGGATAAAGGTCAATATCTTTTACTAAGAATAGCTTATTTCTATGGTACTCATTTTAGGCAGGATATGAAAACCGCAAGATATATCTCGCAAGCGCGCATATGTCTTTATTTCGCTTCCGACTTTTACATGCTTCCTGGAACGTTTAGGTCAGTCTTGAATTTGTAGGAAAATGAAAACATAACGCGCGTAACGTAGTACAACGCATGCATGTATATATATGTATATACATAGCATATATATAATGTATGCATATGTATAGCAGCCTGGAGATGGCTGGAGTTAAATGACGATGGGGACTTTAACAAAGTAAATTCATCCTCAGGACGACGTCATCTTTACGATCACGCGGCGCAAAAAGCTGTGCGATGTTCTATGGGCAACGTAAATTCTGCGCGCATCTCTCGGTTAGATAGACGCTGTAAAATAGTTATAAGGACAACGAATGGGACTCAGCGTATCTCTCTTCCGCGTGTCGGGGCTAGAATGAACAAATATCCGCTACTTATTATTCCGCTGCGAATTACCGACATATTCGCGCGGTGAATTTTATGAACGGTTTTCATGGGCTAGTGCGAGTTTTTTAATTATAAACGAAATGAACATCTCGACGAAATAGAAAACGGATTACAGGAAATTGAAAATTGAGAATTATATCTGCTGCATTGTGTTGTTTAGATGAGATCGGGAATATAAATGTTGCATTGTTGATATACGTTTTAATATATTTTATTACAATTTAATAAAAGAGGTACGTTACTATATTCCTTGTCGAAAAATAAGCTAATTTATCTCATGAAGCACAAACAATTTTCAAGCTTCAATTTGATAAGAACAAGCCGATTTTGATAAACTCACATCTAGATTACAAATAAATCTTATATCTCAGTTAGTCATTATAGAGGAAAGTCGTAACATCGATATCGATCTCTTAAAAAGACATTTCTTTATTTTAAATTAAACATTTTTGATTACTGCTTACTATGACAATTACTATTTACTATGTCAGTTTTGAAGCTCATTTTGTTATATACATTTATTTTTACTTGTCTTATAAAAAAGTTAATTATTGTAAAATTCCAAAAAGTATTATAAAAACTGCTATATCATTTGATAGAAGACACTTTCTAGTTTGTATTTATCCAAAGTTTTATTTTTAGCTTGTGTTCAAGAAATATGTAATCCCAAAAATAAAATATAACTGTGATTTTCCTCTACAACATGAAAATTTTAATTTATATTATAGTCAAAACCTACGTGTTTTCTAAAACTTAGCTGCGCAAAATATAGCGTCTATATTTTGACAAAACAGAAATTGCAACTTTTTATGGAAGATATTCTTTCATTCATATATATTTCTATTATTAACATTAGAACTTCCATAAAGTAATAAAAATGACTGATTTTTAATGCAATTTATTAAATTTATAACGACATGTTTTATTAAGATTTTTCGTGATTTTTGTTGCAATATGTGAATGATTAAATTAATTAATTAATTAATTTCTTCTCTTCACATCTTTCTTTTTTCAAAAATATATAATGTACATTAAATAGTAATAAGTATAATATATATTAATCGCCATTCTAGTGTTAAACACGGTAAACTTATTATTTGTAATTATTATGTATAATTTGAAAGATAATATTTTATGCATTATATAAATATATTGTTTTGCAAAATTGTTGAAACATATATAGACCGATCATAATTTCTTTTTTTTCAAGATCGTCTTAAATAATGCTTTAAAATGTTAATTCGGCTTTGTTTGATTGTTTTATGATATCTTAAGACTATATTTAAGATAGTTTTAAATATATAAGAACGAACTAATACCATTCATATAAGTTGCACTATTTATTTACTGTTTATTGTCGAAAAAAAATTACTTCTGCACATAGAGTTTCAAGCTTTTAAACTGGTTATGAATAACGAATGAACATGGTAATTGCTGTGCTTTTCTAGCTTTTCAACGGCTCGAGACTTTATAGCAAGATTTATTGAATGCAAGATATCGAGATAACAATGACTTACGACAGACGGATAAATGTACCATTCACGCTGGCGCAACGTAAAACTGAATGCACAAGTAGTAAATGGTTGTAATAAACCCAAAGGAATAGACTGATTTACAGGCAAGATACACACAAAGATGACGGTATTTGTACATGGCATTTTGTTAAACGCCGTACAATTTGACTGTACATTTCTCTGTTTCACATTCGTGCCGTTTAAAATTGCAGTTGAAGTTTAATCTAGGAAATTACTAACAAGTGCACGTTTTAATTGCTCTGTGTTCTAAGCGAGTTGCACATTGCGAATTATTCGAACTTTAAATCGAGGCAGCGCAGAATTGCATTTTCCGCAAAGTTGTCCAGTTGTAATCCTACTGACAGCACGCTTATCGAGTCACATACGGAATCACAAAAGATTTTGATGGTGTTTCCGACATTAACATCGTATTAATACAAAGCTGATCCTCTTTTGTGGAAAATAGTTTTCGTTAATAATAATTACATCAGAGAGAAATTACGATAGCATTTTATTAATATTTAAATATGCACAATGTAATAATGATGCTAATATATTTATCACAGACAAAATTACATATTACAGCATTAAATTTTCCATTTTCTAGTTGAAACACGTTGCTAATCACCAGTCGACTTTTGATTAATTTTAACTGCAAATAAATGAAAATATGTCAATGTATCGCATAATCCAAATCGTTTAATCACCAACATGTGACGCGTGGTATTCAAACCGTCGAGCATTTAAGCCGAGCTTACACTTCGAAGGACTTATGTTTAAATAGAATTCTAGCGATCGTGCGATGGATCACATGAGACCAAATTACGACGAGAGAACGCGGTACGACTTCACCGATCTATATATTTCTTGTAAAGAACATCAACACGAATTATTACGAATGTAATTTATAATAGATATCTGTATACTATTGTTTCATAAAAAAAGAAACTAGAAAACATCTGTGTATATGCTTTGTATCCTCTCACTTCGTACACTTCCTTTCTTTTACACTTCGACAGTAACAAGGAAAAGAGAAGCGTACACGGAAAGAACGACTTTGCTGAAATATTTAAAAATTTAGCGATCTGAAAATAATTTTGTTAAACCATCAAAATAATTATGTAGAATATTCAAGCTTAATAATACTGCAAAAAAATTTGACATTCTAGCAACTAGCTTGAACGACCTACATAATTATTTTAAAAGTTTAATAAAATTATTTTTAAATCTGTATCTAGATTTGTAGATACTTGGAAATTATTCTTCCGTTGTATAGTCAACGGAAAAAATTTATATATTCAAAACGCAAATTTATGAAAATAACATCATCAAATATGTATTAACGTCATTACGTATCCTTATCAAGACGTTTTTACTATTTGGTTGTACAAGCAAACAAAAAAGATGAAACTAGGTATTACAAAACTAATTTTAAGGATAAAAAGGTATAAATCTATTTACGCAAGGAAAGAACGGTTTTGCTCAAGTATCTCAAAATTTAGCTAAATACAGATCTAATTGTTCGAAATTCCTATAAAATTATTTTAATAGCCCAACAAGTTATTTTCGGATTTATATTTAGCTAAATTTTTAGATATGTCAGCAAAATCATTCTTTCCATGCGTGATACCACGATTGAATACGAGAGAGTCGTAATTCAAGATAACAAACGAACTAATAATTTTTTTATATCTCTAGATCACGTATTTTGATCGATAGCTGTACGATAAAATACCTTGATTCTTTTCTCCATCGTGTTATATGATTGTGTGAAGCATAAACAGTGAACGCAACATAAATCTGTGCGCGAAGTACCATAAATCATAACGTCGTATTATGATTACGTGCGAGCATTATTCCGTAAGTGGTATATAACTCATTTGCTCTCAAACATACCACGAGCGCTCATAGATCTTTCGTGGTCCTCCACTAATGCGGCCTAGGTGTTGTTGGAGAAGCGCTTTAGACGGTTATCTGCGAAGTTTCAGGTATCTGCTGGTATGCAACGGATGGAATATCCATGGACGAGTCTTGTCAAAATTCCTTTCTCAAACATGTCAGGTGATAATAGGAGATTAAAATAGCATGATAGTCGATTTAGCTTTAAATTCTTTGAATTCATACTTTACATGGATTCACATTTTTCACCGTCATGTTCTTTCGTTGACTCCAAATTATTTTATTTAATCAGGAATATAATTCCATTTTGCTTTATCAGATAACACCTGTGTAATAATTACATGATCATAAAATTGTGAAAAAGTCAATGAATATTACATTGAATTCCGATAAGAAAGGAAAAAGACTATTTTATTTACGTCTTGTAAAATTTTTATATTGGCGAAATTTCAAATCTTTTTTTACTAAATTTTGTTGTATAATTCTTATAAAAAGATTTCGAATTTCCAATTATAAACTTGTTAAAATAAAAACAATTGATTTGTTTTGGCGCGTTGAGTATATTTTATAATTTCAGAATGGAGCATATTATATAAATATCTCAAATATCAATTTTAAAAAAAAAAACTTATTGAAAGGTATTAAATTATATTAATACATATAAAAAACAAATACCTATAAAACAAATAATAAAGTTCAACAATAAAAATATAGAGGCGTTCATCAAGAAATTATTTATTTAATAAAAATACGGTCCAATTTGCTTTCGATTGCAAAATATAAGTGTTTAGTAACAATAATAACGATGATTAATAGGTAAAAAAACAAATTAATAAATTAAATTCAAATTGTAATATAAATACAGTTGATTGTAACATGTTTACGGTTGACATGGTTCGCAGAATCAAGATCGATTCCTGTTTTTTGTGTAGGTGCTTTGTTGCCTAAATGCTTTAAGAAATCTCTTCTTTCTAGCTGAACTTCTTGCACAGTTTATCTTCTATCTTTTTCTCTACAACGTGAAAAGAAAAAAAGAGAAAAATTAACTATAAAGGAGTTTAGCTAAAAAGGATAGGCCTATCTTCTCTTTGACATCACAATTAAATTGCTGATTTCTCACTCCTAATTTGGGCGCAAACGCAATAATGACGACGCGTCGAGTGGCCAAGAAACGCGACTATCATGAAATAAATGCGACTACTAAATAGCGTAATAGTAGAAGCCTTCTTGGAGGACTCTTGAATGAAAATTACTGGCAATGGAAGTGTGTCATCTTAGTGTAACAATCTTCAATCTACAACTCAGAATAACAATCTTCTTAATGTAACAATCTTCAAATAACGACGTGATACATTAAATCGTAGCGCACTACCTTTGAAACTTTAGAAATGGCACGTTCAGTAACTCGTGTAGTTTGGGAGGAATTGCATCCTGTTACATGTCCGCAGCAGAACTTTACGAGGCTATAAGCGTGTTAGACGATTAAACTGCTTTACTCGAGAAACAAACTATTTGAAAATATAAAACTCGCTTATCTATTTAAGATGACCAAAAGATATTGTTTATTTTTAAATGATCGAATATTCTGATATTTTGCTTTTAGTTTTTATTGAATGCACCAGGTATTGGAAAATAATTTCTGTATTCTTTTCTGTATGACTGTTTCAATGTTTATTCACTGCATTTTTATTTTAATAAATGTTTCTAAGAGATAACTTCTCCTGGGATATAAACATGAAGAAGCTTGTGTGATGATGGATAATGTCCCTCTTTGGCAATAGACAATTTAATGATTACAATTGAGAACATTGCTCTCTCTTTTTTTTTCTCTTTTTCTTCAGTGAAATAATATAATTAATAAAATATCTTTGTTGGCAGCATGCATTTATATTGTATATTAAAATTAAATTGGTTATTCTCTCTCTCTCTCTCTCTCTCTCTCTCTAAATAAAATATATTTTATTAAATCATAATATATCGTAGATAAGAGTTGAGAAATAAAAAGTCTGATGACTTATCAATGATAAATATTTTGAGTCTACACAATCAATTACAAATTAAAATTAAAGTAACACATATTGTATGTATTCACATTTGCTCCGAAGTTTAATATTATGTATAATAATATTGTAGATTTATGTTTGTCGCGCAGCATTCATATTCATTTTTCAACGATATATACTATTATATAATCTAGTCACAAATGTATATAATGTTAAAAATGCGATACTACATTTTATTTATAAAAGTTGAAAGTAAAATCAAAAATTAATATAAAGAAATTAATACAAGATGGAATAAGTAATTGTTATTCGGTTTAAGTTTTAGATTATCTCTAAAGAAGTTATAAACGTAATAATATCGAAGGAATGTTTTTGAAGAGAAATGAAGTGTAAAACAAAAATCGGCCATTGGATTTTAGTTTCGACGTGCATTGAAGCATAAATGTAGTATAAAATGAATATTAACGACATTCTGATATCAATTCTATTGTACAGTTTATGTGAATCGTTAACTAAATGTGTGAATTGTGTGATTTCTTAACCTTGTTTTTCATTTGAAGAATAATAAAAGTAATAGATTATTATTAGTAAAAAATAAATATGCGCAAGTATAACTCTTGATTTATACATATAATATTTATATTATATGTGGACAAATATTTCATATCTCACAAATATAAATATTTAATAAAATTAAATTTATATTTAAAGTTAACATTAAATTAAATAAATATTAAAATTTATTTTAAACCCGAAATTATTTTTTTATTAATTTAATAAATCTACTATTTATTTTTGAAGTATGTTGATATTGCTAAACAAAACCGTCAAATTTAACCGATAAATGGATTATTTTGTAATATTTTTAAAAATAAACATAAATGTCTGCACACAATGCATATTACAAAAATGTAAAAAAAAATCGGTACAGTTTTACGTGTTAATGAAGAATTTGTGGTGTCTCGAGGAGTGTACATTGCAGATCAAGTTTACAGAATACACTTTAAAGCTTGCATCTCGTTTATGGTGAGCGTTATTTAATGTATTATAAACAGGGAGGTGTAGCATCGTTATTTCGTTAGAAGTTTGTTAGCGTAGCATAAAGGTGTAATAAGTAACGTTACAAAGCGAATGTTAGCGTTAACAAGTTATAAAAGATACAATGTGTCTTAAAGCGTCGTATTTTCTTTTGCTACAAAATATTTGGAGGAGAAAAAAATTATAAGAATCCATGTCTCCTCCAGAGAGAAAGTTATTTAAAACTCCCTCTGTCGTTCAAAAATATGATTTAATAGGAATTTTAATCATTTTCATTATTCGTATCGCTGCTTCAATGCATATTAATTCGTTTTTGGAATTAGCAATAATAAAAAAATTTGTTCGCTTTATGAAAAAAATGCGATAAACTGCAGACACACCATAAGAATTTTATTATTATCAACAGAAACTTTTGCTATGAAATTGCGCTTAATCTGGAAGAGAGCTGTCCGGCGCGTACTTTATGCGCGATCGGTATTTTCACTTCCCCATTCTCTGCCTCATTCCTGCAAGTCCTGTAGGAGAGTGTCTGAAGCATTCCGAGGTAGTGCGAATCGATAAAAAGTCACCCACCGCCTCGGATACAAATACACGATCTTTTCCACATTGAACGTAACTTGTGCAAAGAAAATTGCTCAATATTCGCAACTCTGATTTCGTTACTTAATTGTGCCAGTTCTGCAAAATTATGGATTTTTACAAATTAGGATTTCTTTTATAAATTGAAATTCCTAAGAATTGAAAATCTTTCACTGAGAAAAATAGTATGATTGAAAATAGACAAACAGAAAATTTCCAGTAAATTTAACAAATTCTGCTTGAGAGATATCCGGAATTCTAATTGATTTAATCAGAATCTTCTGGTTTGTCCATTTTCAACCAAACCATTTTCCTCAATGTTGGATTAACATGTGATGTATTGTTTAAACTGAATATTTTGGCTACGGCCGGGCTGAACGCCGAGCTGTATCACTGCAGCCATGGAATGCCAGTAAAAAACGATAATGTTCTTTCGATGAAACAATGAATTGCGGATCAAAGCAATTGAGGTATTCCTGCATCATAGAGATAAGATTTCGTGATGCCGCAAAAAAAGGTTATTTTTGCTTAAATTTTTCTAAATATTTTGAAACCCAGACAGTATACTTGTGTCAAAATTGAGACATAATCTAAGTCCTCAACCTTGCTTTAAAAGGTCGTAAACCGTAAATCCGTAAGAAATTGACTGCAATCGAATATGAAAGAAATAATCGACTGTGATTGGTCAATTTCTTACGGCTTTGTGGCTTAGAGCCATAAAAACGTCTTAAAAACGTTTTGGACATACCGTACTGCCTAGGCAGTTTTTAAAATTTGAGTTAAAGTTCTCCTGACTGAAAAAGTTACCTCACTTTATAATATTAAAAAATAAAAAAACCCGACTGAAAAATATTACAAACTTTTAATACGTTTTTCTTCGAATAGTATTAAATAAACATTTACTTACAGTAAATAAATATGTATCCAATGAAGGAAAAGACAGTTTAATCAAATTAATTGGTTTTTGTATTAAATAAATGTATGTTTACATTTAGTAAATATTTATTTTGAACTATTCAAACAAACAGTTATTAAAATTTAGTATTATTTTAAAAGTGTATAGCGGTGTTTTAATTTTTAAAGATTGTTTATAAAATGTTATAGCGTCGTTTAAAAAAAATCAATTAGTAAAAAGCCACTATAGTAGTAGTCAAAAGCGTAATAAAAAATTGATTATGAATATTGATTGATTATGAATATAATCGAATACGAATTGAATATGAATATGATTATATATTACGTAACAATTATAAGATAAGAAAGAAATTCTACTCAATCATTTATCTAATGTTTTATCCTGAAAACTGTTCCTTTCTGATGCACATTTAAATCGATGCATTAAAGATACTCTATTGATTCTTCTTGGATGCTTCACGAATTCTGCAAGTAGAGATCATAAATTTTCACAAAATGAATTCCGTTGGAAACGTATCCAAGTATGCCGATATCGATTATATTCGCCCAGCGAGATTCCGTCCAACGAGAATTGGAATTGAAATTTGTCGCGCAACAAGTAGTTAACGTTTTGGCAATTATCGCGCCATGTCGAGTCTGATAAAGCATCACGGGGTAAACATGGATAAAGTTTGATGGTAGAAGTTTCACATTAGAAGCTTTTTGCGTCATCGAGTTCAGTATTACACTTTGCGAAACTTTCGATCAGTTTGCATTATTTCCGACGGTTGCTTTCGTTTGTGCTCGTGCCAAGTTGCTTACAGTCATACATATCCTTCATTCTGAATATTTACTAGCAGAACTATTAACGTAACATTTACTTGATAATTACATAGCAATTTCGCTTAATATTATGTCGCTGTTAAAAAGGTTTTAACAGTGACATAATATTAAGTGTTAAACTTAATTCCTGCCGTTTTTCGTCTCCAAAATTGATTTGTTTCGAAGGGAAATATCTTAATCAAAGTATTATTAATAAAGTATTATTAATTAGTAATAAAGTAAAAAATGGAGGAAATTACTTTGATTAAGGTATTCGCTCATCTTCCCTTCGAAACAAATCAATTTTGGAGACGAAAAACGACAGGAATTAAGTTTAACACCTAATATATAAAAATACGTATACCCTGAGCGAAACGTGCTTCAATTAATCCTTTTGTCAACAGATGAGTATATTAAATGTTAAGTCGTAAACGTTTTTATATTTTTGTGTGAACTGTAATGCCTCAAATTCCCTTTAAACAAAGATCAGTTTCATATTTAAACCGTTTTCAATTTTATATTTTTATTAAAAACGTGAATCACCGTATTGAAAGAGTAAACAATTATGCATTGACAGAAAGATTAAATAAAAACCTCAACTATTACCTTTTTGGTTACACAGATGTAAAAGCGAATTCAAAGCTGAATTTCCGATACCACGTAATATGTGTTATACATAAAATACCTATCCAATTACTTCCCAGCAAACACGAAGTTACGTGTAACGTGCCTATTAGTTGTAATTCCTATTCAATAATATAATTGCAATACTTATGTTATATTAGAGTTATATTATTGAATGGGAAATTACAACTAACAGGTACATGTAACTTTGTGTTTGCTGGAATTGTCATGAATGTATCCGGAACTTCAGTCAGGAAGGGGTAAAAATTTATCTTTACACACAAAATTTATTAAAATATTTATACGGTGTTCGAAAATTTTTATAAACTTTCATACGAATAACTCACATATTAGACAATGAACGTTTAATTTTTCGTCGTAAAAATGATTTTCATAATTTAATTATTTCTTCTTAAAATTTAGAGAGGGGACAAGCAACACTCTCCTCTTGTCTTCTTTGAACGAACACCTATACATATCTTGTGTTTATCAGTCAATTTTGTGTTTATCAGTCAATTTTAGATTAGATCTTGAGATTGATTTTACATCAATTATCTTATCTTTTTCTTTCCTCGGAAACTGTCCTTGTAAAACAGACTGTAAAACGCCTTGGTGCAGAAAGATTAATCAAGATTAATCACTAACATGACCAGATTCGTGAAAGCAATACGTTATGTTGCGAGCAATCGTGCTTGCCCTTTTTTTCACAAGTTCAGACTACGAAGCCCGACCTGAAGGGTTAAGGACAATTTGTCATTCTGTTCCCCGATAAGATCGTAATCATGTTCCTATACCTCCGGGTGACGTGTATTGCATGCCCGGGCTAAACAGCTGCCTAATAACATCCATCATCGCGGACGTCGAAGAATTGGTTTGCGTCGCGAGCGCGGGGATTTATTCATCGTTCAGCGAAATCGGGCATCTGTCATGGAAATTCTCGACGAAAACGGCAAAGGACATAAATGCCGTGAAAATTGTGGAGCGGCACGAATGCTCCACCGGGGAATTCGACGTTCTTCTGTTGGAACTGGCTTACGACAGGTTGTTTAGCCTTCTTTGGATCAGCAGGGTGGAGTGTGAGGTCGCCTCGTATTTGCATAAGTTTATTGGAAATATAGAACAACGTACCGAGACTCTGTCGTCCATGTAAAGTATGCGATTTGCAGCCGTCACGCGAGAGGCAAAAGGCATCGCAGTCTGGCAGATTGTTCCGTGTAAACAAGTATTGACAAATTGAAAATTTTGTCTCTCAAGCAAAATCAGGACCCGGAAAGAATCCTTATCTTTTTTCAGCGGTTTTGCAGATATTACTGGTATCACATGCTCAATTGAAAATTTTTATTTTGTTGTAAATTAAATTAATTTAAATATTCATGCAATAATATGACTAATATAATTAATATATTTATCAATGGAACAATTAATTTATACGATATACACGTAGATTAATATTTGATACAAAATTAATACAAAATTAATACGAATATATATAATAATTAATATAATATAATATTATACATTTAATATATTCCATTAAATATTATTTATTTATATTAAGAAGCTCTTTATATCTTTATGCGAAATATAAGCATAAATTTTGCTTTTTTTTTCAAACTTCCAAAACTTTCAGTCAAAAATTTTTCAAAAAATTTGAAATTATATATATATGATCATGTAGAAGCAATTTATGAAAAAAATATTTAGAACTTTCTTTTCATAAATAACGCTTTGCGCTTCAAAAAGTCTAAGACACTTCATGTTTAACAGAACTTGACAAATATTGGCGTGAATTAATATGTGATATAAATATTTCTATCGGATTTCCATCCACAGGATCCATTTGTCTGCGTACTCTTTGCTTGAATTCATTGACAAATACCCTTTCGCGGCGGATTCCGTTGAAGCGTGCGACTATGGCGGAGAAAGACTAAACCGCGTATATCACGCGATATAACTTATATGAAGGCGCTTGGGAACTCCTCCCGTAACCATTTCGCAAAACTTGCAAACAGGTTACGTCGATGGATGAAAGTCACGGTACTTGTATATACCCAATGGAAAGTACGACGGAAGATGTACGGCAAGTCCCGGAACTGTCACCGTTTTCTTTCATCATGGAATGCCTTTGCAATCTGAAATCGAGTTTCGCTCAACGACGTTCCGATCGAATGGCAGCTTTTTCCACGGCTTTTGCTCCGCAATTCTCAAAACTAATCCTTGATCGACTAAAAGACTTAGCGGAAACGCGCCAATGGATTTGCAACAGAAGAGCTACCATCGACAGAAATACCTCGGGGATATTTAAATTATTCGTTTGCTAAAAGATTGCGACAGCAACCGAGAATCTATTATATACAGGTCTCTCTCAGTTTATTTATTTAAAAGTTAACTGTTATGTCGCGAGCGATCCGGTTATATGTATACTGATTGGTACTTTAGTAGCTCGTCTAAACTATGCCATGTCGATAACATTGATAACATTGATCTAAGCACGAGTCAAATTTCCGGACACATCCGCGAGTATATCGGGAAGTTACTTGACTGTACTCCTAACTGAACTCGCGTCATAGCGATATCGATTTCGAATTTTAGGCAAACATTGTCTTACAGCTGATGAACTCAAAGTCTATCGTCGACAAACGAGAAGAGACGATAGTTGAACAAACTTAAACGGAACTTCACGATGAAATGCGATAGATTATGGGAATAGGATGTATCTAAATTTTATTTACAGGGGAGCACAACCACTTATTTCCTTCCGATTTTATATTTGATTTTGAATCCGATAAGCTTTGAATATGTTAAAATACAGATAGAGAGAAATAAAATGTATGTATTTTTTTATAAGTGCTCCATTACATGTTAGATTTAAAATAAATTGTATCTACTGAAAAACTCCCATCTATACATTTAATATTATACCTCGTAAAAAAATTACATCTTTATTCTCAACTTCTATTATTATCGGTTCGTCATTATCATATGATCGTCTATTCTGTTGTCATTCGCGGTTAGTTCTCTTATCTTTTTAATAAAGTGCAAAAGAGTTTACAAAATAACAATTAATAATAACTAAATAAACAAGAAAAAAATTAAATAAATTTCTTTTTGATTGTATAACAATTAAGTACGACTATGCGTTGCAATCTTTTGGAAAATGAGCGCTCTTTATCTTCCAAGTTTTATCTGTTCATAAATAATGTAATCGCAGCGCAATATGCGACTGCACGTAACAACACAGATGGACTATGCAATAAATTTCGATGATAAATTTCTGACGGAAAAGAATTTTTAGATTATGCCCGGTTATCTTTGCTTTCCGAGCTGCTATATTTTTCTGGGTGTAACGTAACGAACTTCAAAATGGTGTGAATGCACATTGTGCACACAATGTAAACCATTTGAGAATGTTATTTTCTATTTTTTTAATTTTAGTCGCATCATAATATTTGGAAATGTAAACAATAGGGAATTCTAAAAAGGATTTAAAAACAAACTCCTAAAAATATTCTCTCTTTCTCTCCTTCTATCTATTCATCTATCTATCTATCTGTTTATCTATCTTATCAGATTTTTAACCGTTTTATTCCTGAAAAAAAATTGTCTCTGTCTCTCCTATCTATTCATCTATCTATCTATCTGTTTATCCATCTTATCAGATTTTTTTAAACCGTTTTATTCCTGACAATATTTCGAAACGTTTGTTCCGGATCAACATGTCGAATAAATGAAAAAATCTATTGCAGCGTGTAATTGTAACGTAACGTGGAACACGCTACCGTAAATCGTAATAAACTTTAGTGATAAAATTACGAAAGGCGAGGAGAGGAGGCGAGGGAAATTTTCGAATTTCGTTTAGTCGGATTTGCGTGAAAACGTAAAAACAGAGCTCGTCCTGCGAACGCTTACGATCGTGCCGCGAGTGATAAATGCGAATTGAACGTGGCGAGTCGAGAAGAATAAATTAATTTCCGCCAGGTGGATAAGTATTAGTCGCGCGGTTGAATGCATCGGCTGCAATGCCGCGACGCTGATCATCCCTTTCACTGCGGGCACTCGAAAGACGATATTTACGAGAAAAGGTAATGGACCGTGATGAGCGGAAACGATCGGCGTGGATGCGCCATAAAAACTGCGATCTGGAAAAGCGCTACGATAGAATTACAAATTATTAGAATTACGAGCTGCTGGTAATAGGATGGCGAGAGAGGGGGAAAATGGAGCTTTTTCATTAAAAGCTAAAATATACATCGTGCATACTGAAATGAAAAAGAGTAGAACTGGCGATCGGATACGCGGAATGCGTTTAATTATTGTAACACGGGAGTAAATGTAGTGGAATAAAAGCTGGCGATGTCGTAAGCCGCGATCTTAATAGCGTCGATTCAATTTCACGTTAAATTATATTCTTGTGGAACGTGCCATTTATCGTATAGAGTAGGATTGAGTATTATGAGCACCTTAAGAAAACATTTGATATTTCTTAAGAAAACATTTTGACACTTCTCCCATATTGAAGAATAAAAAATCTTATTTCTATTATTTAGTAGATTTGTTTTATATATGTTGGTATTGAAATTGATTATTTTAATGCAAATATTGAAATGATGGGAGGTGCTTTTATTATCCAGTGCTCTGGCATTAATTTTTAAATAGAATAATATGGATATTTATGTGGGTAATATAAGCACAGGAAATTTTCTGAATAATATTATGTAGAAAGATCGTGTCATCGATTTTGATGTGTGCAGTTTCTTTGGCACCTTAAAAATAAAATTATCAAGTACTTATCGTACAATATAGATACTTATTCGTCTATTCGTAACATCCAAATCTGCTCAGTATGTATCCAAATATATACTTTATAATAAAAATAATCTTTCTTAACTGTTAATGTTTAGTTTTTTTCAATTGGAATTCTATGTCGTTAGATTAAAATAATAATTGAAATAACCAAAATCAACATATCTTCCAATTTGTAAAGATTGGCATTAGACTTACAAACACGCTTACAATAGACGATGCATCCCATTAAAAAAAAACCCTTATCGTACAAATCAATAATCTCGATCGGGAATTTGTAAGATTAGGATAGCTCAATATTGTTTATTATATTTTATAATAATAACGTGCAAAACAAGATATCCTAACTCAATGTAGATTAAGAACTTTATGAAATTTAGGGAAAAATATAAGAAATAAGAAATAATAATAAATATGCTTATTTAATTCAATAAATTTTCCGAATAAATATAGTTTAAACTCAGCAACATATTAAGATATTGCGAAAATAGATGCATTTTTTCACAGCAAATAGTATTACTGGTACCATCCGTTGCTGAAATCTGAGTACTCATATTATCTGCAGTATTCATTATACTCAATTCTACATAGCCTTTTTTAATAGATCAATTTAACAACTATTTAAGCCACGCCGTTTTCTATTTTTAATTTTTGAAACGTGAAAAGAAATCTTGGTGACACGCACTTTCGAATAAATTAAAGCGAGGCGAAGGAATATCACTTTAGTCGGAAAACAGACAGAAAGACAGAAAGCATCAGGTAGAGAGCTTTCGTAAAGTGAAGATGCGCACAACTTCGTAAACTCTTCAGCAGACATGAAAGTGGCAAGTTTGCCCGATTAGCATCCAACGGTCTTTGATCTCCGTCGCACTGAACACTTGTGCTATTGATTAATCAATGTCTGTGCCTCCCGCAGATCCGCTGTCGACACAGATTCCCGTGGCTTCTCTTTTTAATACTTCCGTCCTAAGCGCGCCAATTCCTGCACACCGAAACTTTCTATATCGATCAAATTTCGAGTGGTTCGCGAACTTTATTGAAAACCACATGGACGAAAGGGCTATCGATATCCATACCGCGAGAGAAATCTATATATAAAAATATATTGTGATTGCAAGCATTAATTAAATTAAACAAAATAAAATAAATATTGTTTGTAGTTCTCCAAGCATAAATTCAACAGAAAAATTGTTATGAAAGCCTGTGTGCGGTTGTTGATGCACAAATAATATATTTGTATACTAACAAGGGAAAGGATTCAAGTGTCTCCCTCCAATTTTGATGATCTTTTATATATGTTGTTTTGTAAACGAAAATAAAGGATACATAATTGTTTAATGCCCTATCGTACTTTTAAGGGATGAAACACTGCTTTAAAAAATCGGTTTTTTTCTTTCGAAGTGAATATCGACAAAATCGTAAGAGACAGAAAAAAATGTTTGAGATGAAAGTTGAATGGTTTTAGGAGTATTAATAATTATAATTTTTTTAAAAAATTGTTAAAACTTTTATTTTTTATAAAAATGTTTTTATTTAAATAACATTTTTTAAATTAATATTGTAAAGTCTTGAAACTGTTAAAGTTTATTTTTGTGTGTGAAATTATTCAACTTTTATTTCAAACATTTTTTCTATCTGTCGTAGTTTCGATGATATTCGGTTCAAAAGAAAAAAAAACCGATTTTTTTCTAAAAGGTGTTTCATCTCTTTAAAGTGCGATAGATTATTAAAAAAATACGTTTCCCTTATTTTCGTCTACAAAATGACATTAAAAGTTCGTCAAAATCAGAGGAGAACTTGGGTTTCTTCGTAAGACTGAAGAAGATTAAAATCCGGAGTTAAAATGTTTGTAGACGACTTCGTTCATTATGTACGTTTCTTAATATATAGTTTTAATTGTTTGCAAATTGCACTTTTGTCTTATATATGTAAATATATTATTTGTGTACTAATAGTCGCGAATGCTCTTAAAAACTTTCTAGTATCGCATTAATTAAATTATTCATTTTTCATTAATGACGAACGAAGAGAAAAGAGAGAGGTAGAAGTTTTCTATCTCAAGTAAAATAATTTTCTCATTATACACAGTGAATTGGCGGATGAGCGAAAATGAAGTCGGTTTTCCTGTAGCTGATTCAGCAAAAATTTTATTGAATTCTTCTTTTATAATTTTCTCCGTTTCACAGTTTTCTCAATTCCATAATTCTCGATATTACATATACACATAAGCGTGATCGCTATTAAATCATATATATTTTGAAATCTTTCCATAAAAATTCTAGCCAATTGGATAAAACATGTCGACAACTCAACCAAATAAAGTTTTCAATAAGCGTGTTTCCAAGCTTGCATCTCCAATGCGACAGACGGGGTTAAAATTCTGTCAAGTCAGGCAAGTATATTGCCCAAAAACAGATTGTAATTTGAACATATTGTAAAGAACTGCAAGATAGCAATCATGGATTATACTATATTTACTATCGTAGGTTTTATTATATACGTAGGTTTTATTATATAGTTTTAATATTTTATTCAATTTATGCAAATATTTGTGATTTTGGGTAGGTCTTGGTGAGACACCCCAAATTTTTGGCATTTTACTTAAGAACTACTTTTAACGCTTTATATAATTATTTTGATCCGAAAAGAGTGTAATATCAAGACGCGATGAAATGCAAAATATGCGAAAAAAGTTAGAAACATGGACTGAAAAGGCGCGAAGATACGCGAAAGTGTCACGCGAGTTCCGTGTATGAGTAAGTAGTAAGTCTGAACATTGTTCATAATTTATTAAAGACTTAATCCGATCGATTGTTAATACGCAAACTAGTGCGAGAGAGCGAATAATATTAATTTCGTTATCTCTTAAATAAATTTTGTTGTGGATTATATAAGAAGCGTTGGTTATTAAATTAGTGTATTTCTTGAAATTCCAAGTGTTATCACAAAAAATTAAAAAAATAAACACTTGGCGCTGCTAGATCGCAAAGAAAAAACTATAAAAATAATTTATAATCTTGTTTCCAAGTTAAAAATATTTTCGTGTCTAACTAATTTTCATTACAAACTGAGTTAGCCTAGTTGATTCTCTATTCAGATGTTTACTATTAATTTAAATTAAGATGTTTACTGTTAACTAAAGATGAAATGTGTGTATAGATGCTGCGCTAGCTTAGTTTGTAACGAAAATGAAATACGAAAACATCTGTAACTCGGAAACAAGACAATAAATGATTAAATAAACTTTTTGTGTTTATTTTATATCCTGAATTAATTCCTGCAATTATGATCACATATCATGAAACGCTTTACACATCAGTTAATTGTTATAAATTAATTTAGATCACCAAAATGTAATCCAATGAATAAATTAATAGTAATAATACATTCATGAGGTACTTAAAAGATCTGAAATATTTTATTTAAGAATAATATTTTTCATCCTGAATTAATTCCTGTAATTATGCTCACATATTATGAAACGCTTTACACATCAGTTAATTACTATAAATTAATTCAGATCACCAAAATGTAATCCAATGATTAAATTAATAATACATTCATGAAGTACTTAAAAGATCTGAAATATTTTAATTAAGAATAACATTTTTAAACTATTTTTTTTTCTGTACAAAAATTTTTTACCTTTAACTGAGAAAAACTTTTTATCTTGGTAAATTAATTTTCTAGATATAATTTTATAATTAATTTAATTTAATTATAATAAAAAAAGAATTATTCCAAAAATAGTTTATATTTATTCTTTGGGATAATAACAATTCCTGTATGATAAAAATGATTTCTCTGAATATGACTGACTGAATCACAAAGAATAATTAAAAAAAAATCAGCTGTTATTGTTCGGTTTCTATCTCTTTTTGTTTTCTCTTTCTGTGTTTTCAGTTTTATTAAGGCACATTAACGCATAATAAATATATGTAAAATACAAAAAGTGTAGAAGACTGACAAATTAACTTTTTATTAAATTTTCCGTTTCTAAATGATTTTTCTTTACGAATGTTTCAACTTAATTACAAATCTACTCAGTAGAAATTAAAAGTTTATTTAACTTTTTATCTCGGAGTTTTCCGAGATTGAATCTTAGGAATGTTAATAAATGACAATTATTGTATTTCCATTTAATTTCGAATGATCTATCCTGGTTTGCAATTTAGGTATACTTCTAGCTTTATGCTCTGCATGTATTAAAGAATATAATTTAGTCCTATGCGAATATACAACTATTATTGACCATATCATCAATATTCTATTTAGTCATGCATATTTGCGTGTCGAATATTTACATCAATGACATACAACATTGCACACAATGACTAACCAGAGTTGTAAACACAACGTTACGAAAACAAACCCTAATGAAACATCATTTGCAAATATTATTAATAACAATTTAGGTCAAGTAATTGAAGTGTAAAGCATTAATGGAAATTAGAAGTTCTGAACTAACGAGGTAAGAGATAAATAATGTGACAATAATTATAAATAATGTAAATACTAAATTAAGAATATTTTAGTTTATAATAAATAATAAAAAATAAATAATAAACAATTTTTATTATTTATAATAAATAATAAAAGACGAACAATATAAAATGAACGATAGCAAAGAAATTTTCAGAAAATAATCAATAATATGTTTTCCCATGGGTACTTCCCATTTTATCTGCCAGTGTTCCGCCATTTTTTTTCACTCTCGGGACGAAACATCGCGTTATTCTAGCGGGAACATGGATGGAAGGATTTTCCTGAAATGCTGTCAATGCACCATGATGAATCGACTGCTACCTGTCGATTACATGTCGAATTATCGTGTCGATTGCATGCATCCAGTGATAACCTATAGCATTCGGAGGACCAAATGATACTACATACATGTAAATCGAAAAGAACCAAATGACTTCAACCAAGAATTTGTTTTTCATTTGTAAATAAGAGACAAACCTTATCGGTTTTTTTTTTATATTAAATATACACTCTTTTAAGTGTATAAATATTATTATAATGTAATTTTTTTAAACAATTTTAAACTAGTTATGTTTTAATATATTCATTTATACATTTGGAAATAAAAATGCATTATAATATTTGAACATTTTACATTTAGAATTTTCTGCACGTGACGTAGAATTAAAGGAAATTCTCGTGAAAGGAAGATTTCAATTTAGCAGCGATTTCCGGCGGAACTTCATTACAACGTAATCAAACGTAAGGCTTAAAACTCCAATACCATGCAATCGTTCAATCATACTCATATCGGCTGACTTAGTCGACGCAGATAGATGAATTCACTATACGTCTGCACGCTCAACCGGAAACATGGCGGATTAAGATATCCTTCAACGTTAACTCTAGCGTGCAAAATCTAATTAATTCCAAGTAGCACCAAGCTATTTGCCTCAGGGATGTCTACGGCCGTCGCTCGACCATATGATTAATTAATGCTGTTAACGCGTCGCTCCAAATGATACGAAACCATAGACAATAGAAATTAATTGGTATTTGAGCAATCGGCTCTTGATATATTGTGCTTTGTATATTGTATCAAAGTTTATTTATGTATCATTTTTGACAATATTTACGACGTAATTTGTTACAATCGATGATTTTCGACGTCCATAAAGCATGAGAAATAATATTTTATCATAATATGCCTTTAATGTTATAATAAAAACTTATAATTATCAATTATTTCATAATTTTTTCACTTTATTATTTTAAAAAATTTAATTTTTCTCTTTAAAGAACTTTTTGACTTTTTTTTATAACATTATATTAAATTTCATTTTTTTATTATTTATTATTTCCTTTATATATATTAATTTTTCTTCCTTTTATATTTATTACGTATTTGTTTTTATACGTTCTTTGACAGCTCGCCCTAGAATGTTAACAAACGTTTATCTTCCTATCTATTTCTACCATAATTCATAACAGAGTTATGTGATAGAGACGCGCGAGCTTATAAATAATCTAACGCGCAAAAATCCGAAACAGTACGGCAAAAGCGAACAATTTTAATCAAATTTTTCTCTCGATCGTGTCCATAGACATAGGTGAGAGATCACATCTCAGCAAGACCATATCGTCGCGGCAAGAAATCGTTGAAGTTACTCGTAGAAACAGCGTTTTCCGCGGAGGAAAATCGTGGACTGAGAGTTCATCGAGTGTAATCATAATGAAGGATCACGCAAAGAAGCGATATTAATGTTGAGCAACGAGGAGAAAGCGGATCTGAGATCTATATATAGAATCATAAGAAGAAATCGAGGTATTTTCTCCTCCTCTCCTTCTCCACCCCCTCCTTTTTCTCACTACATCTTCTCACTTGGCGGAACGACCATCTGTCGGAGACGTCCGCGAGAGTATCGACTAATGGCATACGAGGAAGTGAACGAAAAGCTCTGAGAATGACGACCCTTCGGCATTCACACAGTCTCAGGAATTCGCCGCCTTCCTCTCTAAATCCGGCCGGATTTCGATGAATTATTCGCTCTGTCTTCCGGATCATGTCCCTCTGCTCGGATCCGACTTTACGCACCGCGGATTTTCGCCTCTCACATCGTACTCCCGAGTGAGAAAATTTGGTAAAGGATCGCATCGTCTGGATGGTAAATGCGAATGAGAGCAATTGATATTGGGAGATCCCGTGAGATACACGAGCTTTTATACACAGCATCCTGGTTGTCATGCAGTTTTTAATCACGAATTTTTTAATCAATTTCAAACTGGCGTTTTTTTTCCGATAGATACATTGAAATATCCGCGATTCTTGGATCAAAAGTACTCGAGAGTAATTTACAAGCAAATTCAGCGTGATTTGTCGCTTATATCGCGATAATATATCTACAATTATTAATCTTAATTATACATTATTCAATTTTATTGTTAAATAAGCTCCAAAGTTCAATATCAATAAACGTTCAGTATTGCGGAAATTGCATTTAATCGTAAAAGCTTTGTGAATAGTTCATCGTGCAGTAAGTTTATTCGATGATGTACTGATAAATTTCAAACGTTTATTTATTACCGGATACGCAAGGATACGATAAAATTACAATGATCATACATTTAAACTCAGAGATATTATTTGATGGAATCAAATTGACGAAAATGCTTACAGCCCATTTTAGGAATTACGTAACTACTGTGATACTCTTCAATTATATTAATATTCACTTGGCGAACGCATTAATGCAAATGTCTATCGTCTCGTATAATTTTGACTTCGAGCCCAACATGTAGTTTCAAACATTTTACATACGTAAAACTGTATGTGTATGCACTCGTATTGATCGCGTTTTAGGTAAAGCTACATCCACACTGATCGATCACTATCTGTTATATTTAAAAAAACCTATAAGAGTAATATAATAGTTTAAATTTAAATTATTAAAATTTAATAGAATTGCATTGATATTTTTCAGCATATATAATTTTTAGATTAACATATTGTTTTAAAATTTTATAGAGAACAATGTTAAATTAAGAAAGTAACATATACAATATAATTTACACAAGTATTCTTTTATTGGTATATTTTTTAATTAAATTTAATTGCGTTTAAACTAATTTAATTTAAATTTAATCTGATTACATTGAAGTAAGTTATAAATTTGACTAAAATAAATAAAATAAAATAAAATAAACGTATATTTAATATTTAAATAAGTGAATTTACCTGAATTCACTTGAATTCTAATATTATAAATTGATATAGTTATAAATAAAGATTTCATAGAGTATAAAGGTTTTGAAAACCTCCGATAATATCCTTGGACAAGCAAAATGTTATCCGTATGTTACAAGCTAACAATATACTATCCGTTTCGATGTGTGTACTACCTAAAGGTAAGCCGACACATATGAAGATATAGGATGTAACTCAGGATGGGCGAGACAACTTCTCCACATGCTCAACATGTCATATATCACGATTAACTTGACTTAATGCTCCAGCAATGCGCCCAGTGTGAACATAAGGTAATGTTATTCACTACGACGATATTAGTCTAGGAATTAGCCAAAGTCATACGGTTAATTAAACTATATTCAGTTTTGAAAAAGCAAGTAAAAAAACTAAACTTTTCGTGAGGCGTAATATGCATCAAAGATAGTATTATATAATTTCAGTGAGATTAATTTAAGAAAATATCTTGAAAGACATCTACAATGTATGTAATTTTATTAATTATTCATGTTAATTATTCTCTCTCTTTCATATGAATTATACATTAATATCTGCGTGCAATATTGTTGAAATTTTAAAATCAGCTTTGATGAGATGTGTACGATTATAATTAGAAATTAAATTTGGTGAGTAATTTATAAAACTGAAAAATGTTTTCTCAAAAATTTGCACATAAATATTATTAAGGGGATGCTGGATCGACAGCCGAACTTGATCGGAATCGATAATATAGACTTTTTTAAATTCCAAATTCGATAATAATGACATCTTTCATTCATTTCTTATACTTATTATGTATCGTTGTGTCTCGCTCAAACGCATTTATCTGTCCTTACCTAACATATTGCAACGCCATCTCTTAGAAAGAGATCCATTAAAATACTGCTCGGTTTCATGGCTTCACGTCAATTTCACTATACAAACGAAATTTTTGGCGACTCTTTTCTCTTATACTAAAGCCCCTATCTCGTTTCTAAAAGCATAGTACTGTTCTTTCAGGTTTTTTGCAATTCGCCAGCTACTTTTTATGACCGTGCAAGGTTTGAAACTCTTATATGCAGCACATATTGTGACGTGTCGACCATAGAAGCCTATAATAAAAACTGTAAGTCTTTAATTTTTTTTCGTTTTTTGTATTCAACTAACACATTCCCTGCGCGCGCTCCTTTATTATACTCTCCTTTTTAGACATTATAAAATATAATATTACGAATCGGGATACAAAATGTTTGAATAAGAAAAATGACCGAATCGTTATGGCGGTTTGAAGATTTGAAAATTCAAAGTGGTTGAATCAATATAGCGGACGGAATTCTTTAGTTAAATACCATAAACAATTTTATAATACAATTATGTATTATCGAACGCTAATGTTACCATGGTACATGTTGCTTCCTTTTTTTTTGTTTTATGTTAGAGGAGAAAATCTTCGTACACCTTCCGCAAGATGATGTTTCATTTGAACATCAACCTGACCAGAGGAAGACACCTGGCACCCGTGCTCACCGGGTGTGTTGGATTCGTTCAGTTTTCGAATAGTGAAATAGAATATTTTTTTTGCATTCGTTTGCTCATTATTTGCTCACGATTGTTCCGTCCGAATTTTCGTTTGCTCACTCATAGTTCGAAAGTTATACGAAATTTAAATTTTGTAGGGTCCACTTCACGCTAGCCCCCCAATATTAAAAAATCGAATATTTTTTTTGCATTCGTTTGCTCACGATTGCTCCGTCGGAATTTTCGTTTGTTCACCCTTAGTTCAAAAGTTATACTAAATTTAAATATTGTGGGGTCAACTTCACGCTAGCACTCCAATATTAAAAGATCAAATATTTTTTTCTGCATTTGTTTGCTCATCGTTTTCTCACGAATGCTCGCATTCGAACGAAATGAGCGCAAAAATTTTTTTTTTGCGGATATAGGTAGCGCATAAATAGCGCATTATTCCATAATTTTTTCATTTAGATTTGGTTAAGTGG
>NW_017299893.1:384672-416284 GCF_001594075.2 Trachymyrmex cornetzi | reverse complement strand
TCGTGACTTAGGGGTAAATATGACTGTTCGCTCCAAGAGAGAAGTGCCTTAAGTGTTGCAGCTAAAAAATCAAAAATGCCTGGAAATAGTAGCGCATAAATAGCGCATAAATCCTGTGTATTTAATTTTACAAATCGGTTGTTTTGAACGGGTGGGGGGCTGACTGACTGCCTATTCAGCCCTCCCACAAAAAATTTTATATTAGCTCCCTCTCCATCCCCTGTCTTTCCCTTCCCCTTTCTCCCCTTACCACTCTCCCTTCCACCCCCACAACGTACATCCTTGAAATACTCTTCCTACTCCCTCATCCCTATCTCCTTATTTATCCCCTTCTATCTTTTCCTTTCCCTGTTTACTATTTCTCACATTGCCTCTCACTCTTCGCTCCCTCCACTTTCCTTTCCCATCTCTCATTCTCCTTTTTTTTCTTTGCCTCACACAGCTCCTTATATTCCCTTTTTTTCTTTCCTGTATTCCTGTCCCCCCCCCTTCCCATTACCTTTCCTTCACTCCCTTAATACCGTTCTTACTTCCTCCTTTTCTCTACATTCCCTACCCCACCATCCCATTCCCTTCCTTTCCTTACCTCTCTCCTTTTCTGTATTTCCCAAAACTTCCCTTATTCTTCCTTTCATTTCCTTCATACTCTCGTTCCCCTTTCCCTCCCTCCATACTACCTCCACCAACATTTCCCTAAACACAACCCTACCTTCCTATTAAATTTCACCAAAATTGAAGAACCTTTTAGATTTCTGTAACATTACCGTCCGCCATATTAGTTCAACCGTTTTGAATTTCCAAATTTAAAAAACGGTTTCGGAACGAGCGTCCCCATTAAATCCTCTAATACCTTCCTATTAAATTTCACCAAAATTGAAGAACCTTTTAGATTTCTGTAACATTACCGTCCGCCATAATAGTTCAACCGTTTTGAATTTCCAAATTTAAAACACGGTTTCGGAATGAGCGTCCCAATTAAATCCTCTAATACTAAATTCCACCATAAACGTAAATCTTTTAGATTTCCGTAACTTTTTCGACCGCCATTTTGTTCAACCATTTTGAATTCTAAAATTTTGAACAAGATCGAAATGAACGACCCCAAAAACCCCCTAAAACCAAATTACACCATAATCGAAAAATCTTTAAAATTTCCATAACATCCCCATCCGCCATATTGGTTCAGCCATTTTGAATTTCGAAATTTTGATCATGATTTCTGAACGAGCGACCCCTAAAACCTCACGATACAAATTTTCACCGAAATCGAAGAACATTTAAAATTTCGGTAACATTTCCGTCCGCCATATTGGTTCAGCCATTTTGAATTTCGAAATTTTTATCACGATTTCGGAACGAGCGATCCCTAAAATCCCCGAATACGAAGCTACATCGAAATCGGAGTACTGCAACATCCCTTTGAAAAGAGGCTTCAAAAAAACGTGACATGCCAATTTTAATATAGGAAATTGTAGTTAGCGAATTGCGTTGTTGTCGATACTTTAATTGTGGAGAAGAACTTTTCAATCCATAGACATAATTAAGAGAAAAGAGTCTTTAATAATTAATGGTAAAACGGGACACTCCAGCATCCCCTTAAGCATCAAGCTCTGAACGAAAATAGAATTATTTCTCTTAATTGTTTAATAAGATGTGTCAATATTAGATTTATGCTTTATTTTATCATAAAAAATGTCTGAACACTTTATATTATATGTATATATAATCGACTGTATATAGATTATTTTCATCCAATCAACAATCATACATAGTTATGTAAACATTTTTTGTTATTATAAAAATATAAAAATAAAGATTCTAAATTTATTCCATTAAATATCTAGTAACATTATTTAATTACGTGTAATATAGATAATGTCCCAAATCATAATTAATAATTAATAAAAATAATTATTATAACTATGTTAGTTAATCAAATTCAATTTAATTAAAAATTCACTGCAAAAGCCCCAGTATATAATTATGAATTTCCTTCCAGTACATAATTTATGAATATATAATATACATTATGTAAATTTCTCTAAAAATAATTATAATATATATGATATATATTTCATGATTTATATTATAAATTGTTATTAAAAATCATAGCGTACCGTGCTACCTGATGAAAAAGTTGTTAATTAATAAATATGTGGATTAGTTAATATCTCCAGAAATAAATTTGAATGCAACGGCTTTTGACTATCTGCCTATGTGACAGTTATGTCCAAGTGCATATATATCTACTATATGGCAGTATTTTACTGTGGCTGAAAATAGATAGACATGTACTACTGCAATCGCGTTTGAGCGAACAAACACAGCTGCTGTCTATATACATAAAACAAATATAACTCGACACACATAAAATGATCGTGATGGTTCAGAAAGCAATTTTTCAACTCTTCGTAATCATGAAAAAATTAATATAGAAACGCATCCGATTTTGTGGTGGATACAATTAATTAAAGATTAGAAAATTAAAACAAAAATTTCAATATTCACAAGTATATACTGGAACTTTAGTATTGAATTTTAGTTAAATTAAATTTTAATTAATTATTTATAGTTTACAAGTCTTCTGATTGTCTTTTTACTCATACATGAATTAATTAAGTAATATTATCAGAAATTTGATGGAATAAATTGCGAATTTTAGTTTTCATGTTTTTATAATAAGCAGGAGAGAATATTTAAATAATTATAGAATCAATAATGCAAAATTTAAAGTAATTTTTACTGTGCTGATTCAAATTTAGACATTCTTTTTATAACATAAAAGTATAACCTTATATTTAATTTCATAATTTTAGTAAATATTAATATAGTTAACAATATTAAATTTTTAATTCACGTTATAATAATTATGTGGACGCTTCAAAATAAAAATAAAACGAAATAATATCTCAACGATTTGCCTAATTCTTAAAAATTTAATTTAGTTACGTCTTGATTTAGACTTCCATTTTTTAATTGATCAGTTTTGATCGGTGTCGCAATAAAGTATTTTCAGATTACAAACACTATCTGCATAGTATAAGAGAAGACATATAACTAAGGTGAAAAGTGTTATAGCAATGTTGCAATCTACCGCGCGTTAAATTTCAAATGTAGACAACAAGAATGTATTTGCGGCGAAATGTTTCACGGCGAAACTGAAATATATGTGCAATGAAAATGTACATTTCGCGTTTCATCTTCAAAGTTCGTATCGTCTCATGATTGCTGAAAACAATTTGAATTTATAATGCGGAGCCTATCTTACAACGAATCGCGAAGTGCATCATTTTGATATCTACTTTTTCACGAGACAAGGACTTGCTTTCGCCGTGAAGATTTATGCGAGGATTTCTACGCGGAATAATCTGCGATTTTACTATGCGAGAGGAGTGCACTGATGACGTCCGACGACGTGAGACAAAGATGGAGATCCTGGAAGCTATTGAGATAGTAAGCCAGCGGCGCGGCTCTTAATTAAATGAAATCAAATTAAATGAAATCAGAATTATCGAGTCGAAAGATATGAAAAAAATTAAAAGATTAAAATCTAAACGGATTAAAATAAAGATCCAAGTAATCTTCAAAGATCAGTTTTACATAAGTGCCAAAATTAACTTTTTCAGAGAAATTGAACGCTATAAATACATCACGATCCTGAGCCAGGAAAAGATACATATATTTGCAGATAGTTTTGCAGTAGTTTTAAGACTCTCAAATTTAAGGAGAGATTCAAAGTTTCCGAATATAAAACTTGAAAACCCAGAGATCCGGTATTGTACGTTTTCAAAAACTGGAAGCTTCACGTACTTAAAGCCTGCAATTTTAAAAAATTCATAAGTTTCAAGAAAATTTAAAGAGTACCAAACTTGCATAAAATCTAGCAAATATTAACTGAGGAACAAGTTTAGTAACCTACTTATACGTAGGTAGTTCAGTAACCTACTTGAAATATGATTATTTAATTTTCTGGTTTCAATCTTCAATATTAAAAAGTACCTTCAATTATCGATTAATTCTTGGTTTAAGCTTTATAATCTGTAGATAAATGCACAATTGGAACGTCTGCGCGAAATAAACAATAGCATAATAAAATAAACATAAAGAAACCATATAACTATGTATTTTGAAAATTTTCAGTACACTACGCCTTGTACTTCAAACGAAGTGCTGTAACCATTTGCGATGCAATGTTTCGTGGAAAAGTTGAAATATGTTACATACATAGCACCGTGTATCTTGCGCTTTATCCTCAAAGACCGCATCATCCCCCAGTCGCTGAAAACAATTTAAATTTGCAATGCAAAGTAGTAATAAGTCCCGGCTAGCCCTCAGTGTACGATTCGCGAACTGCGCTATTTTAACTTCTACTTTTTAACCAGACGAAGAAAATTTATTTACTCCGCCTAGGAAATTTATGAGCCAGAGAGTGGCCGTGTTGTCTCCGCGAAGCATATTCTAAAATTATTTTACGACAGCAAAAATAAGTAAGGCGCCAAATATGTAGATTACGTGTAAGGTGTGCTTGCGACGACACAAAATTTTTACAACTGACTGACTTATTATGAGTCTTGCTTCTATAATAACTATTTAACACTTTCACCTTATGAATAATGCTTCAATTTCTTTAAACATTTATATAGAAGATTTCTCATTTAATTCGTTTTTGCATTCATTGTTTATACATTAATAAATTAATATTCTATTTTTTTAAAAAGTGCAAATGCGATTTACATTATAATTTATACCAAATTTACAGTTTTACTGTCAAATTAAATTATTCATTTCAAACGTAATGTTAATTTAATGATTCATTTCTCTTATTAATTATAAACACAAATTAAATATAAATAGAATCGCATTTAAGAACAAGCAATTAATTGAGATCTTTTACTTAACAGATAACAGCCAGAGGTGCTAAATAAAATAAAGAAACCTTTTGCGTGAAAAGGGTCACGACGGAATGAAGGCAGGACGGTGAAATTACTTCCAAACCTTTATTCGTACAGAGCTGTCGGCGTACATTAGAAATATGCAAGGTTTGTCACCGTTTTTCGAAGAAAATAATGAAATTCGTTCTTAAGAATATGCTCCAACGTGGACGATTCGAGCGAGAACGATTGGAGCGTCAGCGCGGGCGATTGCCTTTATACAAGTACGAATATTACACGCCACGACAATAGTTCACATACATTAAAAATGATGAGCTTTAATTACAGGATGGGCGATTGATAGACGTATCTACATATATACCGATGTAATCAGAACGTCCGCATCGATATGTATATATCATACGTGTACCGACTAGGATGACGCGAGCGATGTGTATGTACGGAGCAATTTTATCGGGCACGGAAAAATGCCCTCTTTTTAAATAAATATATATATATATACATATACGTATGTACATAATATGTAACAGATATAATGTACATAATGATATACATATATATACACACAGACACACTGTTTGTGACGTCGATTCCCATCGGCGCGTGATTAGCTTGTCAGCGCCGACAGGAACTCGCGTCGCGCGAGTTCTTACTTATCTTAAAACCTACGGTACACGATACTCGTTTTCCTGCTGGATTACTTGGGTTTTGAATTACTAGAACTACATCACACAGAACGCAGAACTTCTAGTAATTTGCTAAAACGTAAGCAAGAAAATAAGCATCGAGTGCCGCGAGCTTCACTTTTATGCCGAGAGCTAAAGTCGACCAGAAATCTCGCGTCCTAACGGCGGCGATTCCTATAAACTTTTGCGTCGCGGGTCGTTAAAACTCTTAATTGCTAAGTTATGTATTTAATAAGTATAAGGGTGAGAAATGACGATCCGGTGAGACGTGAGACGAAGAACGCGCGGGCTGCGACGAGAATGGAGGCAAAAGAATGACAAGTAAGTACCGGGGGAATAAGAGACCGGAGGGAAAAAGAGAAATAGAAAAGTTCAGGAAACGCGGGGACGTAATACCACTAGAGGTGTCAACACACGATAATAACGTCGGGAGCAAAACCGTAACGAGAAAGTAGCCAAAGTCGCGTCTCGACAACTCCGTCCGTTGCGTTCTACCTTGAGCATGAAACGACATTGGAGGACGAGTTTCGCAAATATGATAAATCCAACTCCGGCTTGTGACATCGAACGATGTTATCACTTGCGTCCATTTCGAACATAGACGTAACAGGTATATACTAAGCATTCCCTGATCTTAACTTGGGCAGTTAAAAAGAATTGAATATATCAGCATCTCCTTTCAACTCTATCTCTCTTCAAATCGATACTTTAAAGAGAGAGCGAGAGAAGAGCGATTTGTTTCAAACTCACTCCTTTTAAACCAATAATGGAGAACTTCAGGAATGCACAGTTTATTTTTATTATGTCTATGGTTTCAAGCAAGTCTAGAGTCGATCTTTGGAGACGCGAAACGACCGGAGAACGAGATCTCTCTTGCGAAAAGATGAGACCATAGACTTATACGTGGCCATTTTCCAGCAAGGAAGTGTAATACAGTGAATTATTTCATCCTTGTTTAGCAAGTAACAAGGATGTAATGATTCATTATACTTTGTTCTTAATGCTGAAAAACACCCATAATAGACTGCGCATTTATGTGGCAGCTGAAGACAACACATAAAAAATAGAGATATGAATGGTCTGATACTCTCTCTGTTATACATCGTACAAATGAACAAGGAAAGCATTTGTGACACCAACTATTACTCTCTCTTACTAATGTTGTCTTCACGTCTCCAATGGAGAAACGCGCAATCTATTATATAACTCTTATCGAAATTTAATACTGAAAAGAAGTGATTAATTATTTATTTTGAATGATAAAAGTACTGTTGTTCAGTGCTTTTAATAGTCAGACTAAATAATTTTCAGTATTAAATTATATTTCTCTAAGGGAAGTCTATGGATGAGACTATGCTCGCGATGGTTGGTCGTTTAACGATGTCTACGGTCAGATATTAATTACCTTATCGCTACGAGAACTCTCGTCAGTCTTAGTCGAGAAAAAGTCGAGAAGAGTCACGATCAACGAAGCGAGGAAAGATAGCTGTCTTTCTCCCTCCCTCCCTCCCCCTCTCTCTCTCTCTCTCTCTCTCTCTCTTTCTTTATCTCTCCCTAAGTAACAATCAGAACGCCGCGAGGTGGCTAATTCCGCCTCTAATGTCACCACGAAGAACGATCAACCCGTGTATGAATATAAACAAGGAGAGAAAAAAAACCCATGAGCCTCGGCAGTTTGAATCCTTCTCGCTCGAAGCCCGGTCCTCGAAAGGTTTCGCGCTTCCGCCGTACAATATACAGTATATCATCAAACCAGTGACGCCTTCCAATGATAACAGTAATACTAACAAGAGTAGCGATGACGATAATAATAATAATAGTAGTAATATATTATCAATAACAATAATTTATTATCGTCCGCAGCGACGACGCGTCCATCTGTGCGCTTCTTCACGAAAAAAAAATATATAATGTGTTTATGTATATATAACTATGTATTTATGTAGAATATCTCTCCTCTGTTATATATCGTCGCCTGCGCGACGGATATTTACAATAATTACTTAAACTCTTGCGAGATTACTGGATTCTCCGGTGGCGTAAGTTTCGTGCGTATCCGGAGAAGAACCTTCTTCGCTTCGCTGGATTCCTTCTCGCACGAGCCACTCTCTCGATGACTCGCTTTTCGCGATAATCTCCCCCGTCTACGCGCGGAGATTGAAAAGAAGGGAGGGAAAGGTTCTTTTCCAAGGTGACAATTTCTTCCTGAAGTATTTCAGGAACACCTAATTCGCGTGGGTAGAGTGGCTCGTGCGAAAGGATCTTCAATGGTAACCCGGCGCTGCTTCGTGGTCATTCGGACGTGCATCGCCGTGTTACCAGCACGCAGGCACAGGTAAACTCGCTTTCATCGCGGCAGCCTCCAGTCACGAAAGCTACGTCACTGCTCGAAACCCGTCGTCGCTTCGTTTCGTTTTTTTTTTCGCAGAGGCACCATTCGACATCCTCGTCGAGTCGCTTCAAGGAGTCGAATGACCTCCTGATCAACCCTCTCCTTCGTTCCCACCGTCCGTCTGCCTCCGACGTGCGTCTTCACCGTGGTGCATCTTCGCCGCGCGATGATCATCGGATGACTTCACGGCAGCGAGTTGCATCCCCGAAGGTTTCACGGAGACCCAGAACGGCGCAAGTAGGTTCCTTCGTTCTACGAGATGAAGATAGAGACACACACACACACACACATATACACACGCGCGCACACAATTTCTCTTTCTCTTCAGCATATATAAGAGGATCTCTCTCTCTCTCTCTCTCTCTCTCTCTCTCTCTCTCTCTCTCTCTCTCTCTCTCTCTCGCGACTGTCCGCAGGATAAACGCGAGCGCGCGCGGACGGACTGTGACATCATTGAGCGTTCCAGGTACGAGTGACGGTCTTTTTCTCGTCGAACCGGATCAAGCTACGGAGGATTCCGTCGTTCGTGATTGATAGGGAAGACCGGGCACCTAATCTCCGCGTTGCGATTGGATATCTAATCTCTACGCGAACTCTCTCTTGTATCGCAGGTAGGATACAGCGTCTTGGAAGCTAAGGGAATTCCCCGATAAAGGGACCATTTTCGTGTTTCAATCCGGCGGATTGATTGCTTCGGACGATACAATTTGCGCCTTTATAGAAGATGTACAAGAATTTCCGAGGCAACAATCTTCACTATCGGACAAAGGTCGATTAATCATGTTGGAGTAAAGTGATGGATCGATAGCTTCCGTTTTCCAGAAACAGATTAATAGAACTGGTTTCGTGTATATATATTGAGAGAAAATTGCTTCAGGTTAGCCCAGCTTTGATCGAAAATGTAAATTGTTACCTCTATTTGCCTGTATAGTCGAGGACACGACCGTCGCGTCGAGTTTGTTAGTTGGAAGAACGTATCGCCAAGCGAGATCTTTATGTCGGAAAAAAAGAAACAGAATAAGAAGAAAAATGTGAGAAGAGAAAAATAGAAAAGAGAAAACGGTAGAACGCCATATCGATAAAGCGACGCGGAAAATAGGTGAGAAGAATAGAAAGAAATATAGTGCATCTGAAAATGGTTGAGAGAGAAGGGCGAAAAAGAGACGAGATGAAACGAATGCAAACCTAAATACGTTCAAGGCAAACGTTTTAATTTGTCTTTTCTTTATTAATGAGATTCTCGAGCAGATCGATCGATTCTCTTTCTCGGTCGTTATGTATCAAATACGATCTTATTCTAAAAATCTCACTCGAAGACTTTCGGGCAAGCTGTCGTCTTTAATAAAGCTGTCTGATTACTTTTGGAATATTTTTCAGTAGCATTAGCGATTGATTTACAATTACTTGGATTTAGGAAAAAAGGAATGCGTAGCCGTTAAAATTGCGTTATGTGCGTTAATACGCGCCCGAAGCGTTAGGGATTAAAAATGGATTACAAGGCAGCGCTTTTCTACTTTCTCGCGATCAGTTATATCGCATCGTTCCTCGCTCGGGTAGGAAATTAAGGCTGAATTGCACCGACGGTCCGAGTCAGCTAATCTTTTACCCAAATTCTGTCCTATACAAGGTGTTAAATGTGAAAGGAAAGTCTTTATTGATTTCGGTCCTTCCAATTATTCCAGATTTTGACTAACATCAGTTTCTTTTAATCGTTTAAATAAAAAGTAATTTGATAAAACGATTATTTTATAATAATAATAAAACGCCGATAAGTCTTAAATTATACGAGCGCGACTGCAAATGACACCTTGCACGGACAGAAGGAAGGAGAAAAGGTGGTACGATCGAGATTAGCGCTGACCGACCTTGGCGCAATCGGCTCTAAGAAGGCACAGTCGTTGAGTTAAGAACGTTAATATGCGGCTCCAGACACCGAAGACGAAGAGTTTCCCCAAAGCCGTTCGTTCGCTTCGCTTTCGTCGGCCTCAGGACGACGACCTCGACTCGAACGACCTCTCGTGCGCAGCGATCTTGCGGAGAGGGAGAAGAGAAGATGGAAAAGAATAAAAGCAGCGGCGGCGAGACGGTACAGCGCATCTACTCAGCGATCGGGGGAGTCCCGGGCTTAGAGGAGGATCCCCGAACTGTAGGTTGGCAGGTAGCTAAGTGGTTATCGAGTGCGTTGCTGCTGCTGCTGCTGTTTCTGTTGTTATTTCAGCGCTCTATGGAGCACAAGCACGCCGATTATTTCACGCTTTTGCTCGTTCGTCTTTGCATCTTTTTTAGTTTCTTTCGTTTGGGTTTTTTTTTTATTTTCGGGTTGAGCTTGCCTCACGCGCTCTGCGGCGACGGAGTGCGGGATCACGCCTGTCGACGACCCACTCATTTACTGAGCCCACTTGTCGACGACCACCTCATTTACTGTAACATAATACACACGAGAACGATTAACGAGCGGCGGAGACCTAAGTGGCGAACTAAAGGGAAGAAAAAAAATGTTGAACAGCCAGACGTTTTTAGCTCTCGAGCCGGCACTGCGTCGGCATCTTCCTCTCGACTTCGGCGGTCTGAAACGATCGGTCCTCAGATTAATTGGATGCGACTTGTTGGAACGAATGTACGGATCTCCTTTGTAAAAAGGAATGGTCATGAGATCGCTGTAGTTTCAAATCAACGTCGATTGACCGACGTATACATAACTATCCCTTTCTGTAAAGGAATATTGCGTTTCGACGCGCGTCTCTCGCGCTGTAACAAGCAGCTACCCTTTCGATAACGGAAAAATGACGAATAAAAATGAAGTACACCTTTTGACGCGATTCGAATAAAATCAATATCCTTATTTACTTATCATCACAATCATAACATCATTAGATGAAACCTACTGGCGTATAATAACACAACAATATCAATCAAAAGTGAACGAGGTCTTTACGCAACTGCGGTTAATACCGCAGTTAATCTGATCGCCATAAAACTACACTCGTACATTCGTTCTCGTTTTCTATTTCTTCGTCATCCCGCGGGAGATCGATCTTGGATGCCGATCGCCACGCAGACGAACGTGCGCGTGCACATGGTATGCGTGGTGCTTATTGCGGTGCATGTTGTGTCGGTGGGAGGGGGGTATACTTTGTGGTTTCACTCGGGAAATATTCAGTTTTTTTTTGGCTGTTAAATAAAGACGTCTCCAGTCCCTTCGAGCAGCTCGAGAGTGTAGTGTGCTGTGGGTCGCCGATTTCTCGGCTGCGGCTGATTGGGTGTCTCTCAGATTCGCCTTATGTCCCCTCGAGCTTTATTTCGGCGAGACCACCGGCGGTGCCACTGCAATCATACGAGGGTAACATCGATTATTTCACCACGCCAAGTCACCCTCGCTGGCTCAGCTACGGCAAGCCATGGGCCTTTGTCCAACTCTACTGCAGCTGCTAAATCGCTGCAAGCCTTGGCGATGGCGATGCGTTAGCGCAGCGATGTGAGCAATACGCTTAATTACGAGAGAAAAGATTAAGTATTAATATCTGGGACATTGTAAAAGCAAGTATATGTAGTGTGTATGTGTGTGTGTGTTTATGTGTGTGCGCAACAAATATATTACGAGAGAGATAAATTCTTAAAGAGCGATATTTACATACAAATCGTAGACAAATGAATGAAATGTGTAATATATAATAAATATGTATTGTATATTATATATAAGAATCATATTTTAGACCATACATGTGAGAACATAATCAATACGAACTAGAAATGCCTACATCGGTCGGAACTAGATCTTTAATGTTTAAATAATTCAATGTGACTATAAATGTCATGGTTGCCACAGAAAATGAATTTTAAAATTCCCTGACTTCCAGGTTTTCCAGATGAAAATGGAAAATTTTCCATGACTAATATAAAATATGTAAATTTTAACATTTAGACCCAAGGATTGTAGGAAAGCTATATTATTAAAAACGCAAAAAAAGTTTAGTAGCATAGTAAAATTTTGGGTGCAAATTTAAGCCAGCAAAAAATTAATTAGTTTTGAAAAAAAGAATGCAGTTATGACAAAAAAGAGGGATTAGATAAAAATACTGAATAAAATATAAATTTGAATTGTTTTGTTAAAATCGTTTAAAGTGCGCAAGTTTTGAACCATAAACGTCAGATATAATATTTAAAAAATTAGAACAATTATTTGGAATAGGAGCAGTTTAAAGAAATTGTGAGCAAATTTTGAAATTCCAGACTTTTACATTTTTCCCTGACTTTTCCCGATTTCCACGACCAATTTCATTATATATAGTATATATATAATTCACATTGAATTATTTAAGCATTAAAGATCTAGCTTCGACGGGTATAGGCATTTCTAGTTCGTATTAATATATAATAAATTGTAATAAGTATCCAAGGAACACACAGAAGTCAACAAAAAATCCAAATAACTTTATTTTGATCCTTAATATCAATAAACAGCCAAAGTTTGTAACAAAAAATCATCAAGACTTTCATAAATTTCTTTTTTTACTTTCTCTTGATTGAGCATGTTCCTTGGAAAAGATATTAATAAGATTTTTTTATAGTTCCATTTCATGTAGTTAAAATGTGCGCGCACGTATTGTAGAATAAAGGCTCCATAATCCCCTGAGTTCTTTTTGGAGACATGAACATGTACATGAACAAATTATACATATTACATGACAAAAAGGGAGACCGCAGTTTCTTCCATCGACAAACGGAAGAAACTGCTACACGTAAATCGCTCGTTTGCGGATTGCAGTTCGTGGACGGCGTGTCGTGTTGCACAGCTAAATGTTATTAATCCCCTGAGTTCTTTTTGGAATGTACATAAGCAAATTATACACATTACATGACAAAAAGGAGACCGCAGTCTTTTTCCATCGACAGAAAAAAATACCGCCTTCAAGTCGCTCATTTGCGGAATGTAATTCGTGGATGGCGTGTGTGTTGTGTTACAGCTAAATGTCGTGTACAGTTAAACGTTAATTTCGTTAGTCTTAAAATTGACAAATTCAACATTACCTGTATTTTTCACGTCTGCGCGTCCGTAGTCGCCCTCGAAGATCGCCCTCTTCATGACTGTACAGTTTGGCACACCAGCAGGCAGGGGGAAGTTAGCAAAAGAGGGTGGGTGTCGAGGTCACGTGATGTGTCGGAGGATGTTTTCAATATCCTCGATTTTAGGACTCATTCCGGATCATCGACAGTTATCACATCGGTCTTTTTTCCAGTGAACGCATGCAAAAATTTCAAACAACAAGTCTCGAAGGGTCGGGGGAGGAAAATAGGGGACACCATAGTATAGCCATAGTAGATAATAAAAAGATTCGTCGTGGATGCGCTGTGTCGTAAAATTTCGGCATCACGTAACGTGTTTTATTTTCCGAAATCTTGCCTCCACACACAATGAGACGGGCGGTGGTGAGATGTACAAGATGGTCCTCAAAGTCCTTGTGAACCTTTCGATTTGTTATGTCGAAAAATTATAAGGGTTATACAAGCAGAAAGCTGTCTTAATCATTGAATAAGTGGGCCACAAACGCGCCGTTCATTATCATTTTATTGTACTAAAATACTAAATGGTTTTTCATATACATATTTTGGAATCAGTAATTTTTTTTGTTTTTTTATTCAAACCAAACAACCATTGCCGAGTATAATCCCGCAAATCATCCTGTAAATAATTTTTAAAATATCATCTCGTCGAAATTTTTTAATCTTACTTTATTATTTACGAAGAAAGAAATTATATAAATAAAAAGATTTCCCTTCTGAATTTTAAATGTATATATTCAGTAATCTCTAAATTTCATATAATTCTGGCCCACCAACGTCTAAATGTCTTAAGCCAGCTATGGTTACAATAAACATTCGAAATATGGTGGAGTGGATAACAGACAACGAGAGAGAGAGAAAAAAAAAGGTCAAAAAGTTGAAGTAATTTTAGGCTGGGATAAACTGAACCGAACACTTATTACGTCGTATTAAGTGTTCGATCTTTTTCTGATGGCAATAATCGCCGGGTTTAAGCGAGAATTATTATTTCGATTAGTAGGCCAATCGTCGGAGGATCGAGAAACGCATTAGTAACACATGATTCTTTTATTATAACAAGTAATGCATTTATATATTATTCCGTCGTCATATATTCTCACTTGTTATAATGTCGCTCCGTACGAACTCAAATTGAATACACGACAAAGGCAATACGGACGATAAATAAAACAAATTGTGAACGCCAACACACGAGGGAGTGGCGCGATAATTACATGATAACGTAATTGTACTTATCGTATATGCATAGACTTGATCGTAACACGCGCAACAGTCGGATTCGTGTATACAATTTCTCTTTAATCCTTCTATATTTTTATATTTCTCCGTCTCTACGAAAAATCTGATATATAATTCACACCCGGAATTATATTCTCGACTATCTTTCGCCGCGGAGCGCGTCCGCGGCGAGTATATATACTCGAAATCACTTGATGTCATAGTATATTCCATAAGTTATTAATATTAATATTAACTTCGTTATCGTTAGAGAAATAGGTACTTCCTGAAGGAAACGACGCGATCGTAGCCTCATCATCGCTGAACACCGCGTTTTAGTTAGTCAACGTCACACAAGGATCAATAAGAAATGTCTACCGACGAGCTAATTAACTCTCAGCACACACATACATTTTGACAGTTAATAAATTATAATTAATAAATAGAATATACGAAGAGAGTACAATAAATATAAATCGTTCCTTCTTTTTATAATAGCGTTATATGAAGTATACGTTAATGAAGCTAGGATTGTAACTTTTTTTTTAATCAAGCATTGATATTTGCGTGACGTCGCGCAGTATACTTTCGTCGTGATGGCACTACCCCGTCATTCTCGGTCAACATAAAATACAATGCACACTCCAAGTACTTACAGATACATCGTGGACGAAGTTAGGAATCTGGATGCGAGGGAACAATAAACGACGAATCCCGAAAAAAATCGTACGAATATGTAAATACATTAACACGAAAAGGAAAGCATTCTGTTTCTTAAATTTAATGACAGATCATCTCTATCCAATCGTTGGAGGATCAAGAAATAAAAGAGGATCAAGACTATATCATTCCGTTGACATACGTTTCAAAAATGAAAGAGGATGAAAAATGTATCATTTCGCTGATATATATTTTCATATTTGTCGGACTTTAAAAATTCAACGGTTTACTCTCACACAGCATATTTTATCCGAGAGACGTCCCGGGTCGCCTTAGGACGTTCAAAAAACATACGGACGTCTTTGGGACATTCTTTGGAGGTTTGTGCTGTGTGGGATGCAAAAAAAAGATTGAAATTCGCGCGACTTTCGAGATCCGTCACTTGGGTCGCCCTCCGTAATCCGTGCTCCCCCGATTAATTTCGTCGAACTTATTGAGCGTCATAGAGAACTGCATTAGACTCTTCGCACCGGCATTGATTCCCGCGCTCGTACCTGTGCTCCGATAACACGTGCCAATTACTCGCGCGTCCGAACATCCGAATAAGCACATCATCCATTGTTCTACGCCACGGTGAGTAAACATGATAATGGCAAGTATTACGCAGGAAGCCTCGGGATTCGGAGAATATAAAAAATCGCAGTCTAATCCTAATCGATATTCGCTCCGAAATTTCCCGAACTGGTATTCGTGGGTACTCTATGTATACTTTATGTATCTTTGGTTAAAGTTAACGTAATCGAACGATTTTTTTGTTCATTTTGAAGATCAAAATCCGAGAAACTAGACGGTGCAAAATTATGTAAGGTTGAAAAAATATTTGTCAAAACAATTTTTCACAACGCAGTTAAAGAAAATGTCCAATCCGAATACCGATTAGGGTCAACATTGTTATGAGATATAGATATACAATTGTGAGAACGAATCTCTTTTACGGGCGACAATTAAATATTACGTATCCTTCTCGATGACTTTTATTCAGCTGCGAATTGTAGAATTCATCCACGCGAATGGATTTTCCTTCAAGTGACATTGAGGACAAATATCGCACAGGTACCGATCGCAGTGGACGCAAAGCCGGTAGTTTTATCTCGTGCTAAAAATTAAACTGCGGAACAAAACGCTACTCGAGACACAAGTTCGTTAGTGCGGCAGCGCTAACTCGTTCGGTCTGATTAAGTTTTAATTATGCCCATACCAAAGTATCACGCCTTAACCGTTAACTAATTAATTAATTATATTACAATGTCGCGCCGCGCGACCGCGGTCGATTCCCTGAATCGCCGGATGCGGCGCAATTAAATTATTATGCGTCGCGCGCCGAAGAAGAGAAGAAAAAAAAATAAAGAAAACGCAGCGGACGCGTCCGCTCCTCTCCGGAACACATCGTCAGTCTTGTTGCGTTTGCACGTGTTTGCGGAGAAGCGTCTCGCGCGCTGCGTCTCGCGCGCTGAATCGCGAACGGCCGAAATTACGGCGATCTCTGCGAAGATCTGGATGACACCTTGGATCGTGCGCTGCCGATGGAAGTGAACCACTTAAATCCACCATTTACGACACGATACTGCTCTTTGCCCTCTTGTCGATTACTTTCTTTTCTAATCGAATGTAGCGGGCGAAGCTGGAAATATCGTTCCGTAAGGGACGGTTTTACGTCGATAAACGGGGAAAGAAAGAATCGAGAAGTTGCCGTTTTTATTAGCACTTTATCGATTTCAATCTTCATTCCTTGATTAGCGGTCGCTTCCGCCGGCAGGATACGCTCTAAGGGATGAACTGACTAAGCAGCCAGATGTTTCGAAGGCCCACGTACTCGTGACGACACCGATTATTCGTTTCGTTATGTGGCAGTGACCGAATTCGCGTTCACTCAATCGAGAAATTCCTCGACTAGTTAGGGACTAAGTTTACTCTCAATGCAAAAATTCGAAGAATCGGCGAACATCTGAGACATTGGAAGTGAGAAAATGGAACTTACATGAAACGAATAACTTCTTATTCATAAAATTATTACGATTCAATGAAGCAGAATTATCGCCGATCTTTAAGGAAATTTTATACAAGAAAAAGCCACTAGTAAAATTTTCTTTTACTATGCGTTTAGCATGCAACTTTCATATTACTTCATTGCTAAAAGTACTAACTATTTCGATTTTAATAACTTAATTTAACAAATTAGGTTGTTTACGCATATATTCTAAATATTTTTTTATATTTTAAATAATTTATTTAAGGACTATATCAAAAACAAACTAGGATTCTTCTATACGCATATTTTAAAAAAGAAACTAAATACGAAAAAATTTTTGGGAGCCAGGAATAAAAAATAGATGCGCCTAACTATCACTAAGTATCATTCTTAAGGACAAATTTATTTTTAAAAAAATCTACGCGTCGTTTAATTGATTCTATAATTAATTGTAGCTATTCGATATTATCATTGATAAAAACGGATAATCAATCCCGACGATGAGTGTATCTGCGTTCGGAACACTGCTCAGATATTGACATGAACGAACGCACTAGAAATTCTATGGACTGCCCCGTCAGTTTCGAGCGTACGAGAGAGGTAATGAGGTCAACTGTTTTTCCTCTGCTTAACGATTGCCTTATCTTACACTTACGAGCCTTTGCAGTCCATATCCGGAAATTAGCGATACGCGAATCTGTTGCATTGCGTAAACCTTTCAAATGCATAAATCACACATACGGATTATACACACATAGGGAACAGATGTCGTACCAAAGAAAAATTAGAAGAAATCTTGCTGTGCCAATCGCGATGATCCATCGCTAATTTTGTGACAATCTGTTTCATTCTATCTCTAATCTAAAAAAATATTGGTTATGTAGATATTTACAAAATCTTATTTCACGTTTATTGCATTCGTTACAAATGAAAAATCTCAATAAGAGAATAACTCGCAAAAAAATCATCTGATAAAAATAAACTTTTCTGTTTTACTTAAATGTTAAGAATATATCTTAACATGAATGTGTGTGTGTGTGTGTGTGTGTGTGTGTGTGTGAGACGCTCAAAGTTAAATTAATGGATTGATCGCATGGCACAGCAGAGGTCAGTATAATTGAAAAGAATAGATTATAAGAAAGGATCTTACAAAACGTGCTGTTAATTATACCGTGCATGCATTATCTCTATGGGAAGGAAGACACGGTATGCAGGATACAAAATGAGATCCGTTAGTGCGAAGTCCTCGCATTTCCTTGAAATTTCAGCAAACGCTCCAGAGCAAACTCATACAGCTCCAGTTCTGACTTCAGAGTAGAAACATCAGATTCGGGCACACCAGATGCTAAGAATTGATTAATAAATATTTATAACAAGCAACATTGAAAGCAACAGAAAAGAAATGTAAATGTAAACAGATTTAGTGAGATTATACATTAATCGCGTTAACCGAACGTTGTGCTAATTTGTTGCGTGCGTGCATTAAACTGAGCCTGAAAATAAAATCAGGAGACAAATATAATACTACTACTACTACTACTAATGTCCGTTCAATCTGTATTTCTGCCGAATGTTTTATTGTCTTCGTTGTGTAAACGTGCGTATTATTCTACAAAAATGATACGTCGCAAATGCATTTGTTTGCGTCGAAACCGAAGTTACTATCCCCGATATGATTAGCGGGTGAACTACTTTGTACTTTTCAAATCGACCAAAGATCAATAATACGCTTCGAACATGCAAAGATATAAAAGTTTATGTCGTAACATTATTAATCGGCAAGAAACACAGATGGAAGACATTCGTAAATTAATGTGAATTTCAACTGTGTTGGTGCATTATCAGGATCTGCTACAATTACCAGATAATTTATCTGTTGCTAATCATATCGAAACATGCATAAGATTAAAAAAAGTATAAATAATAGTGCAAAAAAAACGGAGGAGGATTGGGACGTCGAACATATCGGAAATATCTATATCGGAAAGAACATCTATGAACAGTTTTCGTGTTTGTTGCAGAGGAAATTCAATGTTCAAAAGGCACTCGTAGAAAATAATTTAACGATCACAATCTTTGATTTACGACGGGGTCTCTCTTAGATCACTCGATGCCACTCGAAACCCGTGATCGTTGAGCGACGTCAGGGTACGGTGTGTGATGCGGGCATGGTGGGCCTTGGTGGCATATTTCATATATGATCGTACTAACACCATGCACAACAGTCAAATTTGTTAAAATCTCACTTGAACGCACTCTGTTAATAACTTATCTCGCGCCTTCCCGCGTCACGGTGGGAAGAGCTTCGGTTAAATGCAATTGCGAGTCCAAGGATTTAGTCGCGGATGCTTTTCCATAGGAAAAAAACATCGTCTGCTAGACTAATATTATTATTTCACGGACGTTCTATATGGGACAGATATGCAACAGTCCAAAGAACACAGCCCACATTAGAACGATCCAATGCACGGTGTAAATTGGATTCTCACCGTCTGTGATCTTTCTGGCAACGAACTTCAAGGTTTCGTCGAGAAGTACCACTGGAATGGAGAACTTCATAACGGTAACCCATTCTTCACCCGTTAGTGGGCACACTTGGAATACGGACTGAAACAAAACAGTTAACAATGCTTACAACTTTACTATTAAAATTGAAATAGTAAGTCTTTAACCATTCGCTTCTAAAGTCTTAATAGCAATTTTGAAGTAAATAATTACTTACCGAAAGAACATCAACATACAAGATGACAAAATGGAGTGTGAAAGAAAGAGCCATGGATGCAATGAGCCACATGTTGGACCAAGGCGGCATGGTGATGAGCGACTGATTCTCAGACAAGCTATAGAGAATAGATTTATTACAATTCTGAAGCTTATACAAAATATGTTACAAGTATTTTCTTACCTGTTCATGGCATTTAACATTTCAATGGTAACCAATACAGAGAGAGCCATAGTCATGGGATGAGGATCAGCAAAGATCTTGCAATTAATACCCTTGAATTCACTTCCACCGCCAATACATGCCAAGTGGTGAGTCTATATTGTGCAAATAATGGATGTTAATTAGAGATTAATTATTCAAATCTTCAAATAATTCTGAATATAAACAATGCAAATTCTTGTCAAAACTTACAACTTGATAGTAATTCATTTGAGGGCCATTTGGACTGTACATGAACCACCAAGCAGCTGAACCGACGGTGGCAGCGCCTACATATCCACCAATAGCCAAATAACGGAAAAACAACCATCCAGAAATCAGGGATTCGTCAGCTTTGCGAGGAGGCTATAAAAAAATGCATGAGTCAATAAAGCTGCATTTGATGTATAACAGTAGTACATCTCTTTAATTTACATTACCTTACATTTACATTTAATTTACATTACCTTGCTCATAATGTCCAAATCAGGTGGATTGAAACCGAGAGCAGTAGCTGGAAGACCATCAGTGACCAAGTTGACCCACAGAAGTTGGACCGGAATCAATGCTTCGGGAAGACCAAGGGCAGCGGTCAAGAATATACTGTAAAGTAACATACAAACACGGATAATAATTCAATCTTAACTCCTCATTATACTCATATATCTCGTAAATACCTGACAACTTCGCCGATGTTGGAAGAAATGAGATAACGGATAAATTGTTTCATGTTATTGTAGATGGCACGACCTTCCTCTACAGCAGCTACGATGGAAGAGAAATTGTCATCTGCCAACACCATCTCCGAAGCCGATTTCGCGACTGCAGTACCAGAGCCCATAGCGATACCGATCTCAGCCTTCTTCAAGGCAGGAGCATCATTCACACCATCACCAGTCTGTGGGAGTAAAATGACGCAAAATTTTGTAATTTTCTTTAAATAAACTCTTTTAAATGACAAATATCTATTTTACATTAATTAATGTTAGAATAATAGAATGTTGAATAGTTCAGTGCTGTCTAAAATAATTGTCAAACAGAAAATTCGACTTCGATTTTAAGAATTGCCATCTTGCGTAATATTAGGAATTTTGAGTGGAAAAATATTTCAATAGAAACAAAGTACTCAAAACATGTAATAAATCCCAAGCTAATTGGGGATAAACAAATCGCAGTTTCATTGTTCTTTTGAAAATTAAGCAAAGAGTTTACAAGCTGTTTTCAAAATTGTAACTGTAACAAAATCAAGAGGAAGTTAAGATCTAAATCGATTCAATAGCATCATTTATGATGATAACGAATGCATAGAATAATTTAACTTACCATAGCAGAAATTTCATTCATGCTTTGTAAGTATTCCACGATCTTTGACTTATGAGCCGGTTCTACGCGAGAGAACAGGCGAGCTCTAGCGCAAGCCGCTTTCTGTTCTGATGTCGGCAGATCATCAAATTCACGTCCGGAATACGACTTGCCGGTGGTGTCTTCATCCTCACCGAAGACTCCAATACGTCGGCAAATGGCTTCGGCAGTAGCCTTATTATCGCCGGTGATAACGATTACGCGAATGCCAGCGGCGCGGCACCTAGCAATCGAATCAAATACTTCTTTACGAGGTGGATCAAGCATGCCCACTACACCAATGAATGTGAGATCTTTTTCGTATGTGTAGAATTTAGTGGAATCGCCCAGATCCATATCGTCAGGCTTCATCGGGTGATCAGCGGTGGCGAGAGCAAGACAGCGCAAGGTATCTCTACCAGTTCCATATTGGCGGGTCAAATCCAGAATGCGGTTTTTCAGGGTCGAAGTCAGAGGAACCTTTTGACCACCAACGCGGCAATGTGTGCATCTGTCAAGTACACCTTCCGGCGCACCCTTGACGAATAACTTTGGTCCAGTTCCTAGTTTCGATGATTTCAGAGGCACGCAGTACGATGACATGGACTTGCGATCACGAGAGAACTCTAGCGTGAATTCCTTCTTCCACTTTGTTTCCATATCTTGCCTGACGACAATAGCGCCAGCTCGGCGATCCAAACCGCTTTTCGGAACACCAAACGGATTGATTTTCTCGGCGAGAACGATCAAAGCGGTCTCTGTAGCTTCACCGACTTTCTCGAATGCCTGTTTGAATTCGTTAAAGTCGATAGCAGAATCGTTGCACATGATGCAGACTGTACTGATCTCTTGTAATGTTTCATAATCTTGTCCTCTAATTTTCTGACCTCTCAAGAAGATCTCGCCGATAGGTTCATAAGTCGAGCCGGTGATTTCGAATTCATGGAAGCTGCTATCATTACCCTCAATCTTGTCAAAGATGAACATTCTATAAATGTTAAAATATTCAAAAAATTATAAACTAATATTTTTATTTAAATATATAACCAAGAGAAAAAGAAAATGTTCTTATTTTGTGTTATTTCATTAAAAATTTATAAGTGAACTCTATGTCATAATACATAATCCTGTTTGCTTAATGATCTTACCGGCTAACGGACATCTGATTAGTCGTCAGAGTGCCAGTTTTATCGGAGCAAATGACGGACGTACAACCTAGAGTCTCTACAGACGGCAAAGATCGTACAATGGCGTTCTTTTTGGCCATACGCCTGGTGCCCAGAGCCAAGCAAGTTGTGATTACAGCGGGCAAGCCTTCAGGAATAGCAGCTACGGCGAGAGCGACAGCAATTTTGAAGTAATAAATGGCACCCTTAATCCAGGAACCACCGTGAGCCGGATCGTTGAAGTGGCCAATATTGATGGCCCATACAGCGACGCAAATTACGGAGATAACTTTCGATAATTGCTCGCCGAACTCGTCCAATTTCTGCTGCAATGGTGTCTTGATTTCCTCGGTCTCCGACATCTCCGTACGGATCTTACCGATGGCCGTGTTTAAGCCGGTTCCAATAACGATACCGCGAGCCTTTCCGGCGGCAACGTTGGTACCAGAGAACAAGATGTTCTTTTTATCCTAAAAATAACAAAACAAAATTTATAAACAAACGTTGTCAAGACTTGCATGATCAAGTGATCACATGAACGAATTTTGAAAACCTTAATAAATAAAAGTTTTTATATATTTACAATTTTTTTCGAATATGAACTTTCGAAGTTATACTGTTGATACTTGAGAGATGATGTTAGAAAAAGTATTGGAAATGTTTTTATACAGTTGCTTTACCTGATTGACAGCGCGTGGGTCGGGTATAGGGTCGGTGTGCTTGATCACGGACACCGATTCTCCAGTTAGAATGGACTGATCGATCCTGAGGGTAGTCGAGAAGATTTTGGACAGACGGATATCGGCTGGGATCTTGTCGCCGACTGATATTTCTACAATATCGCCGGGCACGATCTCTTTGGCCCGAATCCTCTGAACGCCAGATTTGTCCCCTCGTACAACTTTACCCATCTCGGGCTCGTATTCCTTGAGCGCCTCGATCGCAGACTCGGCATTTCGTTCTTGCCAGACACCGACCACGGCATTGGCGATAAGGATAAGCAGGATGACAAAGGGTTCGACGAAGGCCGTGAATGCATCCTCGTGCTCTTCAAATAAGGCTAATACCTGACGAGAAATAGATACAAGATCAGAGAGACTTAAAAAATAGTGATTCTCAGCAAATTATTGAATAAGTGCACGTTTTTTCACATGTCGGTTTTAAATTACAGTTTAGCTACAAATTAAAACTTCATAAAAAATAAGTTCCCAGAAAGAGAGCAAAGACTTAAAAATTAGTAAGAAAATATTAAACAGTTTTCTATCTCTCTCTTCGCCACCATAGCAATGTCAGCTAATAATTTCAGAAAATACAAACGTATGTATGTTAAATATATAAAAATACATGTTAGAAGATCAAAGATATATTTTCTAAGATATATACACGTTGCCAAAAAATTTCTTTTCTCTATAAGCTATTACATCTAACGTAGGGATGAATTATGTACTTAATTTCTGTAATTTATAGATCAAACTAACTAGTGAATGTTACATATTTCTCTTATGCGCTCAGAGAAAATCAGATCACCACAGCTACTTGAAATCAATATGCTATTTTTTCACCTCTCATGAAAGATATATTTAGTCTCATTTACCCTTGAACCCCCGTAAACATATAATTACAGTGCTTTTAACGAAGCAACATGCACCGGAAAATTCGACAAGAAACAGAATATCTTGAACATTTAACATTACTATAGTTTCTGTGAAAGATTGAATCATGAAACTCTTTAATTTATGAATCGTAATTGCTAATGATAATACCAACCATGTATATTAAACAGACTTAATTTATATTTTTTTTATAGATTTAACTTTTTTCAAAAACATATTTATGTTAGAAGAAGTTTATTTGTTACACAAATTTATGTTTAATTTAAAATTTAAACTATAAATAAAATTTTATTTATAATTTTTAATATATCTATGGCGTCTTATACTTACAAAAGAAATAATAGCAGCTAATAGAAGAATCTTAACTAGAAGGTCATCGAACTGTTCCAGGACGAGTTGCCAGATGGATTTTCCTGTAAGCGAAAAATAAATTAAGTATTGTCAGCAATCTTGCGCAATGCGTGAAATATGAAAAGATTGAAAAAATAAAATTTTGTTATAATTATAACAATATGTCTCATAATTCTTCCATTCAAATTTTAATTTCATAAATAGTTTTTTTAATATTATTTTAATACCTGACGTGATAATTATTGCGACAAATTGGTATACAACTTTTTAAAAAATTATAAAATGTAGAATTCTATCTCAACGTGTACTTAATCGTTTAACGTAAAAATAATACAAATACTCAATTCAATTATAATTATATGAATATATCGATGCTAGTTCTTAAAAAAAAAAAAAAAAAGAAAATCTATATTAAAAACATGTATATTAAAAATCTACATTAAACACAGCATATAATGTAGTATACAATGATGAAATCAATACTGAATACAATTATCAATAATACCTCATTGTTACGTAACCTTGCATTATTACTAGCAACATAACGTGCGTTCGCAAATATCTACGTCTCATTGACAGAGCTTTATGTCGCAGGAAAAAATATTTTGTAAGTTTTTCTTGCAATTTCACTACAATGGTTTTATGATTCTTACTTATTAAGTAATAGTTATAAAACCACTGTGGTATTATATGATTTTTCTTTATTAAATAAATATCGTAAAACCACTGTGGTATTATGATTCTTATTAAGGAAAAAAATTTGTTGTGATAAAATTGTAAGAAAAACTGTTACGTGTCTCTCATCTTGTAGTACAATAAAAATATATTTAATGATAAATATTTAATGAAAAATATTTAATGAAAAATATTTAATGATAAATATATTTCACAAAAGTCTTAATATCATAAACGCCGTAAGTTCAGATTAAACATTTTTTATATAGTAATTATGAAGTTATTTCTTTTTAAATCCGATTTATTAAAGCAATTGAAAAATTTAACAAATTGCATTTCCAATATGACATCTTTCATTCCAACGTAACATGCTAGTCTAAAGATCCTAGTTGAACCGAAAGCAACATATGCTTCGTATACACGAGGAGCTAATTTGATGTTATAAGGAAAAATGTTCGTAAGCAGGTCTCATTTGTATGTGTCGAACACACCATCAAAGACATGATATAAGAACACAAGATGTACCATTGCGTATAATGGCGATAGCAATACTGGAAACAACTAATCAAATTTTGGTCTCTATATGTATTTTCCTGCGTATAATAGCACTGGCACATTGGAATAACCAATCAAATTTTGGCCACAATTCACTCTCCTACTGCGCATCCTCGGGAATAGTACACCTTGTCTTCTTACATCATGGTCGAAGACAGATTCTAGAATATGCGTCAGGAAAGGATAAAAATTATAAACTAGTCAGGGGCAAGCCCTGGGCGTCCTTGATGGCTGGCGCCTTTTGCTTGCACGCGATTGACGTCATTGCTCCACGCTTGATGATTTCATTAATTGTAATTTACAGCAGCCGCTCAAAGAGATGTGCGAAAATTCGATTATCTAGCAATTATATAAGTATCACACCTTTTCTCCATTCTATCTCTCCCCATTTTCCTCGCACCGTTTTCCTTTCAGCGAATTAGATTACAACGTTTTTTCTTCATCTTTAACGACATAACGAATTATGTTTGGAAATTCAAAACGACAAAATAACGAGGTTTTGATGGTAAGATAATAATTTTTACAGTAATAAGCTGAACATTTTTTACGTAAAAGATTTGACAATACAGTTGTAATAATAAAGTAATAAGTAATAATAAATAAAATGTCACACACAATAAATAAAATGTGTCAATAGGAGTTACAAATTGCATCAAATCATTTGCTAATCAGAGGAGAAAGACAGCAATAAAGAAATAATTTATACAGAATTTCCAAGGACTTTTTCAAACGTTTAAGTAATAAACAGAAATAGCCGCATCTTTACATTGAAATTCATTCGTAATCGAATAATGAATGATACAAAATCAACACAAAAATTAACGAATTAGGCACTTGTGTTAGCAAAATATTTTGAGTTGAACATGCATGTTGTTGCATTGACATAACTGACTCAAAATATCAACAATTATAGTTAAACACAAATTCTCCAAAAGCGAAAATAAAATGTTTACGATTTTCTTTTACAAATTGCGTAATTTAAATAGTGGCTGTATAACAATGTTTAACGTTTAATTAAACAAGATCGATAAAATTAAAATTTAAATAGCTAAGCGGAGAACAATTGCTCAAAAAGTAAAACTGCGTATACTAGTAAAATTCAGTCCAAGTTCTCAATCAATTAAGTCATAAACGACGCAATCCTAATCATCATTAATTCTGCCAATTATGTAAATTATATATGCATATAGTTCCTATACATACATTAATTACATTAATATAGTGTATTAAGATCACTTTTAATACACGGTATGTCTTCCGGTGTAACGCAAACATGTTACACGTATGCATTTCGTTACATAAATTGTACGTAATATCTCAGTGCACATTCCGCCGCATCTCGGAAATTAATATCGTGGTATGACGTGCTATATAGTGCTGCGGACCAGCGCACATTTCTCCACATCCTCCTCCTCCTCCACCCTTCTTGCTCTCTCACCCACGTGCATACGTGCAACATGCTTCATTACCGGATTCAGCGTGTGACAATAGACGTTGTCAATCGGCCGATAGAGCGTGGCGTGCACAGAGAGACCGCGGGCACATGTGTGACGGACAGAGCGCGGCAACGATTACAGGCAGTTGTGCGTTCGTAACCGGCCGCGCGATTAATTTACGACAGGAATCTCATTAATACGACCTTGATCGCGGTCTCCTCCGACGCGTTTCAGGATTATATAAAGTGATAATAACGGTGAAACGATAAAATATTGTGTGTCTGACTTCGACCTGTTCCAAGGGAGGGAGAAGAGAGAAGGAGAAGAGAAGAAGTGCGTCTATTATGTACTCCCCTTTCTTTTGTTCTAATTGCTAAAATTGCGCTAATTACTCGTCGTTCAAATTCATCAAGGAAGTAGGCTTCGAAAAAGATCACTGCAATTTGCTTTTAGCCTAAATTATAGTTATTATCATAAAAATGGTTGCAATTGCAAATTATAGTAATATACAATTACAATCATCATAAAAACTTTTCCTCAGTGTGGCTAATAGCAAATTTATTTTAGCAAATATATTGTATATATATATTTGTTAATAAAAGTATACATAGTTATTAAAGGAAAGTCGCCGATATTGATATAGATCTCCTGAAGAGACATTCTCCTATTTCTCGAAAAAAATTAATTATTATTATTTCGTACAGTGATAAAAACATGATTCGTTTAGATAATTAGAAAAGTAAAAACTCATATATTTGTTTCCATACAAAATCAACTAAAAACAAATTCTACAAATGCGAAAATAAAATTCTTACGATTTTCTTTTGCAAAATACATAGTCATGCGCTCCTACCTCTTTTAAATAATTACCTCATTTTCCTAAAAAGCGTTCAGGCAAATGCAATTTGCCTAAGAAAATAGCATATAACTAGGAAAATAGCATTGGAAACTGGCGAAAGCCATTTGACCAAAATTTGAGTCAAAAGTTATTTTCCTGAAATACGCTATTTGCCTACGACAGCTATATTATTCATAATATTACATCGTTTTATATCTTTGTAACTTTCTAAATCGAATTGATTTATATTTGTTTCTTCATTTTTTCATAATACGGTTTTAAATATAAAATCGTAGTGTAGTATGAGAGAGAGAGAGAGAGAGAGAGAGAGAGAGAACCGGTGCATCTGTCTGTAAGACAAACCATATGCTAACTTATCTTTATAGTGTTGTATTATAGTACCAAATAGCATTATTCGGAGCTGAAAGCAATCATTTACGGGAAAACTCTCAAAAATAGAAATTACGTCTTATAGAACAGCGTAAAGTATCCATATAAATCAACAAAAAATATTTTATATCGAAATAAAAAGAGTCTATAGAAAATCTTATATGTATTTATTATTATATTTTGAACAGGTGATTCCAGAAAGAAAAAGAATAGGAATATGCGACATATTATTATGTCAATTTTGGGACCCTTTTTATCAGACACTTATTTTTGCTTATCTTATGAAAAAGTTAATTATTGTATAATTGCAAACAGTTATAAAAACTGTTATATTACTTGATAGAAGATATTTTCTACTTTGTATTTGTTTTTATTTTAACTTTTGTTTAAAAAATATTGTCCAAAAACAAAGTGGTATGTCGGTGATCTTCTACTAACATTTTAACAACAGTAATAACTACAGTTACTGTAATACATAATTATAGCGCAACAAATAGAAAATTTTTCTCTCATTTTTCTCTCAAGCTAAAAACATTAAATATAATGTTTTATATAGCCGAATCAAGTAATGCTAATTATCACGAAATCAAGATCACTGATTCAAATGACGCAATTTTAGACTTATAAAGAAAAAAAGAACGTCTATAGCTCTATTCACTTGTGCGTAAAGAAAATTACTCCCGTAGGAGCTTCGCAAAAAATCGTATTCTTAATGAAAAGCACGCGTCTCTCATTCTAAGGTAAAAAAAACTTCATTTCTACGTTATCGAAATAAGTCGAAGAACTCAGTGGAATTTGGACATTATTGCGTTCAAACGGTATTAATTCAATAAGGCCGTTGCCTATATCTTATCGTCTATTTATCTTCGATAAAGCCGAAAACATTTGTTATTTACAGGATCGATCTCAATGATTAACGTATTAAGTTTCGTGTTTTAATAGCGCGCGACATCTATTTCGATCTAATTTTCACGTAACTGTTTTTCAATGGAATCTATTATATATATTGAAACGTATGTACATACGTAATATAGCGATACAAATTCCACGCCTGCAATCGATCTAATCGTCAACGTCAGCTGTCACGCTTTCGAGCAAATTTAACTCCCGATTTATCGAAGTCAATTTCAGCAGTTTGATGCAATCCAGGACGTATTTTTGGAAAATATGAAAAATTTTCTCTCGATTCTCGCTCTTCTTGTTTTTTTTTTAATTCTAGTTATACCGCGTCATGAACGATAACGCCGAACGAGAGCTGCGACTACGGCGGGTCGATTCACTGCCGAAGGTCGACGCGACGGAAAGATAGCGCGAGTTTCTGCGCGGGTCGAGTGCAATGCCGATGCAATTACGGCCGAGAAGGCGACGTACGGCGCTACGAGCTGACGTCTTTCGACAAATGGGGCAAGTGACCCGGGTATTCCCTAGAACCTGCAAGTCTCCCGTGACAGTCGTGCAATATACCTTTCCTACGTTTCCTTCTGCCGATACTTTACTTTATATCTATAGAACGTTTCATCAAATACTTTATCTTTGCTGCTATCTCCTCAAGGATTACACGTATTTTGTAAAAAAAATGAAAAATATTACAAATTTTTCCACGCTGTATCTAAAAGTTATATATAAGAAATTATAAACAAAAAACTTATATATACAAAATTTGATGGCGATTTAATATTTGGATCAAAAATTATTTCAATAAGTAGACATATTTTTAAAAAATAATTAAGATAAAATGAGAAAATTTTCATTTAAACTATAAAATTGCATCGTTAAATACGAGGGGCGTATGTATCACTCTCGAGTCACAGTGCGAGTCTTAGCGAGTCGGTGCGTTTAAGAAATGAATCGGCGCGAATCAACGAGCGCAAACAGGTAAAATAATTAATGCGAGGAATCAATAGAAGCCAGTGAAAATAAAGGAGCGAATCAAACCGAGTCAGCGAGAGTCGAGCAACGATGTTTATTTGACTCGAAAGTGACATACCCCTCGGTTAAATACAATTATTGATTTTATTAAACCGTTTCATATGTATATAATGTATTTATTTTTATACGAAAAGTACAAATTTTCAATTTTAGTTACTTTTAGTAGACTGTACGCACCAGGTGCCTTCCTATAATCCTTTATTAGTAGATAAGTCTCGGAAAAAGAACATTTTATTGGAGATTTTTTGTTATTATATCAGATTAGATTTATTATTTACAGATTTTTAATTATAGAAGAGAGATATATAAAGTTAGAAAGAGATATTTACCAAAGAGATCAAAAAACGACGAGAAAATGCAAGCTAGAAAGATTCTATGCCCGACGTTACGTTCAAAGAGCTCGAATATAAAAAGCATTTATCACAAAAAGTATTGAATATTTATTTTCCTATATTCCGCATTTATCATATCTCTTATATTTTATTCTTTATATATAAAAAATGGGTATACTCATTCCATGAACATTTGTCTTTCATACCGTTTTCTCACACTTTTTGTTTTGATTAATTGACATTGTAAAGTTCCTGAATAATCCCGAGGATTCTTGGAAGTTACAAACGCGATTTTGCATGCGGCGGATCAAATCGACGGCAATGTGTCGCATTTGCAAGTGCGACGTAGCGATGCTAATTCTCAAAGCTTATGGAATTCCAAGAGCAAACGTGCTGACCTACTTTGACAGCAAACACGTGGCGAAAATCTTCATTGCAAACAACCGACGTTTATTCAGACAGGCGAGAAGAGAAATTCGGAAACTTATAAATTATAAATTAGCACCTAATATAACGCTGACAAAGTTACGGCTCGACATAAAAACGAGGCATAAGGAAAAAAAAAAGATAACTTCTCGATTTACAAACTTGCCTTACTACATCAAAAGTAACTTGTATGCCAATTTGTCGCAAACCTGTTTTCTACGTCAAGCAACGTCGAAAGACGATAGTTGGTACTCACCCTCCTCAGCTGGCAATTCTGTAACATAAAAAGGAAACCATTAAAATAACTATATATCGAATAATAAAACTATAACAAAGCGAAGAAATGTAAATCAATATCATTTTAAGTAACAACGATTGCTGCAAAAAGTACACTTCTCAAGATTTTAATATAAAAAAGCTTAGCAATTTTAACTTTAAATAACTTCATAATTATCAAACGAAAATTAATCATTTAAAAATTACTGTGGGAAATATTTTTAATTTTTTGAAAATTAAACAGTGAATATACATACTTTATAAGTATATATAAAAATTACATGTTCAATCCGAAGTATATAACGCTGTGAAAGATCCGCTTTAAGGTGTCCTAGTTGAAATTATATAGAAATGTCAAGAGTGTAGAATCCCATAATTTTTGCCGTGAACAAATTGAAGGAAGCCACGAAAACGAATTTGGCG
>NW_017299893.1:123701-384650 GCF_001594075.2 Trachymyrmex cornetzi | reverse complement strand
GGGGGGGGGGGGGGGAATCTAGTGGTTGAGTTAAACGTGCAAATGACAGTTTTTGAATGCTGAAAAGATTTATAGTAGACGTTATGGAAGTTCTCTAGCTAATGCGAAATGGATCGAAGTTTTGCAGAAACTTGTTCAATATTCGAATTTTGCTTAAAATCTTGTACACGTTATAACATCGGCTTCTCCAAGAGATCGAACAAACGTCCATCAGAAAAACTCAAAAGGCAATTATTTCAAAAACTATTTCAAAAGCATTGAAAAATAATAAATTAACTAAATTATTATGAGGATGACCTTCAAAATAGTTGAGGTTTAAAAAAGATACGTACAAAATCGTAAACAAAATTCAAGAATTTTAACGATTATTTGAATATTAACGATTTGCAGAATAATGTTGATGAAATGAATTCGCTGTTACGCGCAGCCAAAAGGTCAGATATTTTTATCATACATATAAGAGAATCTCCGATCTAGTTTAATCCACGAGGTCGATTACTCTTTCGAGCGTTCATTAACGTCTAGAAATTGGGTGTGTGGGCGATCATGCGTCTCTGTGAATTCTAATAGCATCGTTGTGCAAATATTTACGCATTGGGAAAAGGCAGAATCTCGTAAGACATCTTGCCTAATAGCGATTTCAGTTAGACGCACAGTGTGCGCTGGTGCACATTAAAGCTGTCATATACAAATCAATGTAAAGATGTATGTTTAAATAAAAATATGTAAACGGATTAACAACCACGAAATCTCTATATACTTTATTGTGCTGTTTAATAAGATATGTATTGGGTATTTTATCGTTTGAAATATTTCATCTTTACTCAGATTAGATCAGTGTACAGTTTAAATTAGTGCTCGGAAACATCAGACGATTTGACAGTTCGAACAGTTCGAATCTCAAGTTCGAACATTAAATAGTTCGGACTGAATGTATGTTCGAACTATTTTAACCCACTTCAGAGCTGAAAGTTTGAATTTATTACATTTCGAACTCAGACATCACAAGTCGCGATCAACCTGAATATGTCCAGGATGGCTCAGGATATTTGTAGGACGATATCAATAAGTATAGAAATTTTATTTAAATTTAATATGCACATTCAATTACATTCAGTTATATATATTGTGACGTTATTACACATGTGTAATAACTTTCCTAATGTGACGGGTTGAAAAAATCGAAAATTTTTTTATGTAAAAAAGACGTTTGAGTGTAGTAAAAACGAAAAAAATTATTTCTAATAAACTAATATGCTAATTGTACGAGTAAATCTTTACGTCGACTTGTGCACAACGGCTTTTAAGTGCACTTTAAAATTTTAAACTATAAGAAAAAATTGCAAAAATAAATATTAATATTAATATTCCCACACGTGACTTTTTCTTTTTGACATTTTTGTAATGTTTGTATATTCATAAGTCTCTCGTGGAAAATTGCTCTTTTATTTCCAAGGCATATTATATTTGTTTACTGTCCGAACCATCCGAACTTCAGACATAACGAATTGACATTTCATACTGATCACTGCTTAAGTTCGAACTGTTCGAACTGTCCGAAATATTCGAATTAGATGCTCATTTTTTTCAACTTCGAACTATTCGAATAGATCGAACATTCAACATGTTCGAATCTTTTGTCTGAATCCTAGTTTAAATGTGTAAATATGTACCAGTACACCTAACTGTGTCCAACTGAATTTGCTATTAGAAATTCGAATATAGGAACACCGATATGTACATAGAAAGAATAATTTTGTTGAAGATTCAAAAATTTTAGCAAAATAGAAATCTGGAAATAATTTTGTTTGAACCATTAAAATAATTATGTAAAACGCTTAAACTAATTTAAGGTCTAGACTGTCGAAACTTTTTGCAGCATTATCATCAAGTTTAAGCGTAATTATTTTGAAGGTCCAACAAAATTATTTTCAGCTGTCTATAGTTAATTTTCTAAATGCACTAACAAAATCATTCTTTTGATGTATCAGTTACATATGTTGATATTTTAGATTGATTATATTTTCATGGAAAGGATAATTTTGCTGTAATACTTAGAAATTTAGCAAGATACAGATCTGAAATATAATCTTGTTGAATCATCAAAATAATTATGTAAGATGCTCGAACTAGTTGCTTGTTAAAACTTTTTACAGCATTGCTTATCATGTTTAAGATTTCTACGTAATCATTTTGATGATATACGTCCAAACAAAATTATTTTAGAATTTGTATCTACCTGAATTGTTAAATATTTCAGCAAAATAAAAATTGTTCTTTCTGTGTTCTATTAGTTCTCAATTTCTCGCTCAATATGGATACTTTCTTGAATAAAAATTCATTGCATATGCTGTCCTTTTTTGTAACGTCTCTCATCTTTAAAGTTAAATATTTAGCAAATTAACTTCGCCTAAATTAACCTCGAGGATTAGAATCAGAACTTTATTACATGGTATCGAGTCTGCTTAGAAATAAATGACAGACGATATACATTTTGTTCACGGAAAAGAATAGATTTGCTGATTCAGCAAAGCTATAGCTACGCGAATTCAACATCTGTAATTAAAAAAATTTGGTGGTTTAATAAACAAATTATGTCTGTAAGCAATCATCAATATGCTCATATAACAAACTCATCTTTGGTAATATTATCATTATTATTGCAGCAAATTAGTTCAGTTGAAATAACTAATTTAATATGTTTGCGATACATATTTTAATTTACATAGCATGCTGAACGTGGGTCTCAAGTTGCAAAATTATAGACATAGTGTGACATGCGTAACATATTTTCGACCGTAAGGCGTAGAATGCAGGACGCGAAAATTTAACTTCAGTGCGTCCTGTGTTTATGTTCAGAGCCTATATGTGACCTATAATAATAATAGGTTAGGGTTAAATTCTAACCTTGCAACCGCATTCTGCGTACTGTGAAGCTCTAGCTTAATACGTTTAAATAACACTTTAAATAAAAATTGTATATGTTTAGTGTTGTATTATTCAATAATTCAAGAATTGGATTTTTTTATTGTATTAAAATAAAAACCGTGTATTTATCAGAATTTGTTGTCTTAATTAACTTGAATTGTTAGAGCAACTAATTCTTTGCTACAATGAAGATTGCTAATGTAATAAATTTCTTCATTATAGCAGCAAAAGTATGCGCCATCTTAGTTAGCATGTTTTGTTATAAATGTTGACCTTTATAATAAATTTGTTTTTTCAGAAAGTTATCTTTGCTGTATTAACAAATTTGCTATGCTATTAGAACGAATATGATTAGTTACAACTTTTAATTCAATTCAGCTACACAACTTTGCTACTTGAACATAGAAAACTGGCTGTTCTTATATTACGAGTGTAGATTTGCTAAATCAGTGAAGTTTTTAGCTGTTTTAGTAAATCTTTTTTTTTCCGTGTTGGAAAAGATCGAGGACGGATGTAGAGAAGAACCGTGTTTGCAATATGGAAAAGCAAACTATCAATCGACGCAAGCGGCCTGTCTGCTCGCGATACGTACGGAGTGACACGTGAGGAAAAACAGAGACACGTGGGAGTCATTGATTCGTATACTGGATCCGCATAGATTTTCCTTGAATGGCCGTCTTGCGATTGACGTGTTCAACAGAGAACATGTCGCTTCCCGTGAAACGCACATCAGCAATGGGATTCTGAAAGACCGCGTGTAATTCTCGGACTTACACAAAGCCAGGCATGAAAGCGTTTGTCGCACGAATAATAACTTCAATTTTACATCGATTGCACCGTTGCAAAACTCGTTAATTCGCACGCGAGCATTGTACCTTGTAACCTAGTATCGAAATGTGATATCATATCGATTCTTGAGAATGATATCAGCAAATATCAGGGATGAAAAAGGGAGGACATCTTTACTGATATAGTTCTAGTATCAGAATTACTTCTATCAGTTTTCGATAACAAATTTCATCTTTAAAAAAGAATAGAGTATCCTACACAAGTTACAATTGTACACGCACTAAAAAAAATTTCTGGAAATGGACGAATCAGAATTTTCTGGTTAAATTTATTAAAATTCTAGTCGAGATAACCGGAATTCTGATTGATACAATATTTCTGGTAAAATTTACTAAAATTCTTATTTTTACCAGAACAATCATATCGATCAGAATTCTAGTAGATTTAACCAGAAAATTCTGATTCGTCCATTTTCCACCAGAATTATGATTTAACATAACCAGACCATTTTTTTAGTGCAGTTTTGCTGAAGTATCTAAAAATTTAGCTAGATACAGATCTGAAAATAATTTTGTTGGATTATCAAAATAATTATGTAGGACGCCCAGTTGATTGCTAAAATATAAAAATTTTTTGCAGGAATGCTAATCATTATTGAATTTCTTACAAATTATTTTGATAGTCCAACAAAATTATTTTCACACTGAGAAAAATGATCTGGTTGGATTAAATAGTAATTCTGGTGGAAAATGGACGAATCAGAATTTTCTTGTTAAATCTACTAGAATTCTAGTTGAGATAACTAAAATTCTGATTAATATAATTATTCTGATAAAAATAAGAATTCTAGTAGATTTGACCAGAAATATATTGTATCACACAATCAGAATTCCGATTATCTCAACTAAAATTCTAATAAATTTAACCAAAAAATCTGATTCGTCCATTTTCAACCAGAAATTTTTTTTAGTGCAGATCTGTATCAAGCTTTTTTATAACTACTTCACAAAATCATTCTTTCCGTTTTATAAATTTTTTGATTAAATCTTACTCTAAAAGACTGAAAAGTTTTCACTCTTTTTTCAAGATTGCTCAATTTTCAGACCAAAAGATTTAGAGAGCGCGTATCACAAAAATCTCGTGAAATACAATCAATGTTAAATTTCCATAGATTTCCAAGATTAAGGATAATGAAATGAACGCAATCAATATTAAAGGCTGCAGGATAAGCGTCGAAGATACTCTCGTGAGAACACTTGGAGGCACACAATTCTCTCCGGCGAGTGGCATCGATCGCGTTTTACGCACACTACGAATACACGAGTACAGCTACGGGAGGTGGCGTCGTCACGCCGGACGGAAGCAAATGCGGCGCGATCGAGGTATGATCGAGCATAGGCGGGAAAAGGTGCGGAAAAAGCTGGGAGTTTTCCCCGCGCCATGCGAGAACGTCAGGGCTACGGATTATCACGCGACAGTGAACGGCCGCACAAAGCCGATAGAAACGCGCGACAAACAAATCCGCCGGTCGTGCATTGAACGACACGTTGCTCCGGCTTCGCTCCGCACACCATGCACGTGCTAACTTTAGCCGGTGAACTTAGCTGGGACAATTCGCGTGTAACGAAGTAGTGAATAAGTTCCGGAACCAGCGTCCAAGTTTCGGAGAAACTTTCATCAAATCGTGCAACACGGATGATTTAAGTGGCTGTTAGACGCTCAATATTATTGTATAATTATTTTATATAATATTATGCTTCCTTTAAACAATTCAAAACAAACAATCTGGAGGCTTAATATAACTTTCAGATAATCAATAATATTGTGCAATACCAAATATTGTGCATACATAATATTGATCGTCTATATAGGAACCGCTTTAAGCAGTAATCACGCTAGGATTGCCGACTGGATTGCGATTGTGATTGGCGATTACTTTTCAATCAATCAATGCAAAGCAATCGGACTGTTTTGTTCTGATTGGCTGAAAAGCAATCGCCAATCACAATGGCAAATGAATTAGAAACCGCTATAGTATAACTATTTTAGAGAGATTTATGCGAACAGAACGGAGAGAAATTCACGCAAATATCATGCTTGAATGGAGACGTATATACCGAAGATCCTTCTGCAAAAATATACCTCGTGCAAAGACGACAAAAAATTACAAATAATTTTAAATAAAAATGAACATTTTAACGATGTCGAACCAACTTGCGAAGAAATCAATTACTAAACACATCAGTCACTTTACTCATTTCGATTAAAGTACTATGAATTAACAAAAAAAAAGATACATTTATGGAAGAAAAAATGTACAAGAATAACGACGATATAAATGAAAAATGTGCAAGATAAACAGCCCGAGTATTTCGTGAATTAATTAGTAATAAATAAATAATATGATAATAAAGAGACAATTTTCTTTCTTTTCCCACTCATTTCGTTTATCACACTCGTGACAATTTGATATTAAGAATAATACACAATTGATAAATGGTAGAGGGAAGATAAATTCCATCGTATATGCGGAATAGATGAACGCGATTTCCATGGCTCTGAGGTCAACCACGAAACTAATCTCCAACTGCGTTTGTGACAGACGAAACCTCATTACATGCACGAATGAGTAGCATTAATACACGTGTATGTCGAGTGCTTATTTGTCATATGGTGACACTCGAGTGCAGAGAAGATAAAACAATACTGTTTGAGCATACTCGACTCGATCGGAAAACTCTGGATTGCCCTCGAATATACTCTTAATCATAATATTTCATTATTTCCTTATATTCGATTCACAAATACATAATAGGTATTAAACCTTTCAAAAAGTCGAGTATAACTGTCCAAGAAATACTTAACACGTTCATAATGCTCCTCATGTCATGACAGAGAATTGACGAACTCTCTAATTATTATTTATTATAATATAAATAGAATTTGTGACGTATTGTTTTTTGGACATTTTGAGAGGCCAGTATTGTGCATACACGAGAATTCGAGTTATATTTAAAGTGTCTTGTGCATAGTGTCATGTAAATGAGCTAAACAAAGTCCCAAATTTAGCAAAGAAAAACAAAATTCTTGAGTTCTGTATAATGTTTATTTCTGGTGTACACAACTTCCAGGAAAATTTCGAAGATGATGTATCTTGAAATTAAATGTGTCACAAATCTATTAATCAAAGCTAAGGTTATTTAAACGACGAAAAATTTCTGTTTCGGAAAATGTTAAAGTATGTCAAAGTAATTGTAAGATCACTGAAAAAAGAAATGTTTAATTTTAAGATATTAATTTTTTATTCTTGTCTCCGTTTTTTAAACATTTGAAAATATTTTATTTTTAAACTTTTACAATAGACAAAACTTACGTGTTTAGATTTAAAACACGTAGTGTTTTGTCTACTGAAAAAGTTTAAAACTAAAACATCTTTAAGTGTTTAAAACATGAGAACAAGAATAAAACACATTACTTTTTACAGTAATCATTTCTTTAAATTATACAAGAAAATTACAAGATCGCTTTTTAAATTAAACGATTAAATCCTGCTTACAAATTCGGCATTTAAATGTGCATTTCCGTAATAATAAGATTCTCTATTGCTCATGGTTGTTTCCCGTTAACAAACAGAAGAGTGGAAATTTTCTGATATCGATTGGTTAGATTACTTGGCGATAGCGCTCGACGAGACCAAGGTAAACTTTCCTGGTTTACGAGTTTCCACTGGAAGTTTTCGTCAAAACTTGGTTAACCAAGACGCGCGTATTTTAGCCTCGTACGTTATCTCTCTCGCACCTATTTACATAGGTTCTAGGTTTTCTTTTTCACACAGTGGTTCTGATCCATGAGTGGAAAGTAAATAACAGCAGTGTGCTGAGACTTGGTAAGACATGGCTTCAAACTCGATTCTAAATGTCTTATGCGTTTTTCTCTATGTATGAGTTTAATGAACCAGCAAAAGCAATACACAATATTAAACGCTAAATTCTATACACTCTTTAATATCTTTATAAAATAATATAAAAAAATAGTTTTTTGTATTGTTTTGAAGTTTGTCCATATATCTTCGAATTTACATCAAATTAAACATCGTTTTAATGTGCGTTTTGATCAAAATTCATTGTTTCAGTTACTATTATGCATCAAAGTGGCAAGGCAACATTCGTTCCATAAAAGCTCATTTTAATCAATGTAATGCATTGAAAAGTTTTTGTGACATATTCAAGATTTCGATATTTCAGATGTTTTTTTTAATGGTTAAAGGTTAATTAATTATATCTTATAACTGAATGATAAGTTTAAGGAAATTTGTGCCGAACTACTTATTGCGATTGTCTTACTTGTGTGTGCGTTTAAATATACATACGTCATGCAGTAATACGAGAAATTGCAATCGCGAATGAATGACGTAATGAAGAAAGTATATCAACGCTAAAGAACAACAATAGATGTAACGTTCGGACACACATAAGGAGACGAAGGTCGATCGAGAATAAATTAATTAAATGGATAATCGCATGAAGTGATATCGAAGTGGATACAAGGCGCCCAAGCGTGCTAACTATCACGGCACGCCGCGACTTTAAAGTGCGACCTTAAAACGAATTAACCTCACTCAGCCGCGTCAACTCCTAATGCAATTTCACAACACATGTGCGATTTATTAAGCTATTTATTAAGCGCCGAGCGATTTTTACAACCGCTTGCCCATCGCGGTTATTTACGAAGCTTGAGTAAGACGCGGCGTAAGAATCATCATTATGCAATCTATGATTATAATTCTTATGTCAAATTATGTACACTGAGTGGCAAAAAGTATTCGTATACAGAGAAAATATTTTTTTTACTTATTTTTAAAAAGTAAACATTATACCCAGCGAGAAATGACTTATTGAATTGATGTCGAGTCGATATCGATCCAGTGATTTCGACACCAATTCGACGTCGATTCAACGTCTAATAAATGGTTTCTTGCTGAATAATTAACAATTTATTCATAAAGAATAAAATAGACTGTAAGATTCTCGAAATTATATATATATATAAATGTGTATTAATTATAGAAAATATATCATCTTAAAAATAAGCAAAAATTAAAAATTATATTGTTTAAACACTCAAAAAGTATTCGTACAGTCGAGAAATTTTGCTTCTAAAATCAGGAATATACGCGAAGTTCGTTTGTTTATGTTATAACAGAATGCATTCATTGTATAAAATTGTTTATTTTAACGTTTATTTTCTACAAATAAGGTATTTTTATTTAAAAATTTCCTTGTACGAAAACTTTTTGTATTCGCTGTATTTCTATCGTTTATCATTTTTAGTGTTTTTAGTATCTCTGTACAAAACGAAATTTAAATGATTATAAATGAGAGATTAAAAACGAGATGAAGGAGAAGGTACACGGAGAAAATTTTATATTTTTTTTAAAATTACTATAATGTGGTAGTAGCTGCGGTCTTCATGTAAATTATCATTAAATACTATAGTTATCTTTTTAAAAACAATAATATAACGTAATTTTTATACTTTTTTATAGTAAAAATTTTTTATTACAAAATCAAATATACCTAGCAAATTTTGTTTGCGTACCATAGTAAAAATTAACTGTTTTCATGTTAGAATATGGCTTAACAAAATTATTACTTTATTTATGTGATAAAAATTAGTATTACCATAGTAAAAGTTAAGATCGGAATCATGTTGTGAGAGTCCATCGAAAATACAAGACATAATAAAGTGTAATTTAAAATTGTATTAAAACTTAATATAAAATTTTCTCCGTGTAGTAACCAAGTCTTTACAGAGGAAAATTAAAAATTAAAAATGTACGTGCAAAATTACATTTGGAATTGTATTCTCAATATAACTGATTATAAAATGATTATAGAAAAGACACTTTTCAAACGCTTAAAATAAAAAAATAATTCTTTACACAAATTATACGATTTCTTTTTTTATTCTTCTCAGTGTCCTCGTGTAATAATAACAGTGCAAATTGAAATAACTACGAATGATAGGGTGAAAAAGTATCTAATAGTCGAGTGTCTTTAAAGAAAAAAATTTAAAGTTACGAATTCAAAATATGAAATTACATTTAGAATTGTATTCTCGATATAGGTATAATAAAGATTTGAGATGATACTTTTAAAGCGCTAAAAATAAAAAATAATTCTTATTCTAAATAAAGAATAATTCTTCCACAAATTATGCAATTATATCTTTTATCTTTTTCAGTAGTTTTGTGTAATAATAACAGTGCGAATTAAAATGATCACGAATGACAAGATGAAAAAGTATCTGACGTAATCGAGAGTTTTTAGTCGAGAAAACAGCAAATTTAGAGTTACGAATTAAACATAAAAATACGAAATATTACATTCAGAATTGTATCTTCGATATAATGGAAATAAAGACTTTTAAATGCTAAAACTAAAAAATAAGAAACAATTATTTTACACATATTCATATATAAGCAAAAATAATGTAATCTTGCTTAAAAGATTTGATTGAATTTGTATTGATATAAGATTTTGAATTGAGCAAGTCTTGAATTGAGTGCGAAGTATAATACTTGCATCAAAACATCAAATATTTAATGAAATAAAAGTTGAAGAATCTTAGAAGATAACGTCAATGAAGATTGAACTTAGCATCATTTTGTATCCTCGTCGCAATGCACCTCGGCCTTCATACGTGATCGCGTGATCGCGAGGCGCAGGAAGGTGAAAACGTCTCTTTGCAGTCAGCGCATTAATAATGAATCGGCCAACGACGTTTGCTCTGACGTGGTTGCTTACGCTGAAAGATGTCCACGTCAGGTGTCCCTCATGCGCGACTTGCGGAGTGCGACACGTCGAAACACAAAGAGCCCGAGGACATTAAGAAATGTAATTATCGTCGTGTAAAAGCACACACGTGTTAGATGCTTTTGCTGCAAAGCGGATTAAGGCTAAATAAAATACAGCTCCCGAGCTTTCAGTCTAGCCACAGTGGCCATTTGTTATTTTCTTTCATTAATTATAGCACTAAGGTAGAATAATTGCTTTCTACAAAAGTTCTAAATCTGATAACATTGTTAAACAATCTATCTATCACGTGATTGTTTACATTCACGAATCGTCACGTTTTTCTAATTCTAATCATTATACACTGAGAGAAAAGTATATGGTATCTGTAACTGTATTATCATAGCGTGATAAAATAATTATAGTTAGGAGCTCCATTATTTTTTTACAGTTATTACTGTCATAATGTTAATAATAATAACATATTATATTACATAAAATATATTATATTGTATAAAATAATTATATTATTATCATATTTATGTACTTGACTATAAATTTATAATTGTTTTCGGAGACAAGTATATATTTTTTTGTATAATATAAAACTATAAAAAGATAATGATTAGTATAACTAACATTATAACAGTAATAAAAATAGAATTCTTAATTATTTTATCAAGCAATTATATTCACAAATACAAAACACTTTTCTCTCAGTATCAATGAATCGCTCTTCTCTTCAGAGATCTTTCCTCTTTTATTAATAAAGCTTCGACGCAATGGTAAGTTTCAAAGAGTACCAAAAAATAACAAAACTCTCATATACATAGAAGATATATGCACACAAACTTTTCTTCGATTATACGAACATCCGTCACTGCTGAATCGGCAATTAATCCTTGACCTAAAAAGATAAGGAAATGCACACTGCAAACGAACTCCATTCTCGTAGATGCGGGCGTATCTCGCGGAATCGGAGTTAAACGCACGTGAATGAAATATTCGCAAACGAAGCAAATATAAATACAATTATTATTAATCATAACTGCTTAGTATATGAAGACAAATTGATTCACAAACGACTAATCTTTTTTCAGTGCGCAAGTAAATCGACTTAAGAACATTAATTCGTGATTAATATCGTTATTAAAGTGATACATTATCTGGTATGCTCTATCGGAACAATTCATTCGAGTTTATACATAAAAAAAATCTGTTCCATATATTGTCAATAATAAATTATTTTAAACAAATAATTTAATAACAGTGAGGAATAAGGTTTCTGTTTCCCAACACCTAAATGATGATTCTTATGTATAGTTAGCTATTGAAAAAAAAATAAATATATATGTATATATGAGATATATATATATATATATACACAGCAACAAATTTTTGAATAAATTTCGTTGTTAATGCCACACAAAGATATCAACTTTTAGCTTTAAAATATATTTAGTTCCGTTTCGGTATGATTTTTCGTTTCCAAGATATAATAATTTCAAAACAGTTCTTTTTCCATGTGATATATGGAAAAGGTTTTTATCCCATCTTAATCCTCGAATGGCACACATGGGTCATTCCACGCCATTTCTAACAGTTCTTATTTCTGATATACCTGTCCCTATGCCTGACCCTATGCAACCCCTCCGTAAAAAAATCTTTATGATGGAGGAAATATAGGGGAAGCAACGGCGACACGGGACCTTTGTGTGTTGTCGAGCAGTGCAGTCGTATAAAGTTGCGTGTGAAACTGAAAGACCATGTGTGCCGTTGGAAGGTGTCTTTTTCACAAGTAAGTAAATTCAGTTATTTTGCTATTTTTGTATTGAGTATCCTGGTGAAAATTTTTCTCAGAATTTTTCATATAATTTTTCAGAATTTCTATATACAATTTTTCAGAATTTCTATATTATATAATTTTATAACTTTGTCATATTTTTTATGCGAATCGGAACACTTCTCAGAAAATCTACATCTTTCCTTAGAATTTTTCATATATGTTAATTATGAAATATCGTAAGATTTCTGAGATTTTTTGTAAGTATAATTTCTGATGAAATATTATAAAATCTAAAAAATTTTTTAATATTTTTTAAAAATTGTGGGATGAGAAATTTCAGAATATTTCAGAATTTACTTGTATGAAAAATTCTGAGAAATAAACTTTTCAAATATTTCTGAAAAATGTTCCAATTCGTATAAAAATTATGACAAAAACTTTCACCAAGATAGGCTTATTTTATCATGTATATATATTTTTTCTAACCTAACAAATTTTTTCACATGTATTTATGCAAATTTAAATGCTACAAAATTATATTTCCTTTTATGGTAAAGATTAAAAAATTTAATATTTTATAATTGTAATCACTTTTTTCATTATTTTTATTTGTTTGCGTTTATAAATAATAATGCGTTTATAAAATATTATTTTAGTATTTGATATAATAATAAAATCAAACTGTTTTTTTCTTCAAAAAATATTATTTGTCCACATTAAAAAATATTACATTTTCAGATACTCAAATAATTGTACTTTTTCTGTATCTGGCCCTGTAATATTTTTTTTGTAAAGAATCATATCTATACAAAGAACATTTTACAATGGTTTTTTTTGTGTACATATATAGCAAAGTTACAATTTTTATATAAAACCTGAATTATTTTCTTTTTCTGGTGCAGAAAGTAATTTTCATAATTTTTCTAAACTTTTTTTCCAATGTCTACATAGCAGAATAATTCAGTAGAGACCTTAAAGAACACGTGTGAATTTTTACAGAATTTTTCGAGCACTTTAAAAGCTTTAAAATCGAGTCAGACACAAAAGACCCATTCAAAGGTGCTGAAAATAAGTGTGCCGTTCGAGGGTTAATACTGCATCATATGGAAAGTTATAAACGTTTTTATTCTTACATAATATAAATTTGCAAAGTTACAAATATCTAGTACTTTTCATGTGTCAAAACGTTATTTTATTACATAAGACATTTAAAACGGAGTTTCTAAAAATTGAAGTTTGTGTGTGATGGAATTTTTTAAAAAGTATATTCTTTTTCAGTATAAAAGTCCTACAAGAAATATCCATTACTTATGTCCAATTTCTTCACTTCCAGATAAGTTGCGGATAACCTTATTCAGGAGATATCTCCATTGTATTCTGGGAGATATCTCTTGGATAAAGTTGTCTAGAAGTGAAGAAATTGGGCATTATTAAGAAACAAAAACCCTGTCAAAATTTGTTGCTCAGTGTCATTACCCTATCTGTATTTTTATTAAATATATGCTCTTTAATATGTTGAAACTTGTATTATGTGTTGCATTTTAAGAAGAGAAATCCAATAGTAGACGATTAAACCTTAAGGTACACGATACTTAAATCTTTCCGGTTCTAAGTGATTTTTACATACATTTTAACATCTTTAGAAAGTATTTCTAAGGTTATATATATGTATTAAAAAAAAGGAAAGAATGGAAATTATTTATCTAGGTACTTTTAGTATTTCAAAGGCTACGATCGATTTAGCTTTCAAAGCGCTTTAAGCATCACTTCATCCTTGTTTATTAAATGTCAAATATTAAATATTACAAGGACAAATAATGCCTATAAGCGTAATGTTGTAAGCGACAAAGTACTTAAACGCAGTCAAATAAAAGAAGTATGCGCAGGACACGAATAACTCATCATGAGTATTTACTAATAATTAAGATTTGAAAGTTGAAGGCTATGTATAAAAAATGTACGTTGAATACGAAGAAGTCGTAGCGAAAATATAATTTTTAAATTCATGAGTAGTATTTAGTGAAAATTAGTACAGAGAACGATTTTGCTAAAAGTATTCAAAAATTTAGCTAGATACAAATCTGAAAATAATTTTATTAGACCATCAAAATTTTTAGGTAGGACACTCAAACTGATTATTAGAATGTTAAAATTTTTTGACGAAATTAGTTTCAGACCTGTATCTAGTTAAATTTTTGAATACTTCAGCAAAATCATTCTCTCCGTGTAAATGAAAATTCTTGCCCGGTAGGGATTTACCTTTGATATTTATTGCACGGTACAAACGAATGCATAGTGCATTGCGAGTTCTCGGTCTTGGGCATAGATATAGTCTTGAGAAGTCAGGGAGCTTTTCCCCCAGCTGATGTAATGCAAATTTATGTGGGCGACGACATTTTATCGTTGTAGCGTGCGGTCTATCACGCGATTATTCGTCGAGAAATTCTCTTCGGTCGCATCTTGATAAAAGCGAGTTAGCAAGATCGCTCTGTGTAACTACTACAATTTGTTTACCTTTGAACGGGTGCAAACACGAGCAATCACGATACACGTATGTACGTTCAACGATAACATTCATACATCGAATATACAATCCTAACGCCCGTTTGTACGCTCTTCCTGAGAAAATACAAAACGTAGGAATCCCGATACCGATTGACGTCATCGACATGAATCTCTTAAGATGCTCATCGGACGTCAATTGTGCGTAGTATTTATTCAGATAGCAATAATTTTCTGGACCGATTAGATCCTTAAAAAGGAATCTTCCTCACGACAAATTGTTCCAAGACTGATTTACGTTGCACTGATAACCATTTTAGCATTCAAAAATAAGAGAATACATTAAACAATGAAAATCCTGGAATAATACGCTTATCAGTTTAATGAGTTAATCAGTTCTGAACTGATTCATGCTCTGATAGCCGCGCTTCTGAAAATAAAATTTTCCATGATTATCCGTGATATGAGAAAAAGCACACACACACACAGAACAAACAATACGTTCTAAAAACCGAAAACTAATTACAGTTTAAAAAGCATTTTGTAACAATATATTAATTGTCAATTAATGTCGCGTTAATTGAATTTAAATGAAAAGTGCACTGTAATTATCTTGAAGTGGAAGATTATCGATATCATGCGAAGAAGCGTATTTCTGCAGATAAATAATTTAATTTAGATAACAGAGCACTATCACATTTTTAAATCCCGTTTCTCCTTGAAGAAAATTTTTTCCTCTTTATTGTTCGATGGTGTTAAATTATTTTTTTGCGAAAATTATTAAAAAAATAATTTTAAAAATTCAACGAACGCAAACAAATAGATTTTGTTTTTCTCATAAATATAAATATATTTAAAACGTATTTTTATATTAACGTTTATTAAATTTATCAACAATAAATCATATTTATTGTTTTATATTAAAATATTATAAAATAATACAAAATTTTCCGAATGCAAATAATAATATTGGAAAATAAGAGAGACACCGCTTACAAATGAAACATTCATTACAATTTAGATAGAACAGTTTCATCTGCGTTACGTAACGATACCAGTTTATCATAACGCGTGCAAAGTCTGCCTGAGTTTGTTATACTTATCCGATGAAAATCATAACAAAAGTTTATAAAAGATAGCACTATCTTGAGACAAATGTCCACAGCTCCTTCCATACAATGTCAAAACCTTTGATTAATTATACTTCTAAATTTAATTTCTAATTTTTTTTTAAACTATATGAAAATATAAGTAATATAAAGTTTATTTAATATCTAGATATAAATTCAAATATCATAAACGAAATTATCACGATTTTGTCTGCGAGGTTCTACCGCCCTAATTTTATCTTTCACTTTTACGCGGAATCTTTAATTAACGTTTCCATTCCTTCATTTAAATTTAAATTAACGGTAGAATTAAGCCACCTTCTCTTGATGTATAGTCTAATAAGATTGTAATCTTCTGTTTAAGAACCGTAACATTTTCAACGAACAAGTAGGACTTTTTTCCTACAAACTTGTTTAAAAATTTTCGCTGTAACAAGTTTTTAATAAAAACTGTTTTTTAATAAACAAGATCGAGTTTATTCAAAAATAAAATGCCTGATGTTTGGTATATTTATTCTTTTACGTCGTAGGAGAAAAATCCTTCTACCTGCTTGGTCAACAATTTTATTTTTGTATTTTTAAAGATGCAATTTGAGACGCGCGCGGGCGTTGAGATACAAAGACGTGAATAAATAAACTTTTATTTAAGAATTGTTACATCAAAAATTTTTTAACGAGGAAGTAGAAAGGCTCTTCCCCTAAGAGACTTCTATCTGATGCTTGTTAAAAAATGTTACATTTTTAAGTTTTATTGAACCGTGACAGGATAAACTTTTGTTTAAGAATTATTACATCGAAACTTTATGAAGAAGCAGGTAGAAAAATTCGCAGGGGAAGAGCTCTTATATTATCTACTGGTTCAAACATGTTTAATGTAACGGTATTTCCAATGTAACGGTTCTTAAATATAGAAAATTAACCAGTCTTATGCCCAATTTCTTCACTTCCAGGTAAGTTGCGGATAACCTTAGCCAGGCGATATCTCCATTGTATTCTGAGAGATATCTCTTAGATAAAGTTATCTATACAGTAAAAAAGAAAATGTTAATTTTAACATTTTTTACATGTCCCAAGAGATCCACTCTAAATTTTAAGTTAAAGTAACTCATTCGTTTTGTGTTATTTATTAACGAACTAGTAATGTTAAATAATTGACACGATACTTTACATTTATATTTGTTATTTTGACTTTAGGGATGATTTAAAATTAACATATAAAATAAGTAGAGTACATAGAAGAGTAGTTGCAGTAACTCGTAAGAAAATGTTAATAAAACATTTTTGTTCGTATAATGTGAATGAAAAAATTCTTAGATGTTAAATTGACTTTGAGATATATAGATTGATTGAAACAATTGTGTTAAAAAAACTCAAAATAATATTCCATTTTTAATTGACATACGCAATTGTTAAGTTAGAAAGGTGACATTAACAGGAGAATTTAACACATCAAAATATTAGAAAAACAATAACATATCAGTTGTATGTTGATTTTACATTGAAGTAATAATCAAAATGTGGTAACACAAGAAAAATTCTACATATGGACGCACGATTTTTTACTGTGTAGAGGTGAAAAAATTGGGCATTAGACAAACTATATAATAACAATCAAATGTAACAAAACCTTTTTGATCGTTCTCGCTAGAAAAGATCGTTCTCGCGCGTAAATTTTTCAAATACTGCACTAAATCGGTGCTTTCAAATCTTCCCAATCAAGAGAAAATCGACATCGCTCACGAATCAAGTTTATGAGATTACGTTTTTTGTTCTTCTTGACACAATTAGCGTCGATTATATAGCCATCAGACTATATGCAACCTGCCAAACGCAACGCTCGGCCACGTGCAATTGAGTTATGCTATCCATCAAACTCGCAACAGTATAGCATGGTCGTAATACTGAATCGATCTGAACCTTAAAACGTTACGGGCGTCCATTGCCCTCCGTCTAGACTAATTTTCAAGATTAAATCTTAAAGGTTGTTTGACGCGCGAAATATTCGGTACAGAAATGTATCAATATTTAATTTATTCACGCTGCACAGGTGCCATTCTGTTATTTAATATTTCATACATAACAAATATGCTGCATAGTACACTTTGTATCGATTATTCGATCGAAACTAAGAGCTCGTGAAACTTAATAATAACGCTCATAAGACTTCATAGCGATTTTTATCAGAAATGAACAACGACATTTATGTAATAGGATAACACAATTTTTCTAATGGACATTTCTATTTCGAAAGGAGTAAATTTCATTTTGTAGAATATGCATTTTTTACAAACATGCATACACAGATTCAATCATTATGTTACTATGCACAAAAACAAGTTTACTGCAAGTTTGTAAATAATCGATTATCGAATAATGTTTCTGCATTCCCGCGAGAATAAAATACAGCGATTATAGCCGTAATTACAGCCTACTCTATGATTAATATATCGCGGAACGTGTCGTCAATAAAACTACTGGATTTTTTCCTGGACTTTAATATTGTAAAAATTAAATGCACATGAATAAAAAATGCTATATTTGATCAAGACGGTTCTTCATGCCTATAACAATATCTCTTGTGAATTTGTACAATTTCTAATTCAAGCAAACTGTGCGCCGATTATTTGTCGGTCTTGAAACGCAGTTCTAAACCAAAGCCAAAATAGTAATATCGCAAATTCAATTTACAAACAATTTAACATTAATATTATTACTGTTCACTGTGTTTTCTATTTAATATCATTAATGCAAATAAGCATCATAAAAGCTATTCGTAATTTTATGCTAATAAGCATTTTAAAAACTGTAAAATAATTTATTTCAAAAAATATTATCTCCGAATATTATAGCCGACTCAAACTCGGATCTTCCGAATTTCGTGCGGAGTTTCTATTTCGACCACTGAGACTTGATGGTAATTATCGTAATAATTAGTATTCATACTTTCTAAAATTGAAATGGAATAGATTCTATAACTGTAAACTGTAAGGAGTGAAATCTCACTCTTAAAAATTGACAATTATGCAACTCTTTTTCCAACACTCTCTCTCTCTGGCTCAACTATCATTCTTTAAAATTAGATTCCACTTCAAAAATTTTAGAAAATAGAAAGAGCGTTTTTTTCTGACAATGTAAATAAATAATAGATGTTAAATGAAAATCGATTGATAAGATTAAACATACATGAGTGGAAAAATTCCATATTCGGTCGAGGCTGTTCTTCGTAAAGTAAAATTCTAAAAACTATATTGTGAGAAAAATTGAAACAACGATTTCTGCAAACTCTACAAATCTGTGAAGAGTTAAATTTTCATCGAACTCTTCAACCAGCTCAAGTAACTCCAATAAAATTGTAAAACAAACTGTTTCACGTTGCTAAAAATTTACAATTTAAACGAACCACGTTACTGATTCAAATTTCAGCCAAAAAAAAATTCACAGGTGTGGAAAAGAGTGTTACGGACGACAAAACACCAGGTGTATTTAAAACAATTCTATCACGTCGCGAATTCAAAGAACTTCAGAGGAGCGTCAAAATAGCGATGGGACACGCTAGATAACGTCTAACTATAAGATTCGACTCCGCAGGCGAACTTGTTGCTCACTGTATTTTATTTTCGTAAACGAAAGACGATACTTCGCCGCGCACTCGCCTATTTTGTAGCTCCGCCATAATTTCCGCGTAATGTTTACTACGTATATACACGCGAATAATCCCGAAATCCCCGGGCGGCAATGCGGTGCATTTGTGTGCGATTATACTCTTCTTCTGCAAGACGATGAATTCAATCGACACATCACGAACTGCACTAGAACTAATAAACAACTCCGAGCAACGCGGAATAACTTTGTCACTTGTTTCTTTGTCATATTTCTTTTCTTTTCCGATCTTGCAATTTACTAGACAAAAGTGATCTCATAAAACAGGATTGAAGTCCAGAAAGTCATGTTTAATACTTATTTCACTTCCATTAACCTTTAAATAGCAAGTTTAAAAATATGCAAGTTGGTAACTGGAGTGCTCAAAACGCCTAAAAAATTTTTAATTTTATAGTTATATTTTTTACTGGTATTTATATTATAATTAAATTTAGATTAGTTATATATCTAAAAATTTAAGAGAAATCGGTATTTATAGTCGATTCTTATACTTAAGATCATCTTAAGTACAGTCTTAAAATGTTATAAAAAAATAACAGAACCGTATTAGCATTTTCAGACATTATTTAAGATGGTGTTGGACAAGAATGAATTATGCAGTATTAATACTAGCCTAAGATTTCTGGACAATACTTTTTATTTTCCTTTTCCAGAGTAAGATTTTTAAAAAAATTAACACTGAGAAAAATTTTTAATATTTGTGGCTATGATTATAGTTACGGTTACTTTAATATTAATAATAATAAGTATATATACGATTTTATCAACAAACATATTATATAGTTAGCAATAAAAAAAATTACTATAATGATAGCTACTATTCTGTAAAAATGATCATAATTGTTATAATTTAAACATAACTTATAGTCATTTTTGGAAATAAGATTGGCCCAAAAATAATTATGAGTTATAGTTAAATTATAGTATGACATATATTTTTAATAATATATAAAATATATATTTATATTAACAGAACTACACATACAGTTATTATTACTGACATTGCAACAGTAATAATCATAATTATAGTAACAAATAGATACTAAAAATTTTTCTCTCAATATACCTGGGATGCTGTGCCATTCTGTTTATCAACTTAAAGATTAATATAATATATAAGCTTTCGATTCAAAATAAGTACAATAATAAATTCTTGGGACTCATTTTTTTCACACGGAAATCTTTAAGGAGAGAACAGTCATATAGCATAAGGCAGTCGCACCGATAATTCATCTTGGCATATTCTCGACGCTTAATCTCCGAGGCGAACATCCGACATTTCGACGAGCGCTAACCGGCAGCGGATTATGCGAAAATAAACCGCTCGTGACACGTGCTTGCTCCTCCTTTCTCCACGCATTCACCGAAGAGGATTTGCAGCCTTTGTTTTAAATCGACAAAAATTACGAAGCGAAAAATGCAACGGTATGTGTCGATATTTCGTTCAATCAACTATGTCACTTCAATTCCTAATTTAATTCGAATTTATCGATATTCGATCAAAAATATTCTCTGCAGCACGTCATACTCTGCGGAGAAATAAATCAGAATATCACAGATATAGTCGCATATACGGAGCATTATGTAGAAGAATGTCATAAGATGAGAAGCTAGAATTAGGTGAGAATAAAGAGGAAATATGAAGTAAGTCATGGAATGAAGATTTAGGTAGGCAATCTTCTAAAGAAATTGTGGAAAGAGAGAAATGGAGGGTTGAAGAAGAGGACGGAGGATAGACATAAGAATTCAGGCATTGTATAGAATTAATTAGTAAGAGAGATAAAGAACATGAAAATAAAGAAAAGTGCCAGAATTTTGCGTAAAAACTGTGCAATAATCAGATAAATGTAAAAATGTAAAATAGTGTGAGGTATTTGATAAGAAAAATCGTGAAACTTAGGATACAAAACATAAAAGAATGTAGATTTAAGTAATATTTAGCTATTGAATTTTAATTAGTTATTAATCATGTGATATGAGATCAAGAGAAGAAATTATAACTAAGTAGCTTTTTGACATAGAAGCTAAAATAATAAATATCCTATTTACATGTAGTCGCATGTAGATTTATAATTTATATTTTAACGTGCGAAAAAAAATCTAAAATTGAGTTCTGTATAAAGCTGATTATGAAGCAGTATTGAGCGATTATAAAGCGATTTCTATCATAAAATTTTGCAACCTTTGCTTTTATTTTTACTTTTTAAATTATTTATATAACACATATGTTAATCCTGTAGAGAAAAAAAAAGTAAAAATTTATTTTTATATTTAATGCAATCTTTTGTAGTTTTCTAAATAAATCTATATATTGTATTTCCTATAATTTTTATCACATGAAATTTTTACAAATATTATCGACGTAATTTATACTGATCATTCTTTTATGACTTTTAGGTCACCAAAAATTATATGTTTATAGTGATAAATTTATTAAAATAATAAGTATAATTAAAATAATAAGTCTTTTATCACAATATACTTGTCATGGTCATTGATTGACGTGTTAATTAACCACAATAATCGCGCGTTATCGGGAGGGATTAAGTTCTGACGCTATCACAAAGGAATTATTATTTCTCAAGCGCGATTGAATCTTGACGTCAGCATAATTCGAAGCATTTCCCGAAATACATACGTGCGATTCGATTAAGCGGTTTGTCTGCAACGGAAATTGGAATGCCGATGATTTAAACGTACTTGTTTAGTATATTATATTGTAAACCATCGACAGATACCCGCGTCATAAGCAGCCTCTTCAAAATGAAGTGGAAATCAGACCGACATACAAATTACTGTACACGGTACTGATAAATGGTAATTCAATTTAATGAAAACTAAATATAGGCAAAATCTCATGACACATGACTGTGATAGAGGAAACATTTCGACAAATTACTACCTGAGATGCTGATTAAAGATATTTCTGAATAAACGTCAATTGCTCATTCCCATTATTTATGTATATTATGCACATAAAAGAATACTTTATACAAATGTGGTTTACGTTTCAGATATATGTACACGGAAAAAACAATTTTGCTAATACCTACTTTAGCTAGATAGAAAATAATTTTATTGAATCACATCAAAATAATTACTCTAAAAAATATCGATGTAAATTTAAAATCATGTATCTATATAATTCTCTATGTAATTCTGTGTTGATGTTAATATAACAATATGATGTGGATTTATACAGGATTGTTACAAATTCTTTATTCTAAAATTTCATAACTTTTCTTTGATTTTCAAACAAAATTTCATGATTTTTTTTTACTATCAATATATAATATAATATAATATTTTAAATTTTTTAAATATTTTCCTGATTTGGAGAATGTTAAATATTTTGTTGAGAGAGATCAATTTAACATAGCAATGTAAATTACTATTAATGTTGCTAACATTGCTTGTATTTTTACTTGTTAAATCGATAATATTCTAAAATGTACGTACATATTGACGTATATATTAAACTTCTTTGAAGTCAAGAATTTTAATTTTCCAGAAAATTTTGCAAAATTTTCTGACTCTCCTGATTTCTCTAATTTTTTATTTCCCTAACACAATTCCCTGATTTCCAGTTTTGTAATAATCCCTGGTGTTTACATCAATCGTCTATCTATTAAATCTATACGATAATCTTTAAAGCGTAGGAATCTCAAGCATGATAATAATTGTTGCAACAAGTTTTTAATTCAAGCAACCAGTTTGAGCAACCTACGTAATTACTCGGATGACCCAACAAAATTATTTTCAGACCTGTATCAAGCTAATTTTTTAGATACTTCATTAAAAGCGTTTTTTCCGTGTAAAAATGGCGAGACAATAGAAAGACTCCTACGATCGGAATCGAACGACACATGCGTAATCATCGTTCGGAGAAAACTGCGGCTCTGAACACGTGTATGAGAAGGCGACAACAGCTGGCGGTGGTAACTCCCGATGGTGGGGACAAGTAACACGCGTGGCACACACACGGCCGATCGCGACGTATCAGACCGATAAGGGCACTTTTACCCCGTGCTCCTCACACCACGGCGGCGAATGGACGCGCGTTATTTCCGCAAGCGCCACGATATCGCTTCCGTGCCGCACGAATTACGCGTAATAGCGCATAAATATCTACAGGACATCCCGCAGCCACCATTGGCAGTGATCATCCTCCTTATTCCTCAAGTACTCTGAAGACGAGAGATTTCTTCTTTCTTGAATAAATACAAACGCGATCGGAGAACCGCATCGCCAATTGATAATACAAGCTTCACGTTTGTGTAAGTTTCAAATACACTAAATGGCAAAAAGTTATTTTAGAATTTAATTGTAGAAGAGTTTAAAAAAAAATGGCCAATTCAGCGTAGATAAGGAAACTTGAAAGGAATGGCAATAGTAATACTAAAATGTATTGAATATTCACCATACGTAATGTATATTAAAGAGTTTTCACAGGATAGAATGAATAATAAAAATGCAAGACTACCTTTCACTGTTTAATTTTATTTTACTAATCGACCTAATTCCTAATTTAAGCGCGAATAATTCATGAATATTTTACTATGTTAATTTATGTGACATTAAGAAAATTGTATGCGCCTTTTGGAGCAGATCGTTTAGTTGGCGGTTAGATAAACGAACAATTTATCAAGAGCTCCAAAATTTAAATATATGAAAAAGAAAGATTACTCACCGTTGAGACCATACTTCTCCTGATTCCTTTTGACTTGATCGGGACTTAGTCCCTGGTCGGGATCGACGTTGAAGTAATTTATCACTTCTTCCACAGTTTTACAATGGCCGTCCTCCATGGTTACTGCTTCGTAGATGCTTCACCAATGTTATCCTCTCAGTGATGATCGTGTACGTTCATTCACACTAACAATTTCTGAAAGTAAACAAAATTATTTGTTACATAAAATGTTCGTTACGCTGCACGTACCGAAAATAATAAAGAGAATAACAGAACAGAATATCATCAAAGAATTACTTCGATGTAAATAAAGCGCGAGTAAAAAAAAGCAGCACAAATTATACAATCAGCAAGTTTTTATGAATAGTAGGTCATCCGTTCTGAATGAAATAGTTGACAAATTGAATAAACTGAATGTATCAAAAGAATTATTCTAAACACCGTACTTAATCCTTATTCAGACTTATTCAGTCGAATGTATTATTACATATTATATACAGTGAGTGCAAAAATTATTGATAGACGGGAGATATCTCTTTAAAAAATCTTACATATTTTTAAAAAATAAACATTAATTATATAGCAATTTATTAATATAAAATAGAACAGGGTTGTATAATTATTCTCAAAATTATTTTTCCTAAAAACATGTGTGTTAATTAATGTATATTATCTTAAAAATACATGAAAATGAAAAATTGTATTATTTGGACGCACAAAAAATATTCGTACAGTAAAGAAATTTAAATTCGAAGATCGAAAATACGTGAAGTTCTTTTGTTTATATTAAGACAGAACGTATTCAGCGTAAAAAATTGCTAATTAATGTTTATTTGTTACTAACGTCTTGTTATATAAATTTCCCCTGTAGGAATACTTTTTGCATTCACTGTATATTATTATATAACTGTCATTACTTTATCGTTACATTGTATGTATATATCATGTATTATATGTAATATATATTAGGGGCCAAATGTTTCAAACATACAATATTGTCTTCATTTATTCTCAAAATATCAAGTCACGAGATAAAAAAATTAAGAAAATAATCTTTATTCAGAATATCCACAGAATTAAATCCTTTTTTTTAGATGTTAGAACATCTATACTAATTTTTTTCATTAACAATTGCGTCTATAATTATTAATAAATGTAACAATTTTATGACATTATTAATGATGAAATTTGACCTTAAATACATGCAAATGTAAAATGACTTGAATTTCAAGTTAATTTTACGTTAATTTTTAAAAAAGAGTTATATTTTCTTGTAAGACACATTCTTTAATTATATCCAGTTATCTCTTAAATATCCAGTTATCTGTTAAACGTCACATATTTCACAGATAAAAAAATGTCTAATTCATAGACTTTAATACTTTTTCAACAATTTTTATGAACATATATATACATATATATAATCCTAATAATATAACAATTCAAAAAATAGATTATATTTAACATAAACCAAGAAATTGTACGCCTCTCAACTTATACAAAATTTTCAGTCCAAGACGTAGAAAATTCCTGAATATTCCGCGATATTTTTGCTAGAATATACTAGCAGTCACATTACACTAAGCTGAAAGGAAATTTTCTGAAGGAAAACGAGGTTTTATAGAAGCCAATTTATGACGTGTCCTAACAAAAAAACTTCCTAAAAATGCGACACTTTGATTGGAGAATTCGAGCTGGGAGCTCGCCACGTAAATTCGTCCAAGAGTACCACGTAAGTTACAAATTAGAAATGAACGCGGAAAAAGCGAGAGCGAGAGAGAAAAAGAAAAAGAGGGGGGGGGGGGGGAGAGAAAGAGAAGTAAAATGAACTTCAACTACCGAAGGTGTCGTCGAGACGCAGCGGACTGTCCCACGGTGTTTCGCCTCCGTGCGAAATAACGAAACGCGACGGTAGGTCCGCGTGACGGGCCGACGGCGACGACGGCGACGAGGACGACGGAGGAAGCGCGGCGCGCACTCCACCGCGGTTTCGACTCACTGCTCGGAGCGCGACGTGTCCGCGCGACATGCACTCACACTCGAACTATACGGTATATCCTCGCCGAGGTTCGTGACTCGCGTTGACGTGCGACGGGCACGACTTGCCCGTTGATGACGACGTGTCAACGGAGAGCGAGAGAGAGAGAGAGAGAGACGGAGATAGATAGAGAGAAACCAGACTGCGGGAGGGGATAGAGAGAGAAAGAGAAGAGCGATGAAGGGAGAGACGAGGATAGAAATGGGAGAGAAAGAGAAAAAATTCTGTTACGGCCGCCGAATATTTAGGTTAGCCGCGCAACGACAGCGGCGGCGGTGGCGACGCGCGTGCTTATCCACGACGAAACTTTGCGACGAACTTCACGTTCCACTCTCGGAACAAAACGCGCGACTCGTGTCACTGTCTCGCGCGCGCGCGCAGGCGACCGAGGGAGGAAAAGGAGAAAAACGTGTGACGAGGCGAGGGACTACTAGAGGGACGTGCCGTTGCTGCTACTGACTGCTACTACCCGCTGGCTACTTGCTGCTGCTGCCGTTCCTACTTGCGAATTGCGAATCGCTGCACGCGCGAGCTATCACGAGGCGCGGATGCACGGGACGCACGTCATTTTCCCCGGACAATGTGACCAGCGCGAACGACTTGCCAACCTGACCTCCGCTTCCGCGAGACTGACACCGCGAATCAGACGAATCATCGCACGAGCGTCAGCGCCGCCTGGCGGCGCGCTCCGTCAGCGACAGGCGCGTCGCCGCACGCCGCGACGGATCGCGTTTCCCGCGCGAGTCTGCGGCGGTCGATTATTGACGATCGAACGACCGTCGAGATGAACCCGCGGTCGTTTCCGGGACGTCCGACATCACGATGAGTACAAGAGTGAGCGCGACGTCCCGATGAACGGCGTCGCGACGCCCATCTGTGACGACCAGCGGCGACACGCGTCGCGGCGCGTCTCGCGGATATTGAGCATGTGGAGCGACGCCATTGGCTGAGCGACGCGTGACGCGATGCGCGGCTATTTTCAGGCTTCTGCTAGGCTATTTCCTTGGCGCGTATTTTAAGACGCCCGTCCGGTGACGGGACCGTCCGCGGCGTGTTTCCCATTACGTAACCGCGACGGGCCGCCAATTGTACGATTGTTGACCGACGACAATCTTGGCCTAATGAATTCTTAAGGACGTATCAAGAGGTCGATTGTATATCTTCAAACGAGGTGAAAATTGTAAAAGTGAGCAAATTTACTGGAATATTCGTAATTTAATTGATCAACTGGTGAATTTACTCTTTTTTGTCATTTTTGTCTCATTTTAAGGTGCACAATCGACCGCCTGCAGTATAATCGCTTGAAAAATGACTACCCTGGTAGAAAAATTTGTCCGAAATTGTTCTAAATGTTTCCGAAAATTGTCGAAATGTACAAATTTGGACAGTTATAGATAAAATGAGATACTTTTAAATTTCGATAATAATGTTTAAATTTGTTAGAATTTGTCATTTTTTATATTTTTCAGACAAACTCTGACAAATTTTTTTCACCAGGGTAAGTATTCTCATAGTCAATTTTTATATTTAAAATTGTCTTGATTACAGTCTTAAGATGTCATGTGCCAATCAGAGAGTCATATTAACACCTTAAGACATTACTCAAGTATGTTTTAAAACAAGAATAGACTGAATACCATCTTAAATTGCACGTTCCACATAAAAATAAATATCATATGAAACAATTCAATAAGGTTAATATTATCTATATATTTAAGAATAATATATTTAAGGGTCATATGAAATAATTCAATGAGGTCAATACTTATATATAATAATACCATTTTATAGTTTAAATAAAGTTTCCTTGTTTTATATATCTTAATTTTTTTGAAAAACATCTACTTCATTTGAAATAATTTTTTATCGAGGTTCTAAATTGCGGGTAAAACTTTTTGTATTACTTTTTCATACAATATAGGAAAATTTGTTCCATTTTGCCAAAAAAAATGTGTATAATACATTCTTAACTCGTTCTCCGAAATCGCCGTTTCGCGAAACGCGATCCTTCGTAAAAAAAACGTGAAAGATCGTTGCTTTCCCTTATAGAAATTTAGTACTGGAAAGTAGTGATTAATTATTATTTTGAGTATTATTAAAAGTATTAAACAACAGTGCTTTTAATACTCGAAATAATTAAATTTCAGTATTAAATTTGTCAGTATTAAATTGGATTTCTGTAAGAATTATGATGAACAAAAGATTTATTCGCGTTGTTTGAAATCCTCAAAAACTTTTGCACTTAAAACAAGATAAATATGTATTCGATATTGAAAAGAGAGAAAATAAGGAATCTGAGTGCAAAAAGTGCAAACAATGCGAACGGACCTGAAGTTTCTAAAAATACATTTTTTCGTTAGTTCTTTTTTATTTTCTTTTTTTAAAATCTATTTCGAGAATTTCTTACGTATAGTGTGACGCGGTCCAGCTGGTTTTTTCCTTCGCAATGAGACGAATGGTTTGAATATCTCATTTCATCGAGAAACGAAATGTTAATACAATCCCAAGCGAACGGTCCGCATTATTAATACCGACGTGACACACGATGAAGTTATTATTTATATCCGCGCGGCATAAACAAGTCCGGAGGTAAGCAACGTTTACTGGAATGATGAATTGCGTCAGAAGTACAAGATGACAATACAAGGTCTACAATAGCAGTCATAAATTTTAAGTCGTAAGAAATCGATCAGTCACAGTCGATCGTTTCGATGTGGTAACTCCCATTCGACTATGGTTGGTCAATTTCTTAATCAACGATTTAAGACTTAGGCCGATATTTCATTTGTGCGTTTTTATCGTACGACTTTTCGTGCCAATCAACACGCAGGAAAGCTTTTCCTGCGTGTTGATTGGCTATAGGATAGAGAGATCCGAGGACCTCTCTGTCTTGCACACATTTGTCTTACGACAAAAACGCACAAATGAAATATCGGCCTTACAACTTCTATTACAGCTCCCGTGCAACGAGAAAAGAAATGTATGAATGAGCCCTTTGATGTAATTCCCTTCAATTGAATTTTTAGGGTTGCTATAAAACTGGAAATCATAGAAGTATCAATGAAATTGTAAACTTTCTCTTCGTCAGAGAAACCAGAAAAAGTCAGGGAATTTTAAAAAATTTCCTGCAAAATTAATGGAAATTGTTTTGCTTTAAAGAAGTTTGATATGAATAGACTCTTGTCAGTTTTGAAATACTACGAACTTAAAAATTAAATGCAAGCAATGTCAGTAATATAATTAATAGTAATCAGCAATAAATTAATAATGACTTACATTACTATGTTAAGTTGCTCTTTCAACATAATATTTGACATTGTTCAAATCAGAAATACAAAAAATTTCAAGGTATTGTTAAAACCATCAAGGAAAATCATGAAATTTGTTTAGAAATTAGCAAAAGTTATGGAATTTTAGAATGAAAAATTTGTAATAATCTTTCTTTCAAATTTCTTTTCTTGTTTAAACACGCAATTAAACGCAACGCAATTTTAAAATCTGAGTCAAGTTTAAAAGTGTCGATTAAAGCAGTCAGACCCTGTCGAAGAAAAACCGAGAATACGATGATAGGTAATTTTTCGAATTAACAGCAAACTTAAGCACACACGATCTTTGGATCTATTCTGTTTTCCCATAATCTCCGGTAATTCTCCATTAATTTTCCATGGAAATTTGCACCATCGAAAGATTTTATTAAAATATCAAAAATTTAATTAGATCTGAAAATAATTTTGTTGAATAACCATAATAATTATATAGCTCAAACTGATTATTAGAATGTACGTCGAAACTTTTTGCAACATTGTTTCTCATGCTTGAAATTTCTATATAATTATTTTGAAGGTCCAGCTAAATTATTTTCCGATCGGTATCCAATTAAATTTTTGCATATTTCAACAAATCGTTCTTTCTATGCGAGATAACATATTCAATGGTAATGCTCGTTAAAATTGTTAACAAGCGCTTCAGAATTGTTATCCATACACAGAAGAAACAATATTTTACTGAACTATCTAAAAATTTAAATAACTACAGATCTGAAAATAATTTTATTAGACTATCAAAATAATTATGTAAAAATTTGAAGCATGATGAGCAATATTGCAAAAAGTTTTGACATTCTAGCAATCAGTTTTAGCGCGTCCTAAATAATTATTTTTTCATAGTCCAACAAACTTATTTTCAATTTTATTTCTTTCTAAATTTTTAGTCACTTCATCAAAACCGTTCTTTTCGCGTCTCACGCTATCTTTCTACAATTAGAAATCCATCAATTAAAATCAAATGAACTTCCTCGGCGAGCTTTTATTTTCAAGGTCGTTTTCACTACATTCCGCGAAATTCCTTTTCATCGGATATTTATGCCTGCCGCGAAATATTTATACGAGCACACGCTAAATGCATCCGCCTGTAACTCTCGTGACTGATTCTATCCGACTCTTCATCGCCCCATAATTATTGGACTTTAACTTCCCTTATTAACTCGCAAATTCGAGACGGCACGGTCGGAACGAAGAGCGTCCAAAGATCTCGCTGGCGTGGTTCCAAGAGATGTCTGAAATGCGTCTAAAAGCTACCGGATATTTTAAACATTGTTTAGATGTATTTTATACTATCCCTTGGATTTTTGTCTTTGAACTCTGGACACAAAAAATCTTAGGGATGTTCGCTCGTTATACGGAGGGATAACATAGGTCGTATGTCTACCGAATTTTGACACGCGATAAGTCTTTCTGACAATTTTTCTGACAGTTTTCTTTTTATAGATGCAGTTTTCTTTTTTACCAAAGCTTGAAGCTTAAAACATCGCAGTATACCTATTTTCCATAATCTTCTGTAATTTTGCATTAAGTTTGTGCCACCGAGATAACAATGACACGCATGTTAAAATTGTTAACGAACAGGCAATTATCCGTAAGTCTCACACTATCTTCCTACACGGAAAAACAGCTTTGCTGAAGTATCTAAAAATTTAGCTAGTTACAAATCTGAAAACAATTTTGTTTAGACCATAAAATTAATTATGCAGACTGTTCAAATTGATTGCCAGAATATCAAAACTCTTTGCAGCATTGCTCATCATGTTTGAGGTGCCTACAAAATTATTTTGATGACTCAACAAAATTATTTTCAGATCTGTAACATTGTTAAATTTTTAGATATTTTGGTTTAGTCAAAACCGTTTTTTCTGTGTACGATTGAACATATTTCTGTCAACTGAAATTAACACGATGCGATTGACATAAAAAAATATTTAATTGCGCGTGTCAAATTTGCGTGATTCCCATGTTTCTGAAATATCGAAGCGTTTGATATGTCAATGATAGGCCATGTATATACTGTTCCTATAAGATTCTGCATAGCTATTCAATACATGTATACATTGATCACTTGCACCTCCTCGCAAAGTCACGATAACACTCGAGAACAAAGAGCCCGCCAAAGTGATTAATTAAACACGTTGTATCTGATTCTCACGATACGCCTCGTAATCATTGCACGTCAACTTCTCACACTGAAAGCTGGAAAACACTGTCAGAGCAAAACAATTCCGCTAAAATGCTGATAAGCGGTTAATTAACACGTCACATACGGATCTCCCACGGGATTCTCATTCACATTCTAAGACTAGCACAAATCCGAAGCAATGTAATCGAGACGAGCAACTCAACCCTCAACCGTTGAAAACCCTGTAGATTTTTTTGCTTTTCGCCACAGATAGAATTAATTTTTTAGGGTCTTTTAATTAAAGACGTAAGTATGTTTAACTCTTTGTTAGTACACACGATTGGGTCATTCGTGTCTCGTACATCTGTTTTATTTAAGTACAAAAGTAGGTATCTAAATAATGATCTCTACGATTTCCTTTTTTTTAAATACACCACTTTATAAATATCTTTTAAAGATGTAAAAATATATACAAGAATCAATAATAATTTTTGTTTATATGTGCAAGATATTAAAATTAACTCAGGACACAAACAATTCATTGTGTGTAATAAAAGACTCGAAAATCATTAAGTGCACTAAAAGTTAATTAAATCATCTTGTCCGCTCGCGAAATCTAATATAGATTAAGAATATTGCTGAAGAAGATTTCAAAGAGAACCGAAACATTCAATGAGTTCAATGATTTCTCAAGACTTTAAAGAAGACATCAGCACATCAAATGGAGTAATAAATTTATTTGTTAAAATTTTCCCCCCCCCCCCCCCCCCCTCCGCGCTGACTCTCATTAGCCCAGATTAATTTTGGTTTTGTTATTTTAATTAAATCACTCTTCAACGTAATTAAGTACAGATTTGGAGCGTTCACTAAATTTCCCTTTAAACCACATCTGTGTTGTGACAGAACGTGAACAGCAAAAATCTCAATGACCTCTGATTTTTCACAAACTTAAGTTACATGGAAACAACATTTTGCTAAAATACCTAAAAATTTAGATACAAATTTGAAAATTATTTTGATAATCCAACAAAATTATATTTTCAGATCTGTACCTAACTCGTACTTCAGCAAAATCGCTCTTTTTGTGCATGTATTATCCGATCGAACAATTACACGTGCGATCAATTTGACAAGTTTACTTGATTATTCACTAATCACTGTTACATCAACTACATCATAGATACTTGTCGTTTGGCGACACAAATAGACAAATATCGTTCTGCCTTTGTTACTCATGAAAGCAAAGAAAGATAGAATTACGCTTGTGTCACTAAATGAAAAGCACTCAATGTTATTAGAGAGTATTACAACAAACTGGGTAGAGGAAGCTTCGCTTTTTTTTTATTTTACAAACCGAAAGCCCGAATATCGCGGTGGAGGATTGAGAAATCGCGAATGACAAAACTAACCCTCTCGTCGCTGACTGTCCCCTTCGACAGGTCGCAATCCCACGGTAGATCGGCTTCGGAGAGCCGAAGGGCAGACACCCGCCGCGCGATACGACACGGACTCGGCGACCGGTCGCGGTATTGCGGCACCACGACACTCCGCTGCTCTCTGCTCTCTGCCGAGGACACTGTCCGGACGACCAGCTCGCTCGAGCGCCCGGGACGCGACTAGCCGGCCAAATCGCGCTCGCTCGAGCGAACGTTTTTAGCACGTCTTCGACGACGGCTTCCTAATTATTTTGGCAGAGATCAGCTCGAAGAGCTGCTGCTCTCCCGATCTTCGGCATCGCTTCCTCCCCTTCCACCACCGCGCGTCCCGCCAAGGACTACGACGCTCTTGGGGTGGTTTTTCGATTCTCGCCCCATATAAGAATGAGCTATTAAGGGGTGATAGTGTTTCGAAAACGTTTCTTTACGCACGTAAAATATCTTAATTACAACGTATACAAGTTTCAGCTTTACATATTTGTTTTAAATCGGATTTTTTCTCAAAAAAGCTTATCTTCTTTTGAATTTATTTTATAAACTAAGTATTCAACAGTTGCTGAATCAACTATTCAACAGTTGCTTTTACTTCCTTCGCCGAGGTTGCAGTATGAGACCGAGTATGATTATACGATTATTCTTTCATCTAATTGTATAAGTCAGAGGATGCACGAACTTTCTCGAATATATCCACGGTTGCTTTAAGCTTTAATGAAAAATGTCGAGGCATGAATACTCTAAATTACAAAAATTATTTAAATAATGAGTTATTCAGGCCGACAAAAAATGTAAAGATATTTATGAATCCAGTTCTAAAATTTAAGTGCATAATATTGTCAGCATAATAAAATTAACTCTCCAAAACGTGAAATAAATATATGCGTAATATTCATATAATATAATTAAAATCTTTTCAAGCCTGAAGAAAATTTGAACACCAGAATAACGATAAAAGATTATCTGAAATTTTAATCAAATAAATTATGAACCCCTTTATATAACAAGGGCCAGTTTCTCTGCTATAGATATAAGTATATTTGATCCATTTTAAGCACGGAAAGCGCGAAAAGCGCAGCTGGGAGAAGCAGATCTGTGGTCACGGTTTGAGTGAGTGGACTGGTGGAATCTATTTGAAGACGAGAGATGCAACATGTTGGACGGGCCATAAGGATAAGAAACGTACTGCACTTGTTGGCAAACAAGTAGAGGTCGTCGTTATATGTGACGAATGCCTCACATAGGTACGCGGGATGAGGTAATCCGCTTTGTTGGATTATCCGCTCTCGAAGGAAACCGATATTCTCTCTCGTTTATGTAAAAAATTGCACGCGATTGTCCCAGCTATATTAAATAATTTGCTTTGTAAACGATTGTCTCGCTCGATCAGACCTCTTTTTTAAAACAAAACAAATCCTTCAGGAATAATTAAAATTTAGCAGACAAAATCGATGTTATACTTTTAAAAAATTGATCTTTTATTATCCGGATCAGTTACTATGATTAGTTAATAAAATTAATTACGTCCGTAAAAAATTTAAAAACTCCTTTAATGCATTGCGTTTTTTAATTCATCTCAAAATTAACGAAATAATTTGTGGTTCCTTAAATGAAAAGACTGATTTGTGATGAATTGCTTTATGAAGAAGCTAACTGCAATATTGACTTGACTCAGTCGCCGCTCGACAAATCATTTCTTGTAACGTTAATGGCAATGTCGATATATCTATGTTATGCTATTGTGACGTGGTACCATATGGCAATGCGGTCGCATAAACGCATTTCGATACCCGACTATTACGGATGCTGCACGCATTAACGCATTCCCTACGACACGATATGAAATCATCCATTACGTATTTCAACCGCGGACCCATCGCCAAAGATAACAGAATGCCTTTGAAATTTTTATAAATAGCGTCGCGCGTAACGAGCGACCAGAAATTACTCGGGAGGCTCTCAAATGCGAGAGAGAAAAAAAAACAGATACAGCTATCTATGTGTTGCATTAAAGTTTTAGTATTAAAGCGTTAATTTTTCTGGGCTTAAAATATTACAATTGCCCATTTTTAGTAATACGTTTGGTAAGCTTAACGTGTCGTAGGTAAGCTGAACGCACGTGGACACGTGTTATCTTTTATTAAATGCGGATTTAATTTTTTTATCGAGAGTATCTCTCCCTCAGCGCGCAATTCGCCGGTCGGTGTTTTATAACGATGTTTAATTATAGTTCAGGATTGCACAAATTACCGCGACGTCGCGGGTCGAGATAATTTCCACGGCTCGCGAAAATTGTTTTACTCGAGCGCGCGGATGTGGCGGTGACCTACAAAAACTAAAACGAATTCTTGGCTCTAGTTATTATAGGTCGCGTAATACGTACCTACTGGTCGGAAAGCCGCGGGTTTTACGCGTGATCGAGAATATTAAGCGGATTTACGACATTTTTATCGACTTTCTCAATGCACACCGAGCCGCTTTATGAATACGCGAACTTTTAGCGCGAGCGTTGCGAGACGCGTTAAAATATTTTATTTACTGCGGAACGACACGCTTTTAATCTGCGGACTTCGCTTTGCAAGCACTTATTATGCAACCGCGTACTTATATTGCCACGCAGTAAAACAACACACATGTAATGCAACAGAATCGGCTCGTACCGCTCGTTTCATGTAATTTTCATTACGCAATACCCGAGGCAATACCGATAAGAATTTTTTTGTTTATCTAATTATAGGATAACATCAGTTTCAACAATGTCTTGTAAATAATATTTTTTTGACAATGTTTCTTTAAATAACAACATGTATATTTTCTAATTCAGCTTCGCTCCATTATTTCCAAATGTTTCAAACGCGCCGTACAGCCTTGGGCCATAAATATAAAGCATCCCCACAAATTGATGTAAACGTTTTATGGCTAACAAAAAATAAAATAAAAACAGTTGTATTAGAAAAAAATATTTATTTTTATAATTTTAAAATATTAATATTTTATATTTATTTCTATAAATTAAATTCCTTGTTAATTCTTCTTTGGTTTTTATTTCCGTCTTTTCCAAGATGACGCAACAAATTGAGGATATTTTATACTTATGGTCAAGATACAATATTTATGAAAAATCCACTAAAATTTTCTATAAAATATTTTGTGATGTAAATTCGAGCGACAATTTTTATATAAAGATAAAATCAAATAGAAATATATCTGTGTCCAATATAAAAATTTGCAATGCCTTTGATTTCGATAATATTCACATATTTTCACATTCGTTGATTTAAAACATTTTACTTTGAAAATCAATACTCTAAAGTGATTTCTGCATTTGCTTATTCATTTAATATTATTCAAATTAATCAAGAGAAATTGTGTCTCCATTTCGCATTGTAAAAAAAAGTGTGTAAAATTACACAAACAGCAAATATAAAAATAACGCGATTTCAATAAAAACATATTTTTCTTTATAAATCAATTTTTTTCCTTATGTTTCGTGAAATTTTATATATTTTTTTCTATAGTAACATAACAAGAGTTACTCTGTTCATAAAATCACGCAGTTTTAAATCTCTGAATATTGCGCGACAAAAGAAAACATTCTATTCACAATTAATATGCAATTCTATATCAGTAGAGTCACTACAAGGTGGAGTAACGTCCTAGAGACACCTCTCGTCTGGCTAGCTATTTAAAAGTAGTCGAGCCACCGCCAGTATAAATGAAGAGCGATCACTGCCGCGTTTACGAATTTCTGAATCTCGCGATGTCGACGCACGAAATTTTGCAATTTTCACCATAAAGCTGCGTTCTCCAATGCAGCCCGTCGCTGGCAAATCGGGAAAGTTATTCACGACAATCAGAATCGATCACGATAATAATACGGTATTCCACGGCTAATCCTTCTTGGCTTCTCACTACACTTACGTTCGATCCTCCCGCGGTTTTCATTCCGGAAACGGAGGATTCGTCACTGCGCGTGGTCACACGAAGAACACTATGCAACTGCACACCATGGTTGCGCGACGAGGGGACTTACCAGTGCTTCTGTCTTCAATCCTTCAACTTTTACACTTGGAAGCGCTGCGGGGGGGTGTGGACCACCCCCGTTTAAGCCGTTTCACACTGTTCTCTCTCTCTCCCTTTCTTCTTCCCTTTCGAGCCACTACTCCTCGGTGCGCATCGTCGTTCGTCGACGCGCCGCTTCCGACTGGGCCCTCTATGACGTGCAGGAGAGTCGTTTGCGCGACGGCAAAAGGGAAGCGAAACAAACAAACATTCAAAAGGGGGTAACGCCTGCGCTGCTGAACAAAACGAAGCACCGAGCGACCGCGAAATTCACTTAAATAGTCCGTAGCCGTCGCTACCTGGTGGCGAGACAACGAAAACCTAACTCTGGCCGGAAGCCAGTGGCCCCGGCGGCTGCCGTGGATGTCGTCGTCGCTTTTTTGCGTTTAACCTTCGAATTTGAAGAGCTGAGAGTGGAAGAGGGATGCAGGGAAAAGAGGAGAGAAGGGGAGAGACAGTGCCATCCGACTTAAACGTCGTCGATCTAAAAGTACATCTACCATATTTTGACCATCAACAGCATAGCGTGCTGATCTATGGTTCCTTGGTTCGCCATAAAAGGAATAAGTAGGAAAAGAAAAGAAAATATCTCGAAATAGTTTCCACACCGGCCGTTCATACACCGTACAAGAGCTATAATAAAGAAGGAGGGAATATATATTTTTTTTTCTTTCTTAAGATAAGGGTGGAACATTTTACTTTTCTCTTAAAGTAACAAGATATCTGTAAAATAAATGACCGAGTAGATAGATAGATAGACGCGATGATATATCATAATTGCTTCCACAGAAATCTTTTTCTTGATTTGTAGACAGCTTTTCTAATTTTTTATTTATACGCGGAAGATAGTATTATGTGAACACACACATTCCAAATAAACTCGGCCATTTTTCATCGTTCGTGCTTCTGCCTTAGGACGATTTCTCTAATGTATTATTTTTAGCGAGTTTGAAATATTACTACTTCCTACATTCTTTCCTGAAGGAACAAATAAAATTGAGAAGTTTCTTCAATGTCAACGATGATGTTATGTATTATGTAATAATTTTTAAAAAATGCGTTGTCATTAGAAAAACATTTTACACCGACATATAGAAGTTTATAAAGTTTCTCGACACGTCTGTCACTCCATTTATCTAGAATCTTAAAAATAAAATAAAAAGTGTACCAAAATAAAAATTGTCGAATCGATCGAGTGTCTTTTAGAAAACCAAACCGCGTTTAGATCAGCTATAAATACACATACGTAACTCCGCTTCGACTGCGCTCTCAAGCATTATTCTTATTAGAATTATACAAGGCTCACGTTTTCTTCAAGAACGAAAATAGCCGATTGGCGGATGTCCAAATGCGATATCAGGCACATCTTCGAGGACAATCCACCGCGAGCATTCTGTTGGGAAATTTGTTTTTTGGCCATCCCATTTTCATCTTTCGCATTAACGCGATCGAGGTTGCTCTTCGCGAGCATCGATCTTTTCTCATCATCGCCCTGCACTCTCTGTGCAAGGATTTTATACCTTTCGATGTTAGTATCTTCTTGTCTGCTCTTTTCTATAATTAATATCGTTTTTTACATTCGCAGACGTAAACACACGTAACAGAGATATAACACAATCAAATTTTTTAATATGTAATTAGCGTACATTTGTTGGAGATCATTTATTGTTATGTTTACGCGTAACGTAAAATGTTATCCTTCTATAAAGTTTCGATGTTATTCGTTATACGAATAACCCATTTTTAATCGTTTAAATAAATTAATTGAAAAGGAATTAATTTAATTAATTTAATAAAAGGACCGTTGATTCTTACAGAAACGTAATGACCAATTTATTACAGAAAGGCAGTAACTAATTACGCATTCAGAGTACTAAAAGTACTAAACAGCAATGCATTTAAGACTTGAAATAAGTAATTAATCAGCGTCTTTCAGTATTAAATTAGCCAGTATTAAATTAGTCAGTGTTAGATTTCTCTAAGGATGAGAATGAGGGATTACATATTAAAAAGTGTATTTCCGTGGGAGTGAAAAAATTCATGGCTGGAGTTATAATGCACGATTCATAATTTTATTTTTTTGAGGGAGAAGACGCACCCCTCGCTCGAATCGAATGAACGAATTATCATATCTCCCAGTAGCAATGGCATGCTACGTTCCAAGTGTAAGCACTTGAGAGACGCGAATGAGAATACGGGAGAAAGAGACGGGTCAATGTCCCGCTTCTCGAATCTCAAATACATTTAATGTACATACGAGTGCCCGTCCGCGTTCCCGCGTTTTGCGCCTGTGAGATATCCCTCGTATCGCGTGTGCCTCGTCGAATTTGCCAAGTCCTCCGGTTATCTCGCGCACGCCACGTCAGTATCGCGTTCCACGGGCTTGCTGCACAAGCCTGTGATGTAACATGACGAGACGATAATGGCACCATACGTGATATTAGTACCAAAGTACTGTCCCAGTTTCGCTTCTTAATGACAACGTCAGGATCATGTCGCACAAAATTGCTTGTTTTAATCTATCTCGGTTTTATTTGAAGTTGCAAAAAAATTAAATTGTTAGATATAACGGAATTTTTATAAAAAGTGGTGTACAAAGATACCAATTGATGTTAAATATTTATCTTATTCTATCAGTCATGATTTTTATAATGCTTTAAAGATAATGTCTAGTATGATTATAATGTCTAACTCTGGCGAAAATAAAAATCGCAGCATAAATTGAATGTATAAGGGGTGAATAAAAGAAGTGTAAATGAAGCTTCTAGGAGACGAAAGTTGAGGCAACGAAATGTAAAAGAAGCGTAAACGCCTTTTACATTTGTTATCTCAATTTTTGCCTCCTAGAAGCTTCGTTTATATTTCTATTACTCTTCCTTTTATACATTCGACTTAAGCTCTAATTTTTATTTTCGTCAGGGAAGAAATTCTGGCGAAAATAAAAATCGCAGCATAAATTGAATGTATAAGGGGTGAATAAAAGAAGTGTAAACGAAGCTTCTAGGAGACGAAAGTTGAGGTAACGAAATGTAAAAGAAGCGTAAACGCCTTTTACATTTTGTTATCTCAATTTTTGCCTCCTAGAAGCTTCGTTTATATTTCTGTTACTCTTCCTTTTATACACTCGACTTAAGCTCTAATTTTTATTTTCGCCAGGGAAGAAATGATAAAACTATAATAGTAAAATTAAAAACATTATATCTTGAAATGACGGATGATTATATTCAAAAGTAAAAATTATATAAAATCTATTTTATTTTGTTATCTTTTTATGTTTTATATTTTATTTTAATTACTTATTTTATATTTCAGTTTATGCTAGAATCTTCTGGATTTAAGAATCTTATTACGTATGGATGTGCGTGAAAGTACGGCCATTTTAAAATATCCCTCTAATAACGAAAAACACGTTCTATTATATTCCATTTTGAATAATCAGCAATGAACTATACAAAAATATAAGTCTGCTGGCTACTCCATGGTACATGAAAGGCGTAATATAAATAACGAATTGACATGAACAAACTCTTCAAAATCTTTCGTTGTGAAATAAGAAGATGAGAATAGATCGCTTAGGACATCGGGAGATAAGTGCGAAAAAGTGTGTCATAAAGGCGGATGCTTTCTGAGAAGAAACTCTTCGTCGCAATATACTTCAAAGATGAAGCAGCGGGCAAATCTGGACGCTGGATAAACATGTCGGTGCCATATACGCTTTATCGCGAAAGTTAGTGCCGCAAATACGTTTGTTTTAAATACATCTATGAACGTGCGGTATTGGCGATTACATTTCAGTAACAGTATTCTGAAAATACTTGCAGTGACAAGTCTGTTTTCTCAATATTGGAATGTATAATTGACATGTATTAGTTACAATTTTTGCTGCATGGTTATTTTTTTGTCGATGTTATTTTTCTTCAATTTACATTTTAATTCTAAATCTCAAGAAAAGCGTTAAATATATTCGTAACAAATAAGTCTTGCTTATCATCCAGTCGACACCAATTAAAAGTGACATGACATCTACATAATATCGCACTCAACAATGTAACTGTTATGTAACACCACACTAAGAGAAAAATGTTTTGTATTTGTAACTGTAATTATGATTATTACTGCTATAATAATAATAACAGTAACTATGTATATAGTTGTAGCAATAAATGTATATAGTTGGCAACCTAAAAGGACTATATATAATTATAGTTATTATAACCATAAAATAGTTGGAATTACTAATACTACTAACAGTTGAAAAATTATCATTTTTATGGTAATTCCAACTATTTTATGGTTATAATAACTATAATTATATATAGTTATTTTAGGTTGACAACTATATACGTTTGTTGCTAGAACTATATACATAGTTACTGTTATTATTATAGCAATAATAATCGTAATTATAGTAATATGTATTTATAGTTACAAATATTTTTCTCTCAGTGTACGCGGTGCTATATTTACAATAACAATAAAATTAACAGAGTTCCTTATAATTAAAATAAAGGTAAACAAAAAGGCTAATAGAAGTCAGCGCGGTAATTAGAGCGCATTAATTATGATATTAAATTGAAATGTTTATTAATGTTTCATGTATTTAATATTTACATTTATATTGTTGAGTGCAAAATTATAATATTAATGTTATGTTATTTTTAATTGGTGACGAGAAATTGCCTGCAATTTTTTTATTAAACTTTTCAGTCAATACTTTTCTCTTTACTGATTCATAGTGTCAATGTTTTATGAGTTAATCGTCAATTAAAAAAATATTTAATTACTTACAGTATTTTCGATTATCAAATCTTATATTACCGTGCATATATATAGAAGAGGTGCTCTTTCCATATGCTTTTCTAGTCTGCGAAATTAAATTGATTCGTGCAAGAAATTCATCTTTATCGAGTATAATACATTTTGTGACGTGTATATGCAAATATCAAAAGACCAAGAAAATATACATTTATCACATAACGAAAACATACGCCATAAGCTGACGGAAGGCAGTCCTTGAATCCGCAACACTCACGAACACCGTCGGCCTGTCGAAAGACCGACCTGTCGGAACCAGTTAAACGGTCGTCCCCATGAAACATCTACGCTATCAGCATTCTCTCATTATAGCAAACGAAAATAGACGTTGTTACTTCGTCGCTTACTCTGACCGGTGGTTCAAAGCGCGGCGTATTCTTAGCTAAAACTCAAAGTCTTACGTAAAACCGGCCCACGATATAGTGATGTTTTGGAGCATCATTAGAGCCAGAAACTTCGCGCTTCTCCATGCTCGATGTGTCTTCGGCTATTCGCGTGGTAGATTCATCAATCCGGAAGAAGCTGCTGCACTCTACGAATGCAGCACGAACGGCTATCTCGAATGAGTTAACGAATAAAAATAGAAATCCCGAATCTTAATTCAGAAGTATCTTTCTAATCGGAAGGCTGCAAGGAATGCCTTTCAGCGAATTTTCGCTGTAAAAACTCAAGTTTGTATTTGCTTGAATATCTATAACTTACCGAGTTAGTAACTTCCCGTTGTATACATGCCACATCTTGTACACACAAAAATAAGAGAAGCTTTTTTTTATAGCGTAAATATCGCTGTTTTATTTTGACGAGCTAGAAAACTATGCCACTTTTATAGCGACAATATGGTCGAAAATCTCGTTCATAATAATAGTTTATCTATATAGGTTGAACATGTGTTTTGGCGAGCTTTATTCGTAGTGGATTTTAGAGGAGCTAAAATCTAAACATATATGTGTGTGAGAGAGAGAGAGAGAGAGAGAGAGAGAGAATCAAAGAGTATTACACGTGTCGATGACAGCACAAAGAGTCGTATTTATTTATAACGATTTTTACAAATGAAGTACTAAACAACTAAAATGAAACCACCCGTCAGATAAACAGACGATCGATCAAAACGTATTTTAAAATGAGTTTAAATACAGACTAATGAATCGCCTGCCGCTCATTTCGATCATATTTTCCTGTCGATTCGATACATGCATGAATAATTACCACTCGATTGCTTTATTCATAAAATGTATCTGTGTTTCATATTATACTTAAAATTGAGATTAATTTAAATACACATCGAGAGAATATTTCGATTAACGTTATCTTTAAAAATATTATTGAAAATTACTAAAATAGACTTATTATGTAGAAAGCAGAAAATAAACTTTATACGATTTTATGTAAATTAGTAAAAAAAAAGAGTATCTTCTTTTGAGAAGAATGTGATTTTGATATTTCCTGAGCAAATTGTTTCGACGTCTTTTAATTTTTAACAAAATTAATTATTCATTACAATATTGTAAATACATAAATAAATAATTATAAAAGTTCTAAATATTACAATATTAAATTTAATTGAACCAGAGATTTAGTTTTTTAAAACTATAATTCTTTTTAAAAGAACTCCGTTAATTATGAGCCATATTCCTTCATAAAGCATCAAACATTTATGTGTTTCGTTACAATGGTTTTCGAAGGCACGAGGATGAATGTTAAACAACACGCATACGTTTTTGTATTTCGTCAGAGATGTTCCCGAAGAAAGATCCCCGAAATATAATTTTATATCATCGTCAGCGGAATTGCATTCGTTGAAATTTATGAGATATTATCAAAGAGCAATTCACGTCATTCCCCTGTCGTTGAACAGAAGAGCTCTATTGCTGGCTGAAGGCACCTTCAACATCTAACGATATCATTAGCATCCGGAAATTACTACCGCGACAGCGCTTGAAAGAGAACAGCATCAGCCCGTCAATTTTAAGATGAAAGTTCACGTTATATACATAAATTTCGGGGATTAGTATAGAGAAATGTAACAAAGTGTAGAGAAATGTAACTTTAACATGACAATACAATACAAATATACATAAAAAATTATAAGTTGTATGTCATTTCCAATAAAAAAGAACTTCAAAAGCTTTTTCTCTTGTATCTTATTTTCAAAATTTATATATTTAATTAATAATTACGTTTAAAAATTTATATTTTTCTGAGAAATTTAAATACACGGAAAAGACGGTGTTCTAAAGTCTTTAAAATTTTGTTAAATTAGAACTTCAAAAGCTTTTTCTCTTGTATCTTATTTTCAAAATTTATATATTTAATTAATAATTATGTTTAAAAATTTATGTTTTTCTGAGAAATTTAAATACACGAAAAAGACGGTGTTCTAAAGTCTTTAAAATTTTGTTAAATATAAAAAAAATGTTTAAATAATACTTTGTTGGACCATCAAATTCTGTAGAACTTTCAAACTATAGTTACTAGAATGTTAAAAATTGTTTGTAGCATTGTTCATCACAGTTGAAATTCATAATTATTTTGATAGTCCAACAAAATTATTTTCAAATCTGTATCTATATAGTTAAATTTTTAGATATTTTAACAAAAATTCTTATTTCTATTCTTATTTCCATGAAAGATATTCCAGAATTCGCACGTTTCCGGAATACGGAATACATGTGCTATTCTCTGTGCCAGGAAAAGTAACTTTCTCTACTGGCAAGATTCCGACTAATAGTAGTTTTTAAATGATTCAGAGCAATATAAAGTTAACGATTGAGCGTTTATAGTGCATAAATCAGGATAACGTTGAATGTCTATCTCTACGTTGTTCGTCAATCTTCTAAAGATTTCATAATAACCATGCATGATCACATGACGTGATGTTAATGATGAGAAATTATATTACAAAAATTCTCAATATAAAGTTAAGAATTAGGACTTGAGAATATTTCAAATCCTATTTAAGTTAGACCAACGTCCGTTTGTTCATTCACTTCACGAGTTAATGCCTCTCTGTGCCCTTGCCAGTTATAGTCTCTCAATATACACGCTGTGAACAGTACCGCTCCATAAATACGTTACGTTAGGTATATGAGCAAGAAGAGCATCAAGCGTGGGCGACTGGACCAGGAACTAAATCCGTTTTCGCTCTTTCTTTTGCCGAGCAATTGCTCTCGTTACTGAACTACCCAGATTCTATGCATTAAATATACGCATTTGCTTGCCCATATGTTCTCATTTCTAGTAGCACTCCTCTAATGATTCTAAATTAACACTTAGAAAATAGATTTCCGTGACGTTATACGGAGAATTCTGTCTTCTGCAAATTCTTTAATCAATTTATAAGTTTAATATCAAAATTTAATATCAAGAAATCGATACCTTATTAAATTTTTCTCAATAAAATATAAATCCGCAATATAAATTTATTGAAGACAAAATCTGGAAGATAAGCGGTAAGCTTGATACACTTTATGTATATTTCAGTTTTTTCACATATTTGTATAATTTATATATATATATATCTCAAAGAATGGGAGGTTACTTTTTAAAAGAACTAGTTACCGTTACTCGTTCTGAATCAAAATAGTAAGTTACTGTTACTAGTTATTGATTCTCGAACCTCGTTATCGTTACCGTTTCTTAAAAAAGTTACAATTCGTTATTTTTCCGTTACTTTTTTAATGCTGAAATAATAAAAAGTTTTGCAATACTTTTTGTTTAAATATTATTAAAAGCAACCTAAACAATAATAACATTAGACTGACATGTGAAAACATATAATTAAAGAACGAAATATAATTTTTCGGTTCGAGCTAAAGCTTTGTACGTACATAATAATATCTTAAAGTGAATTTATATATTTTTATACCTAGAATTCTATACAAATTACACGCGTCGATTAAATTTTCGGTCTTAAAATACAATCCGGTTGATAAGTAATTTTTCACAATAAATTGTGAAAGTTTTTGTGGTATATCACTTCCATTAAACTTAAAGATTCATAAAGTTTATTATAATATAGTTCTGTGATTGATTATTATGACGGCATTCTTAAGAATGTCATAAACCAATCACAGAGCCGTATTAGCTTTCTCTATACATACAGTAGCAATTTATTGTTGACACATTAAACATTGAAGATATATTGGGTTAATATTGGATCAATATTATACCAATATTGCATCAATAAATTAGAACAATATTAGCTGTTAGGGGTTAGAGGGTTAACAGATATAAAGTACATGTTTATTTATGTATTATTTACATGATTCATCACACGGGTCTTTGCCTCGCGACATACACAACATTCCTTCCGACTAGGAAGTCTCCACGGTCAGGGCATGTCTGTCAAGCTCACAAAGACTATACTAAGAGATGAGCCCGAATCAAGAATGCATCCCCTGCACAATGCAGACGCCAATGATGCAATCCGTCATCGCGTACATGATTTCTTGCATACGCGGCATGAATGAACGACGAATGAACGGCAGCTGATGCGCATCTCGCAACCGGCATCGGAAACACTTAAATGCAATTGACTGCAATTAATTCTCCTGGCGCAGATTATTCGTAGACTGGGTGGGTGGATTATAATTTAAATTTATATTCTTAATTAATATATTACGAAACTATAGATTTAATGTTAATTATTGATAATGATGTTAGAAGATTACTATTATTAGAACAATCGTAGTTATAACTGCATGATTGGGGAAAAAAAAACTACATAGATAATGTATTTTAAATTTGTCATTCCAATATAATTGGAAAACTCTCCATCATTATTTATTTAATTATATAAAGAATACGATAATGATATATTTGATAACGATACACATGATAAAAATATTATGATAAACGATGATAGATTTTATGGAGATTATGAATGTATTTTTAAGATCGTTTTTAATTTCTACGTTTTACGCGATTCTGTTTGACGTAGAAAAATAAACTCTTCAATTTCTGTTTATGTCGCAACTCAACATGCAATTATTCTCCGTATTCTTTTGTCTTTTACGCACATAATTAACAAAGTGATGGAGTGTAATACATTTTTTCTTTCATATGTAAATGTAAACTGTTTATATCGCTCATATATTCTGCAGCATTATATCCTTACAATTCTTAAACATCCATTTCTCTGCTATTCGCTTCAAGCCACGTCCAGACTAAGCAAACGGACGCGAACAAACACGAATGGAGGAACATGTTTCAATGAGCATGTGAACGATGTCGCGAGTATTAGCGGACTTGTTAAAGTATATTATTCACTCGTGTTTATTCGCGTTCGCTCGCTCGACCTGGATCTGGCCTCAGACGACGACAGGGGTTCCGATCGATCGAGGAAGAGATCGACTCGAGATCCGCCGAATATCACGCTCGCGACGACGCTTTCAGGGTTAACTCGGATCGGTCCTACTTATGTAAAATCTTGAACGAGTAACATTGGAGCTAATTATAAACACGGCCGCCTAGCTGCTGTCCGCGCCGCGCGTCGCTGGTCGTTACCTGCCTACAGCCTGTGCGTGCAATTTACGCGATGCACAGGCGGTGTATCTTAGCACGGGCCGACGCACGGCTAGCGACCTAAACTAAAAATAAGTAGTCGGCCAGAGGGGGTCCGGGGGTCCGATCAACGGCCAACTGGGCCAGTAAAGTAGTCGTGGCTCAACGTCCCAAATATAGTCCGACATCTACATGGCCGCCGATCTATCCTATGTCCTAGTGCATCGTTGCCACCACACCACCCAATCGTATGCACCGCAGAGCGCGTCTCTGATGGTATAATACTTGAGATCTGTCACCGGCGATTCCCCGACATGGATTCACCTGTCGGCATCGGTCGAATCGGAGCGAGTTCTATGCTAATTTTGGGATAGCTCGTATTGTCCCATTGCGCGATATTGACTTCTCGCGGCTGTAGATTGAGATTTATTAATTCGGTAAATCCGGAATTTATCCGCGATCTCTTTTAATGTCAGCGCAATTGCATCTATCATTGTCTACCAAACTTAGTACTTTTATCGTGTTAAATTAATTTTGTAACTTAAATAGCAGATGTTGAAAGACACAGTAACGTTTATTCTGATGTATTAAACGTTATTATGTCGTTTTTTTTCCGGAAACACGTAGAAATATAGTACTTTAAATTAATTTATTTGATATTTTGCTTTCTTACGTCAAAAGTGACACAACTAAAAAAAAATTGAGTTATGTCACGTTTAAAGTATATAGTAAAAATATTTTATATTTGTGTTGGAAACGTTCCAATCAAATCCTTGTTAAAATTTTGTGTTGAATTTTTTACATTTAGGTATTAATTTAATGTGACTATGTTGTTTAAATATTTTGTAAATCGATATTCAATATTTCTTTGCATCAAAATGAGGCAATTTAGTAAGTAAACAAATAATATAAATGTACTGTCTTTTTAAAATGTAAATTCGAAGATAAATGAATGAAATACACATGTAAATTTAATAATGATTATTAAAGGGCATATATAAGAGTTAAAATTTAATATCTTTATAACATAAAACATTAAACGTATAAAATTACATGATAATCTATATATCTTACAATAGTTTCTGATGTAGAATAAATAAATTAAATAAAGCATTACATATGTTTCGACCTTTGTATTAGGCCCTCTTTAGATTGACAAAAATCAACTAAAAGTTCGCAAAGATGTTAACCATTTCAAGAAAAAAATGTTCTTGGGTAGAACGTGTGAGTGACTAAGATACCAAACGTAAGTCCATCAGAGGAACAGAAACTGCTCGTCAAAGCGGTTGAATGGCCGATTGGTTAGAGATTCTGGATGTTCTGGTGAAAATACGAATTTATTTACAATGAATGAATGTTTTTTTAGATGACAAACAAGTACACATGTCACTCCGATAGGACTCACCGATCTGATAAAAAATGTTGAATTGCATCTCGATGATAGATGCTCGTCAATGATTAACCCTCGTAGTCAATATAATAGAGCGTGTAAAGACATAGTCAAAATTTGAGATAGTGTATATAATAAAAACTGGAAACTTCTATAAATGAGTTAAACGATAGAAAAATAAATTTTTATATTAAGCGAATTTTAATTTAACATATCAGATAAATACCTATTAATTTTATTAAAAAACATGCTTAATTATTAATTAATTATATATTAATTAATTATTTTGTTAATTTTTTTACAAAATATTTGTGTTAATTTAAAAAATTTTCATTTTATGTTATGTTTCGTCCAGTGGACTCCATGATTTCTTCGTTTCGCGAACGTTCAATAAAATAAGGCACGAGCAAATTCGATCGATAACACGAATCCGAGGAAACTTTCCCAGCCGAAAAACTATGTTTATTCAGAAGTAAGTGACCCGCGATAATAAAACTTATATAGCATCAACGCATCGGAAATCAAGTTCAGTCTCTTTTCAAGCGTCGTGAAAAAGAAAATCGTCAAACAATTATTATTAAATCGCGCCGTTGGCACCAAGATGCTAAGCCGGGTCGCGAATCAATTTCCGCGATAATAAGAGTGATAGCGCGGCCACGATACTCGAGAGAAGGCGAAATGTTTAATCATCTCACACCTATGGTATATCACGCTCGTCCAATGATAATGGTTCTCCACACATAAGCTTAAGAAAGGGTCATAAATTTAATGATGACATCTTCCGATATTGGGAAAATTAACAAAATTGTGACTCACGCGCGCGCTTTTTGCTTCCCAAGGAGCACGATTAACTAAATCCAGGAATATTTGCTCATCGCTCAACGTGAAAGCAGTTTGATAAAATATATACAAATTTTTCCGCTTCTAACTAAAACTTAAGCAAATGCTGATAAAAAAAGAAATCGGTAACTTACAACCATGATGGAATAATTCATACAGCACACTAACGTTGAATCAATATCTCAGAAACGTTGAATTACAATATTGCAAACATTGCAGTAACATCGCGAAATGTAGATTCAAAGTCGAAGAGATGTTGCAGAATCGTTTAATGTCCGTTGAATTACAATGTCTGTGAGACGTTGTAATTCATGCGACATTATATTAATTAATTCAATTTTATTATTAAAATAAATATTATTGATTAACATCATATTCCGGAACATACGTGACAAAATGATTGAAAATAATTTAAAAAAAAACGCTTCTTATTTGGGAATTAATTTTCTTATTTTCCTAAGCGGTCACCCATCCGAATTTGTATCTCCACGTGGCATGGTTGGCTTCTATCGTACGGGAATTACTATTTCGATGATCTATGAATACTGAATGTTAGTGGAAGTATAATTGTAACATATAGCTATATGTACAAAGACCATGAATCGACGTCGCGCATCGGACAAACAAACAATATCACACGCACGAGCGCTCTGCACGCGCGGACGGTTCTCGCGTAAACATACAGATATCGTTTAGAAATGAGTTTCGTCAAATAATCAATTTAAACAATTAAAATTTTCTGTTTACATGACATTCTGTTTTTTTTTGTTCATTTTTTACAAAATATAATAGATCCGATATATAATTTATTTCAATGTTGCAGCAACATTAACAATCAATGTGGAAAAATCAATAAAAATTCAACTTGCGGTCCAATTTGTTTAATATTGTTTCAACGTTGCAGCATTAACAATCAATGTTGAAGACAATGTATCAATATAACAACACTGATAAAACACTTCAACATTCAACATTGCAATATCTCAGTAACATTCTTTCAACGTTCTGTGCTGTATGGGTAATATGATGAAGTTGAATAACTATACTAAAATTATATTTGTTACAATTCAGCTTCCGCTTTTAATCTAACTTATTTATAAATTTGGGCGAAAGCTTTCCGGAAAAGAAGGCTTTCTTTGCTTAAAAATGAATTGCCTACAGCATTATTTGCCTATATTACATTTGCCAACAGTTGGTTTGTGCACAGAAATTATTGCCCACAGCTCGATTGCCTACACGCACTATTGCACACAAATATAAAATTAAAAGGAAAAGGCGTGTGCACACATGACACTATTGCGCACAAACTATATTGCACACATAGTATTATTCACTGCAGATTGATTATACCTATAAGCACTTTTGTGCACAAATAAGAATTTCAGAGACGAACTAGTCACATTTGCTTACATACGGATGGGTGATCGCTTAGGAAAATAAGGAAATTATTTCCCAAATGAGGGGTGGAAAGCTTTTTTTTTTAAATTATTTTTCAATCATTTTGTCGTGTGTTCCGGAATATGATGTTAATCAATAATACAATACAATACAATATATATATGTATTATTACTTATAAATCGATTACGTACAAGCACGTTAACTATATAAGAAAATAATTTGTGTTTTTAAAACAGTTTTTAAAGCAGAGAATGGGGCATGTAGACAATCGAGTATATAAGACAATTTTTATTTGAAAACTGTCGGCAAATGTGATGTAGGCAAACAGTACTGTGATAATTAATTTGTTGGCAAATGGAGTCCTGCCTCTTCATAGCACGTTATTCTGTATATATCAAAAGGTTTTTACAAAGAACTTTATAATAATATTATGGCGATAATAGAATAATTGAGACAAAAACAAATTACTAACGGTTTAATATCAGTTGCTTTAATATAGTTCTTGTTTGTCGATTTATAATAGTACATGAGTAATAGTCATACATAAATATAATAGCCAGTGCGTACATCAAATCTTAAGTGGTTACGATGAGTAAATGTAGATAAACATCGGTCATATTTATGCAATGTCGTGAAAGTGTTCCGTGGCTGTATGAATATTCAAACTCCACTTATTTTCGAAAACTTTCTCACACACGTTACACTTGTAATCTTTATTAATGCAATGCTTCGCCTCGAAATGTCTTTTTAGATTCCCTTTTTGACTACAAAATGATCGTAGCAACATTTATCGTTTGTTATCAATTAATTTAAGCATAGACATTGAATTACCAAATAATTTATCTAATTTTTGTTGTTCACTTAAATACTCACGTAAATGATCTTTCACATAAATCGCATTGATGAGGTTTTTCATCTCTATGAATCATTTCATGCAGATGCAAGTGCGAATGACAATGAAACTTTTTATCACATATTCTACATTTATAGGGTTTAAGTTCATTATGTACCTCCTCATTATGTTGTTTCAAAGCTATCGAGGTGGCAAGTTGCTCATCTTTAAAATTAAGAAAGATTATTGTTGTAAAATGAATATGATAATGGTAACATAAAACGGATAACTGTTGAAATAATACAAAGTTGCCAAAACACTAAAAATATCAATTATAAGAACTATATAAATCTTACCGCAATGATTGCATACATATTTTTTTGTGTCATCCATTATCTTCGACTATCGATTCAAATATTACGAAACTAGAGATTGGTGGATATTCCTCTTTTTTTTCAAATTCACTTCTCAAACTCTTCAGATATATTCCTTGGTTAACTTTATTTTAACGTTCCCTAAATTCTTTTCGTTTAAGTTTATATCCACCTAAAACTGTAAAAAAATATAATTTCTTAATAACATAAATTGTTTATCGAAGAAATTGTATCACGGAAGATCGCGGTTAACATATAATTATATTTCTCATTAAACAGCTTAAAACACTTGAAAATGGCAAGTGAATACATTGTCTAAAACAGCCGACGTAACATTGACAATTTAGATATAGAATTTTCAAAGATACGTGTACTGGTTCTTTGTGGATATCGAATATATTTTATCAATTTACACTTTAACAATAAGAAAATAACTGTATGAAATCTTTGTCGAAGTCTACCATCATCTTTTAACGCTTTTTACTGCTAAATTGATATATTTTATCGTTAGTTATACTCGATATGTAATTAAAAATTTTTATTCTATATATGAATGTTTCTTTATTTTTCTTCTAATTTACGCAAATAAAATATTAGATTGAAATTTACGCAAGTAAAATGTAAGATTGAAGACATGAGACGTTAAAATAGATAAATGTAATTCAAATGGACAATGAGTACGAACAGGAACATGTAAATAAGAAATCGCCATCAAGGTTGAAAGCAACATCTTTGGTCTGTTTTCTGTTCCTATACTATAGACTGTTCTAGAACTTTCTTTCTCGCTTTAAACAAATATCAAACGTATATCTATCTCACTTTTAGTTCCAAAAGTGGTACACTAGTCCAGCCACAGAAAACAGACCTATTGTATAAATGATTATTAAGCATGAAGAAAGGAAGATTTAGAATAAACCGTACAATTGTTTGTCGTACTTTAATATCTGTTAATAAGAAATTAGAAAATTTAATGAGCAATCGACAATAGTTAAAATCTATTTGACAATGAGAACAGTTTCCAGGCAATAAAGTTATAATAAAATTATAGTTGTCACGAAAAGTAAAAGAGAAGAAATGGAACAATGTGTCAAAGGTAGACTAAATATTAAAAAAAGAAATTTATAAAATTAGAATGACGCCTAGATTAAAAAATGACGTTAGAATAAAAACCAAAATTTTAATGATATAATAACTTACATACAATACTTACATACAATGAGCTTACGGCTTAGACATAGTAATCAAGATTATTACGATATATACGGAATTTCAAATTGTTTGCTGACAACTAACCACGTCGAAATCTTGAAAACAACTGAGACACAAAACGAACATATATGTATATATATACATATATATATATATATTTTTTTTTTATGTATACAGGGTTGGCAACGTTATCACATAAAAGTAACTCGTTATCATCACTCAAAAAAAATATAACGAGTCGTTACTTTTTTTCTTGACATTAATAAAATATTTTGTAGCGTTACTCATTTGCAGAATATACTGAATATTGCAGCCTTTGTACATTACTCGACTAATCATGAAACTTTATCCCTAGGATGAAAAATGAAAAGTGAAAAATTTCTCCATTAATGGTTAAAATTTTCACTTTTCACTTTCCATCCCAGGAATAAAGTTTCATGATTGATACCCTGAATCGCAAATGATTTTCGCTTGCTGATTGGCTGACAGCGGCCATCAATCAAAAAACCAAGAATATTGTGTCCGCAAACTAAAAATGAATTGTTTAGATTATTTATTGTTAAAGAATTATTACACATAACATTTTATTTCATCGAAAAGATCGCACTGTAGATCGCACGCCAGTCGAAATGTTGCTCACTTTAGTAAGCATTCGATTCACTCGCACGCGCAGCGATTCTCCGAACTGAAGAATTTCAATAAAATTTACCAGCGTAGAAAACGATAGAAATATTCATGATGAAATCGCATATGCTAATAGAGTGGAAAATGCGATTATTGATGGTGGACAAGACAAAACAACGTCTTTATCGTTCTCAAAACAAAATATAACTGATTGGCTGAAAATTTGTGGTCAAATTTTATACAAACTACAACTGACTAAAAAAGTAGAAATTTCTAAATTTTCTAAAACAGCCGAGATTATTGGAAAGAAAATTGCGGAATTTGTAACAGAAAAGATTCGTAATTTATATATAATACATTTCGAATAAATTAATAGCAAATAGGCAATTACTAATTTAGGTAATAATTCATTAATTATCAATTGTCAATGTAATAAAGTAGTGATGAAATGTTAGAATTAATCGTGTTAATACCTTCTTGTGTGATGCATTCTTCCGCCAAAAGTAATTCTTCATCTTCTTCGAAATGAAAATCACGAATCATTTCTGATATAAAAATTCCGCAATTTTCTTTCCAATAATCTCTGCTCTTTCAGAAAATTTGAAACTTTCCATTTTTTCAGCCAGTTGTAGTTTGTATAAAATTTGACCACAAATTTTTAGCCAATCAGTTATATTTTGTTTTGAGAGCGATAAAGATGTTTTGTTTTGCCAACATCAATAATCGCATTTTCCACTCTATTAGCATATGCGATTTCATCATGAACATTTCCATCGGTTCCCACACTGGTAAATTTTATTGGACTACTTCTTCAGTTCGGAGAATCGCTACGCGCGCGAATGAGTCGAATGCTTACTGAAGTGAACAACATTTCGACTGGCACGCGGTCTACTCACTGCGTTCAGAATCATCATTCGAAATTCAGAATCATCCACCCAGGTGTAATTTTATCATTAACATTCGATGAAATAAAATAAAATTTAGAAAGATATTGATATTTTTCTATATACATAGTACAGTTTTCAAATTATTACAATAATTATTTAAAAAATCGATTTCTTCAAAACTATGGGTCAATGGCTGAAACGGCCGAATAGGTATCGTTTTTTTTCGCTCGAAAAGTGCCTGTAAAAAGCGCATCAAAATCCCCGATACCGTCATCTAGTGTTCCCCTTGCAAGTACGAAAAATAGCTAAAATAGATAAATTTCTAGCAAGTATTGCGATATTGGATATGTATTGCATTTGATCATATAGATAATACAGATAAAATTTAGATTTGTTATAAATTCTATGCGTATAATACATAATATTCTATCAGATACAAAAAACAGCTATAATTCTAACTGAAGCAGTAAAATATTTTTTTCGTGTTGCTTACAGATCGATCGCCTACATGCACATGAATATAAGATTATGATTTGTGTTTTTAAAACCGAGAATTTACGTTTTTAAAGTAGAAAATGGTGCATGTGGACAATCGAGGAAATAATTTTTGTGCGCAAACCAACTGTCGGCAAATATAGGCAAACGGTACTGTAGGCAATTAATTTGTTGGCAAACGGAGTTCTGCCTCTTCGAAATTGCACGTCTATCTATATTTATATTAAGAGGTTTTTACGTAGACCTTTATCATAAGATTATTATGGCGATGATTCAATAATCGAGACAACAAATTACTAATGCTGTATAATATCAATTGCTTTAATATAATTCATGTTTCCTAGCTTACAATAGTATATACATAATATGTATGTACTATTGTACATACATATAAATGTATCACATTATATGTGAGTAATAAGCATACATACAAAAATATAATCATCACGTACAGTCAAACTTAAAAATTCAACCTTGTCACACATCGAACACTCATACGGCTTTTTATCTCAATGTATAAACCTGTGATTGTTTCTGTCATATTTTCTAAGGAAAGCTTTGCCGCAAATCTAAAATACAGAACATTTATTATTACGGAAAGATAAAAATAAACAGTCAAATGAGAAATAATTAGAAAAAATACTAATAATAATTTTGTAGCACGTACCTCGCAGGCATATGGTTTCTCGCCTTTATGTATTTTTATGTGCCGTTTTAAGTAGCAATGATAAGCAGATGTAAATTGACATTGGTCACATTTATACTGCTTTTGGGAATGAATTGTGTTTACATGATAACTCAAATAGTTCTGAGTTTTGAAAACTTTCTCACATATGGTACACTTATAATTTGTATCAATACAATGCATGACCTCTATATGCCTTCTTAGAGATGATTTGCAACTACAAAATGACAGTAGCAACATTTATCATTTGTTATCAATTAATTTCAGCATATATATATATATAGACATCGAATTACTAAATAATTTCTCTAATTTTTGTCATTCACTTAAATACTCACTTAAATACTTTTGCGCAAAGCTCGCATTTATAAGGTTTTTCACCTTTATGGACTTTCTCATGTTCGCGCAAATTCCGTTTATTTTTAAACGCTTTATCACATTCTCCGCATTTGTGGGGCCTATCGTCAGTATGTACGTTTACGTTGTTGCAAAGTTTTTGAGGAAATAAACTGTTTATCTTTAATAATAAAAAAGAAAATTGTTATAAAACGAATATGAAAATAACACGAACTATAGCAATCAATGCCTTAAACGATCTAGCTGGATCTTAAATGATTCTATGATTCTGTGTGAATTTATATACTACGTATGTAGTCTTTTGAAACGTACATCGATATGATTTTTTGGTCTTTAAAACGCTAACTCTACTAAACTACCGCAGTAATATCACGAATTAAATTGCCTAGCAATTTAACAATTTTGATGCTTTTTCGCACGATCTTATAATGTTAAAAGACATATTAGAATCTGTAAATAATTAATTATATATATTATTGCGAAAAATATTACCTCGGCCGGGAGTCGAATCCGGATTTTTTGCATTCTTGCGAGGGTCCTAAGTCTTTATATTACTGAGATTAAATATGAAAATATTAAGATAAAACGTATAGTTGAGGTAACATAAAGTTATAAAAATATTCGTTATAAAAAATAACAAGTGAGGATTCAACAAAATAGCGAGACATTTAGCTCTGTTATTTATCGACGATACATAAAAGCGTATTGAATAAATTTCATTAACAGATTCTTTATATACATTATTATAGATTAAAAACGGGACAAAACAGTAAAGAAGGTTCTACTATAAAAACGGTTCAAAAAGAAACTAAGCAAATTGAGCAGCTGCAATTCTTCTTTAACATTTCCTAAAAAAAAAAAAACAGAAATGCATTTAAAAAATTAAAAAAGACTTTCTAGTACCTATCTATAATATTTTGAGGATTCTGTACCACAAGCACGTATGTTTAAATTGAATTTAAAAAGACAAAGGAGATTAACTATGAATTTTCTTTTTCTTAACGTCAAAGTTGTCAGGTGATACTATTGTCTTTATATCTAAACGTATTAAGAGTCGAATAAAAATAGCGAATGAATGAAGGCTGAGATGTGAGTGCTGACATCCCCAGGAATTCTGCCGTACTTTAAAGATCGGTCTCTGTCTATCTTGAGGAAGGCAACGTCACGGTTTCATGAACGTCATGGTTGTTGCATGACACATAACGTTACATCATGAGCGAATAAATTTATGCCTCTCTGAATTGTCAAGAGAGAACATTCTACAATTATTAATTTATAATGCTAAATTAAATGTTAGATTCGAGATCATTTTCCATACAGCACAGAAATATTTCAAAAATGTTTTAACTGAAAAGTGAAACATTTCATAAAAGTTACGAAATATATCTGCAACATGTCTGAGACAGCTCCGAATAGCAAAATGTCCACGATTCTTGCACATGAAACCTTGTTGAAAGATTGCTGAAATGTTACAGGAAGAATCTGCAATCTTTTTGAAATATTATCAAAAAGATTTCAGCTATTTCTAGTACTTATATAATAAATTTAAATACTGTTTAAGTATCAATGAAACATAATAATTTATATATCATTTGAAAAAATAAAGTGTTTATAAAAGGGTAATAAGCTTAGCACACTGACAGTGCAATTAGATTTTTATCGGTTATTTACTTCGAATGATAATTCTTGGAGTAACCGACGTTGGAATAAGACCTTAGCAACTTCGTAATGGAAGAAGAATTTGGAGGTTTTCATAGAACAGCGTATCAATATTAATAATGAAGACTAGAATTATGTTATTGTAAGTTTTTGTGCACTGAGAATGGTTCTGTGAGAACCGAAACGTTTGGAGAGAATTATTATATTGTAAATGTTAAAGTAAAAAGCTAGTTGCAGTCAGGGTGCTAAGTTCATTACCCTTTTATAGACACTATGTTTTTTCAAATTATATTTTATTGAGCTTTCGGAGACTTAGTTTTAATTTAAATATTATTTCTGAAGTATATTTTAAAATTTATTAAGAGTTTTGTGATCTGTTTACAGATTAAAATAAACTTAAAGTATTTCTCAAAAAAATGGTAATTATATCGCCAACTATTTTGATTAATTGATCACTCAAATAGCACCGATTATTGCGGAAAGTTTTTAAAAATGTTTCAATCTTTCACATTTCATATGCAACAATTCTAAAAGGATTCTGCGATATGTCATATGAAATGTTTTAACAGAAATATTTCTAAAATCTATCATATGCAATAAATTGAAAAACACATTTAAACAGAACAAAAAATTATGATGTTAAAATGGCTCCAAAACGTTTACTAAAAGTCATTTTTTAAATCAATTACGATTCGATTTAACGTTATTTTGATGTTATTGCGAATTGTTCTACTTTAATTGCAAAAAACTTTTCTATATGAATAATAAAACATATTTACAACAACGGATGAAGATCATTATATATTTTCTGTTGCTGTCAGGTTTTCATCATGATGCTCAAGATGAAACGATTAATTATTCGTTGCTACCACGTTGCTATTGTTATGTATCACGCAAGGATTAAAATAAATTAACAACTCGCGGCGTTTCTTCCCTTGTAGAAGAGAACTATTTTATTTGGCAAATGATGAGAACTACCTTTCACGCAACCTCTTACAAGTTCAACCATCTTAACTTGACGGACAACTGCTCCTAGTGGCGAAAGAACAGTGCACAAGAGGGACAACACTTCAATCACGCCATCTAGTAAATTTCATTGCCGTGGATTCCCATAAGGCGCTTTGTACAATGTACCATCATTACTTAAGGAGGTTGTAAGGCAAATGCAATATGTTAAGAACTACTTGAAAAAATTACAGACTATTCTAAATTTCATTTAATAATAATAAAAAAAAAATAGAGACAAATGACCATCTGGATCAAAAGTTATTTAAATAAGTAGTAATATTTTTTAAATTTGTACTCTAATATAAATATATGAAAATGTATTATAAAATAATGATAAAAATCTTAATTTTTTAATATAAATACTCTAGGAATTCAACAGTATTTTTGTGAAGTTATCTTGAGATGCAGACATTAATTGTTCAGTAAATAAATAAAATTTGTTATTTGTTATAAACTAATGGTGAATCTCAATGAAACTTTGCATAAGTCATGTTTAGTACTTAATATATCTATATAAAAACATTTAGATTTTTCTTATTATTTTAACAATTTTTGTTTATAACAATAAAACTAATAACAAATAAAATAAATAACCTATAAAAATGTGTTGCTCAATAAAACCAGAATGTTATGAACACAAATTTCACATGTATGTAGTTTGTTTAAACCGAAAATATTAATATAGGTATGTATTTTATGCCTTTACAACCTCCTTAAGGCACATAATGCGAGGCAATAGCGATACTCGATAGACATAGCGATAGCGATAGGAATCCAACAATAAGGCGATAGCGACAAATTTCCGATGAGTTGGAATTCTGTTTTGTGTCTATAGTCTTATAGCCCAATCAGCGTTCAGATTTTTCATTCTATTTATACACGCTATAATCTCTTTTCACGTTCAATTCCAGTTTCGATTCCTATTTTCATTGTGATAAACTTAAAAAATAAATCATTTCAATTATTGTGATAATAATTATACCATATGGATAGTACATTATGATATACAAGACATCAATGATAATCAAGTGGGCGATAATGAAAAATTCGGTCAACTTTTAATCGATCTTGTAAAAAAATCGATCTGCTTAAAAAATACTTAATTGAAGGCAATTTTTGTCCTGTAATATACAGTTTGCTCTAGAAATTTCGACAATTGATTACATATACAGGATGTCCGGAAAATCGCCCACAATACTTCGGGAAGTGATTCTGGAAAAAGAAGGAAAAAAAGCTATGTAAACTTAGGTCAGGAAAGTCGTCTCTGAATTATAATCACTTTTATGTAAAAGAATTGTAATTAATTTTTTATAATCATAATTATAATTTATTTTATAGTGTTTTAACATACATAATTACATTTCAGATTATTTTGACGTTATTTAGAATACACCACGTGGAGGCATAGTCCGCTTGGCATTCCTCTTTTTTTATTCTCTTTATTTAAAATTTTTTTGCCAAGCGGACTATATCTCCATCCTAGATAATGCCGAAATGTAATTATTTATGTTAAAACATGTATTTTACTATTGGAAAACCAATGTATAGCCAATATTGATCAAATATTGAGGTCCCAATATTGGTCCAATATCGGAAAACCAATATTAGCCAAATAAACTTTTTGTAAATAAAATAAAGTATAAATATATTCAAGATAAAAATATAGAAAAACTTAAATTCTGAATTTCTTAATTTTTTAATTAAAAATTCTTGAATTTTAAATTAATTTTTCTATTATCTTTTCAAATCTTTTTGATTTAAGTGTAATATGCAAGCATCTCCGAAATAACTCATTAACAAACCCCAATCACTTTAATTCATAACATAGTTTGCAAGTACATGTATGGTTTTCCTCGAAAAAAAAAATCTCGACTACTGCGACAAGCATGCACGACAGGTATCGTCCGTGATCCTAAATTATTCGTCGTTCTCTATTACGGAGCCGGGGAATCTTTGGCAGGTACCGCGCGACCCGACGCGACGTCGATGAAACGCAGAAAAGTCTCATCTATCATGTCGAAACACGTAACGCGAAAATAGTCGCAAGGATACGTTCGGGGCTGGACTTGGCGTTGAGCTCACGCGAGTGTGCGCGACTATGCCCGTGCGAGATTATCGGATTCCCAAGATCCCTGATAGTAGCAAATTATAGTAGCACGAGGCTGTGGATTGATCTCACCAATTTTGATTAACCGAATCAGTTGATGGCTCACAATCATTTCCAGAACTCACGGTTAATTCTTAACCGCGAGGTTCAACTTATCCTTCATCTCTTTTCAATTCTAGAATTTGATAAGTTAATAAACCTCGGTTAAGAGTTATGGCGAATTCAATTGGAAGCACTAGTACACACTGGTGCATATTAAAGCATTGTACACTGACTTAACTTGAGTATAAAAATGAAATGCAGATATTTCGAATTATGAAATACATATTTTATCTAATAGTACAATAAAATTAATTGAGTATTTCACGATTTAATTGATTTCTATGTTTATTTATAGACATATCTTCACGTTATTTTGTGTACAACGGCTTTAATGTGCACCAGTGTACACTGAGTGCGTCCAGTCAAATTCGTTATTAGCTACTGTGAGTTGTGAAACTGAATCTAATAGCGTTTTCGGCCCGATCGAGTTTGCACCAACCTGGGTTATTATGTTTATTTATAGACATATCTTCACGTTATTTTGTGTACAACGGCTTTAATGTGCACCAGTGCACGCTGAGTGCGTCCAGTCAAATTCGCTATTGTGAGTTGTGAAACTGAATCTAATAGCGTTTTCGGCCCGATCGGGTTTGCACCAACCTGGGTTGGATTAATGACGTTTTGTACTCTTCTATTGGTAGAGCGGGTGACGTCAACCAATAGGAAAGATTAATCACACCAATGTTGGTGCAAACCCGATTGGGCCGAAAACGCTAAGTGTCAGTCGTGATTGGTCAATTCTGCTGAACAGCAAATGAGATTGATCAGTTTCAACAAAGGGGTAATCACTCAATCATTGGACAGAGTCCTCGAAGTCATTATAAAATTTATATGAAATCTCTATGTATAATTCGATAATTATCATATGCAATCACGAGAAATCATTGTATAATATTAAATAAAATCGTATATTTTAACAAATGACTCCATATATGTAGTAAAAAAAAATGATTTATATTCAGATGAAATCATATGAACTCATGTAATCTGTGGGACAATATTTCAGCTAGTGGTTACCTCCTCGAGTAACAAACGATCGATTAAGTTAATCGGAGTTGATGAGATCGGCTTTATGTTATTGTCGTTACGTTATCACCGATTTCTGTCACAGACAGATCACTCGGAAGTGGAGTCAAGGGATATGGACTGGATATTACCTCGAGATTGTAGACAAATTCGCAAACTCTATGATTTTTCTACCGTTCCTGATTTTATCCACATTTATAAGGAATTTCAGTTCAGAATACATATATCTTCTAACTTAATTTTATCTTTTTATTCTGTCTTGGTATACGTTTTATTCTATTTTCGTATATGAAAAAATCAAAATTTACAATTACAAAATTAATTAATAAATGGAAATTGATTATTTAATAAAAGACTTAATTAATTCTTGCGTAAAGAAAGATGCATTTTTTTAAAACTGTGTTTCTAATACGACCAATCGAACCAGATATTTTAATCGTATAATAATAAATATAGATACCTCTGGAAAATCTATGTACATGCCGTGCTTCATTGGTTTGCCAAAGATATTTCAAGCCGTGGGAAAGGGCAAAGTAGGCTCATTCCTTTAAGAGCATGCGAAAGATGTATTATTACGCAATGATAAGAAGAATATTACGAGATGCAACATGAAGGCAAGGGCTGCTGTCGATTACGGACACGCTGGGGATGATAAAAATATGCGCCGAGAGTCAACTTTGACTTCTTTGTATATCTACCTAATACGTAGCACCTCTTTAGCTTCATAAATGTCGAATCAATTTTTATTTAGAGAAAAAAAAATTTTATATAAAATCCTTTTGAATTTATTAATTTATCGCTAAATTTTCAAAATTAAATGTCTTGATAAATGTCGAATCGATTTCTACTTAGAGAAAATTTCATAGAAAATCTCTTTGAACTTATCAATTTGTCACTCAATTTTCAAAATTAAATACCTCAAATAATTAAATTTCGATTAAAATTTTGTTAAAGTGCGATCTATCCAGTTAAAAAACAATTTTTAGTTTAGAAAAAAGAGAATAACAACATGAGTAAAACTTCAATTTTTGGAGATGCTTCATACTATTTTTTTTACATATATAGAAGGCTACATGTAATAAAAAATAAATTAATAACCGTTTTATTGAAAAATCATATTTACTTTTATAACAATTCTAATATTATATACCGTTAGTTTTTCCTTTGGCTTTTATTTTCGCCAGCACTCTTTCGGAGGAATAAATTGAGGATGCTTTATCGTTCAAAGCTATAGCTTTATATTTTTTATATATTTCGCAATAGATACGGGCACGCGGTATGCAATGTACGTGAAATATTTCGTTCCAATATTTTCGAACACTAGGAAAAGTGCTTTCTATCCGACAAAGAAGGATGGAACAAAATGAACGTGCGAAGTATTAATAATTTCACGAAGGCAAATGCAGCAGACACGGGGTTATTTCTGCGAACAACGCGATCCTCGGGAGTCCGTCAATTGTCGGTCGGCTATGCGATAAATATATCACGTCTACAACGGACCAGCATCCGCATAATATTGTTGCTAGCGAAGAAACACGTCATACAAATACCGTTCAGACGCGAGAAATTAATCTCCCGCTATCTCCAATTTGTGAGACACGAAAACGTGACGTCCCGAAGGATCCTTGAGAAAGCTGCTATTACAGCCGGTCAAGCCTACGCTCTAGGCCAGGGGCTAGGCTAGGCTATTTCCGCGATTCAGCTTATGAACCGAAATAGTCGTAGAGAGGAACTTCGGAACGAGAAAATGTTGGGACTATCCACGGGGATCCCAGTGTGTCTGGCTAGCGCAAGATTGTCTCTGCACTTCTTTTCACCCAATTTTTCATCGTCGTTCAACGGCACCGTTGAGAATTCAAATTTTCATCCTTGTGTTCACTTAGTTTTCTAAACACAGCGGGATCAAGCTAGACAGTCTAACAGAGACATCGATATAGATCTTTGTGGATTATATAATATCTCTTTCGAAAATACGTGGACACAGCGGCGAATATAAATGCGGCTGGCTTTCGTATAAAAGTATAAAAGGAATTACAAACACCGGTTATTTCAGTTTGAAAAATCTTTTTGGAAACTTTGTTTTTTCCTCATGTTTTAGAGATACTTATATAGAAAATTTATCATAACAATCAATATATTAATTAACATATATATAATTATAAATATATATATATATAAACTTATAATTATTATTTTAATTTAATTTATTGTTTAATTCCAAATGTATGCATTTTCATTAAATCATTAAATAATATAAAGAAGACAAATATAATATATATATAAATTCTGTGTACGAACGGCAGTAAATTTATATAAACTTATTAAGAAAAGGAACTGATAAACGCACCTAATACATTGAACAAGACATATCTCTAAAGAAATAAAAAAAAGAAACATATTTTTATTTTCTTTGCTAAATAGTTCACTTAAATAATTTATAATTCTTGACAGAATTCGGAGTAGAATTCTGTTATAATTTTGTATTCGTGTAATACGAAAGATATCTGAGGAATCAGAATATACATACGTAGATAAAAATATACATCAAAATACATAGCATATTTATTTAATAATAAAGCAAAATTCGTGAAATCTGACGTGAATTATAGTGACGTTAATTACAGTATCGTCTAGTGACTTCGAAATATAATGGAAGAGTATAATTCGAAAAGCCAAGCTTTTTCCCCTTTTTTAATTGTCACTGTGAGCGGCAGGTACATGTCGGCGCGCTCACACTTATTCGTACCACTCGGATCGTGATTGCTCTCCGGTCTGTGCACAACAGCTATTTCCACTGCCGTCGGCGACGATGCGACAGGTGCTAAGTTATGCCAGGCGGTAGTGCATCGGCGACGAGGCGAGGATTTCAAAATCCGCCAACGAGAGAAGCCCGCAACGGAGTATTTTCAATCGTCCGTATGGTCGCTGGGCGATATTCCTCCGTCGTCCTGGGAACGGCACCGGGCCGATAGGTGAAGGCGAACGGATAGGTGGGTTCGCAGAGCATATTTCTGGCCGAAGTCACGAGATACGATTTTACGGGCGGTGAGCGAGCGGTAACGAGCCCGTCATTCGAGAGGGAGGAAAAGATAGAGAAAAAGAGGGAGAGAAAGAGAGGAAGGGAAGTGCCAAAGACGAAGACAAAGGATACGCGTAATATACATGTGACGATGAAGAGGGACGGGGGAAGTGGAGGAATGGTATTCGAAGAGAGGACGGACTCACGTTGCTTTTGGTAGACTCGACATTGCCGAGCAGCAGCCAATTTTCGGGAAAATTCCATTAATACTCGTGGCTTTGTCCCACTTCGAATTGATGATTCGTCGTCGTTCTATACGCGCGTTACACATTAAGACAAATTATTTCATATGATTATTATGTGAATATTCATATCGTGTCTCTTTCCTTCCACATATACAGTTTTTAACAAATTTACTATCCATTTTTTTTTCTCGATATTTCTTCCTTTGAAAAATTTTTTCATTATTTGATGTTAGAATCATTTGATGTTATCTCAAATCCAAATTGATCCATGAATTTTAAAATACATACTACTCAAGATTACAATGACAAACAAATTCATTATAAACACTACAAACAATGATGGGCGAGATACTCTTAAAGTTTATCTAGATACAGATATAACAGTTACATGTACGAAAATTTATCTAAATACAGATATAAATACATATATTAAAATATGTATAGGTATAGATATCAGATACTTTAAAAGTATCTTCAGATACGTTTTAGATACTCTTAAATTAATTTTATTGTAATAATGTGTAAAAATGTATTAGTTATTAAATTTATTCATTGATTTTTGTTATATTTAGATAATTGAAAAAACTTATAAAATTATCGTAAAACGATTTAGGATATACCCTGGTAGCAAGCTGACGTCAAAATGACGTCATTTGACGTCAAAAAGACGTCATTTGACGTCAAAACGACGTCAAAATGACGTAGCTTGCTACCTGAGTAAGAATTATAAGACGATATCATTCATCATTATTCATCATAATTTTACAAACTAAAAATGCTTCAAACATTGTATTTCCAGCTTAACTATATGTTAGGAATTCCACAATCTAAGATCAATGGCTGCAAAAAAAGCAGCTGTGTTAACTGTAAAATTCTTTAATATCACTGATTTGCATTTAGATCTAGTGAGGAACTAAGGGAAAGACCAATCATGTTGTAGAATTTTGCAATAGTAAAGCTGCTTTTTTTCTGCGGAGTGGAATCAATCGACAATCACACATAAAATAGAATTATGACTAAGCTGAGGAAATGTATCTGAAAAATGCATCTGAAAATCAGTCCAGATGCTGTGTTTTTTTTATTTAGATACAGATACAAATACTCGAATTTGAATGTATCTCAGATACAGGTTGGATATACAAAATCTAGATACATGTATAGAGATACTACCTAACACTCATTATAAACAATATCTTTCAATTAAGGTGTTAAAAATTAGTAATCACCCATTTAAGTTGGTGATAACTCGATATCAAAGCAATCATTCACTCCTTCTTAAAAATATATTCAGTCTTTTGTTAAAAGGAACACGAGACATCTCATGAAAGGCGATATTGGAGTTAATAATGCATGAGGAGTCCTTACACAGAAATCCAATTTAATATTGGAAATTACTTATTCTGAGTATCAAAAGTTGTTCAGTTTTTTTATTATTCAGAATAATTAATTATTACCTTTCAGTATCAAATTTCTGTAAGCGAGGTATAGAAATATATATTATAATATTATGATGATAAAATAAAATTTATACATCGTACATGATACAATAATTGCGATGATGTGCGATCATATGTTCACATGATAGATGTTCCGGTATGTTGAAGACTCGCCAATGGATTTCAATTTCACAGACAAGCGCCGGCGTGCGTTTACACTGCTGCCAAATGTGTTTACGTGTGTCGTGATCCAGTACCGTTTTTATAAGTTTGAGAAATGTCGTCCGCCCACGCCGACGTTATATTTTCTGTATTTGTACACGTTGATCGTCCGCCAGGATTGCATTTGCGTACGTGGAACTGCACGAGATTGATATCTCAATACGATTTTTTTCAACGCGTGTTATAAGTCATTAAATCGTAAAATAGCGTAATAAGATTAAATAAGATTAAAAAGCAGTGAAAAAGATAATTAAATCTAATAATCGACCAAAAATGTTAATTGTCTAATTAATCATGTTAGAAGTAGTCTATTATGTAAGATCTGACTCTCCTTCACACATATATTTGTAACTCAAGGATCAGTTAAAAATATAGTATTATACAAACATTAGTATTATATAAACATTATGAAAAAGACAGTGTTCACACAAATTGAATTTTTGTTACAAAAAATTGACTTAAAAATGTTAACGATTACTTAGATCCTTAAAATATAATGTGATAACAATGAATTTTTCGGCGACGTTAAACCTTGCAACAGATGATCGTTGTTTGTTGCAAAAAATAAGATTCAAATATTAAAACTTTCAATTTTCAAATCTCCAAAAACATCCATCACCATATAGACCATATAGACAATCTTATTTTTCTTCTTATTTCAAGATCTGATCGAGCGAATCACGATTATTGCATCGTGAGTATCAATCGATTTTGAGACGTTTCGATTTTAGCAGTTTAATTAACCCAATTCCGTAGTCCTGGGTCCGAGCCCATGCAGTCGACCTTAATTTTGTCTATGTAGTATGAGAGGAGGGACCATTTCTCGAGGAGTCCACCTGCCATCAGATACCAGCGCGACCAAGCTGACTGTCCAGCCGTACGCCCACACAAATTGCTGCCGCATTATTTCGAGTGCTTTGGCCTTGGGTAGTGGCCAGAGAAAACTTTTGCGAGGATATCGGTGGAACGCAACGTGATTCTTCCTCAGGACTTCGATCGGAAGATGGGTTGCTCGGAAGCGTAATCGGTGACTCTAACTTACGAATTCTTTATTTTCAACACTTAGCAACGGATACCTCGGAAGAAATTTCGATACAATTTTGTACTTTTTTAAATAAAACCGTACGAATAAAAAGGCATAATAATAAAAACATAATATAACTTTAATTATATTTTTTCTAAAGCATAAATTGAAAGAAAGATTTTATTTCCTAAGTGCATTTTGCAATATTACAATGAAAATTGCAGTTTTACTTTTTCAGAACCTATAATAAACCGGACGCTGAAATATAGTTTCACAAAGGATTTGCCTCATTTTCTTTCGCAGATAAATTTCCGCTTTGAGAAAAGTATCACGGAACACACGTGAGGAAGTTCTAACATACGATTATCCGGAATGGCTGGACGATGACGAGAGGAAGAGAATCGAGGAAAAAAGAACACGACGAATAATCATGCGTGGCAATCGATGGTTCATGATTGCGGTATAATTGGATTTTTTTTTTTCAAAAAAGAAAGAGAATCTTTGGTAAGTGCGATCACTTCCTGCTCGATTCGAAAATGAACTTCAAGCTTCGTCCAACTTAGAACTCTCGCGACGAGTCAAAATAATAATAACTCCTGTGAAGATTCCGTTCCTGAGCTGAATCTTAAATTTAAACAGAATGGCGACAAGCATTGCGGCGAAGCGTAAAATACTTGTCGTTTCTGCATCTCGGTCGCGTACCGCTTTGTGTTCCGCTCTCTTAACTCTACGGGATAAACAACCTTGTTGTTCGTGTTACAAATGACTTTTTGTACGCAGTGTTTCAGAGCCGTCAATTTTCATTTCGGTGACAGATTCGTTCACCAATCTGGAATCAATGTTCTTAGAGGTTCTGGATTGCAAACAAAAAGACATCGTGTAAAATAATTACGGAGTTACTAAAACACTTCATGTTTTATTATTATTACATTAAAAAAAAGTATCTCATTATCACATCTTCAAAATCTTATTCTTTTAAATAATATTCTTTAACTCATATCCTTTTTTTAAACTTAAATAGAGTCAGATAGATAATATATTCTTCAAATATAGGTATTATAAAACACTGGATTCTTTGCTACATCTTCAAGATATTTACAGTCCGTTTAAGAGCTTCTCTGAAACTTTTGATGCAGTACCCATGCGAAGATCCCGCCAGAAACGACTAAACTGCCCCTGTAATTAAAAAGAACAGCCGATTATATTATATTGTGTATATTATATTTTCATACATATAACAATGAAATATTGATATGACAATGAAATAAAATACATTTGAATTACACGAATAATTCTGTATCATAGTATTTACGAAAAAAAAAATTAATTTTGATTCACGTATTTTTTATTCGAAAAAGACTCTCATTACTATACTTATAGTATATAAATAAACCGCCAAATTTTATTTCAAATCATAGAAATAATAAAAAAAATTATTGTAACTATTTTTAAAATATATTTAACATTAAAATTTTAATAAAATATATTTGACTTTAAAATATAAATTTTAATTCTTCCGTTCGATATGTAAAGATCGTATATGAAATAAATATGAAAAGAACACTTTATTGGACAGGTCAAGTTATTTTGATAAAGTTGAATGTTTTACAAGCAATCGCGGAAAAAAATCATGAAAATACTGAGACTATCGAGTCTCTATATAATAAAATAGAAGAACTTTATTATACGGAATATGAGAGTGCGAATGCAAATTTGGCGACCTAAATATAACATTTTCATTGCGCTCAAAACGCGATAATGACGAACGCGGATTGATATATCGATCACACGGGACAGCCAGGAAAACAAGGAACGCGAATCTTTTACCCGCAAACGTTAGGTAACGTAACGACCGACTAGATCGGTCGTTAATGCCTTCGCAACAATTGGCAATGCGAGTTGCGGCTTCTGCATCCATGGCAATGTCGACGCTAATTAGAGACTTCGCAAACGCAGCCCAATTGGGAGCCATTAATTTGTTTGACGTAATATGTTCAGTGGCGTTCCGCCACTTATAGGAATCAAATCGGCCTTGCGATTGCTGATTGAAATCGTAATTATGACATCGTGATGTGCTCGGAAAACGGTACATCAGGACAAGGTGTTCCAAAATCATCTATTTTTTTCGGCCGCAAACGGCTAATATTTCATTTTTAGTCTCTTCTGCATTGATGCTTAAACAAGTCGCCAAATTTTATTTTAAATCATAGAAATACACTTAAAAAAAAGAATTGTAACTATTTTTAAAATATACTTAACGTTGAAATTTTAATAAAATATATTTTAGTATATTTTAAAGTATATTTCTATGATTTGAAATAAACTTGGCGACTTATTTAAACATCAATGCAGAAGAGACTGTAAGAATCAAATTTAACTTTAAAATATAAATTTTAATTCTTCCCTTTGATACATAAAGATCGTGGAATAAATATAAAAAGAACACTTTATTGGACAGGTCAAGTTATTTTGGAAAAAGTAGCGATGCTTTTAAGACACTTTGAAAATATGATATAATTACCGTAAGTGAATCATGAAGCAATGAATATCGATAATCAAAATCTCTTCCAGATATAAACATCGTAGATTGCCAATAAACAAAAATAATTGCATGAATTTCTTCAAATAAGTTGAACAGGCTGATACGTTTATTCCACGCGTCTGATTTCGAAAGACCATTTGTTAACGGGATGCATGCCAAATTATTATGCTATGTCTGTGTAGAACAGTCTGATTAATTATCAATTCTTATACGTACCATAGGATAAATTGAACCGAGGGTGAATGCCGTATTGGATTATAAGGCACCACGTATAGCTCATTGTTTTTCTTGAAGTGTAGTAATATGTCTCGTGCGCTGTAACAATTAAACAATTAAAGAAATCGTTTTTGATCATTGCGTCGCAAACGAGAACGTGTCCAACAATCTTGATCGTCCCGCGCGACAAGATAAACGTAATAACGCGTTAAGCCAATTTCGCGTGACAAAAGTTGCACACGTGTGGCAACATCAAGTGTAATAATAGACCGTTAATAATAATGTACACGGTGGTGTAGACAGTGGCGGTCTTTTAATAAGCCCTGTAAATATATCTGCAAAAGTTCGTTGGTAAAAGCGACATAAAGACGGGAACAGTGCCAATGACGAAGAAAATCTTACGCGTACAATATGACGGCATCGAGTCAATTATCCGTTGTACGAATATTCGGAAAAGTTTCATAAAAAGTTTCATTTCTTGCAATAATCTATGAGATAATTTACTTTTTAATTTCAACGAAGAAAAGTCTTCTGTATTATCTTCTGTGCAGAAACGCACAAGTAAATGTTGCAAAGTATTTTCTTATCAAATCATTTGGCGATAGGGAGACAAAATTACTCTCAAGAATGATAACAGCAGGTACAATCTAGCAAACAATCCGTAACGATAGACCAGTGAATGCAGCATATAAAACATTATTTTATTTCATCAATAAAAAAAAATGAAACTGACGAAAGTGTACTGTGCGAATATTTGCAGCATTCAAACAGTCGCGAACAGTACTTAATACGCGTCCTCCTTAGAAAATAGGCGAATTGTAGCAAATTTACTGAATTAGCGATATATATTCGTCGGTTTGTGTTTTCAGACTATTCGGATTAGACAAGCACAGTCGATCGATCAATCGTACAACTAGACCAGAGAAATAAACTTTGGCCGAATGTATTTCGGCATTACAAAGCACTGTAATAATTCGGAGTAACATTATGTCAATCGAATAAATAAATCGATCACCTTAGTCATAAAATATAGTTTGAATGAAGATTTTAGATACAACTGAGATAAACATGTCTATCCGTTAAAAATATTGTACGATCTTTATTTTCTGACTGGCATTTTCAGTTTCTCTTTTATTAAATCTACAAACTCTCAATAACTCTCAATAACTTATTTTTCTAAATAAAAATAATTATCATTTTTCTAGAAATATAAAAATTAAAGACATTTGAGCTTATTTGATTAATAAATATTTTTTGTTTTGTGACAATTAGAAAATGATATTTTAAAAAATACTAAATTGATTGGAAAACTATCAATGTTTTATTCACGATATTCTGAATGCCTAAGTAAGATCGGTCTCTAATTTATTCTATACGTAGAAAAAGAAAAAATGTGAGTTTCGTACTGTAATATAATTGCTTTATATGAAAATGGATAAAGAAGGTATACTAAAATCACATTTTGTACGGTACATTGATGAGTATATGCGACTGCCCTTGAAGATTATCCAAAATAGTTCTGCTACCTTGTATTGAAGCTTCATACTATTATAAATTTTCCTACTTTTGTATAACTATATATTTAATATTTATATTTATCCAATATGTAGAAGAATAAACCAAAGATAAGTTTCAGCCTCTATCGAAAAAATAAAGATTTAATTTCTTAGGATTTTTCGTGTCGCGTTGTGATATTTTCACATATATCTCGAAATCGGACGCAGTTGGCAGCAATCGCTTTTTCACTATATGTGTAAAGTTGCGTCCTATTTCTTATACATTTAAAATTTGTGTAATCCTTCTCGTTATTTATATATGTAGAACATGGGAAAATATTTTAAATAAAAAAAAAGAGATTTAATAGAAAATAAAGATTACTAACCTTCCGTGATTTGCTACTGCAACTAACATGCGTTTCGGTGTACATTGTTTCACGTCAACCATGCCAAACTTCGACATTTTTTCAGCTATCTGAGCAAATATTTCACAACAATACAAATTGGCAATAAATCATTCACTTTATACATATATCGCATGTATATATACAGCGATATACGAAATAAATATTTAACTCCCAAAAGGAACATATATTTTATATGACGCTAGAAACGTCCTTGGGACCCATTGAAGCTTTTTATTAGTATTTCTTTAAAAAAAAATTTGCAATACACTTGACTTAGACGCAAATATATATTACGAGACTTACAATTAGCGTACACGAATAGAACAAAAACTGTGAAAAAAATACGATTGTGAAATATAACAATTATTCCGAATTATTACACCAAAAATTAGGGCTACATTCCAAAACGTCCTCTCTAAGAAAAATTGTACTCAAAATATATATTATATACGCGTAACGTATATTACTTTGAGCAAAACTTTCTCTGAAGAGGACATTTTGGAATGTAGCCTAAGAAAATATAGCAGAGTCACCAAGTCCTATATATGTTTCAGTCAAGTACGGATTAAGATTCCAAGGTTTTGAATGAATTTTCAATATATATATTATATACAATAATTAAATATAATACCTGTAGAGGAGTTACTGGGTTTGATGTTAACATTTTCACATAAAGCCATTTTGGTCGAGTGGATATAGGATCAGGCCCGTTAAATCTCTATAAAATGTATGTCTTGTATATTTAAAAAAAAATGGTATATAGTCGACTATTCTTTTTGCAAAATAATAATAATTTCATATTTTTCTTACCAAATATGACGTATTGCCACGTATGATATTTACACAGTTTGCAAAGCTTTTTATGCTATTTATCAATTCTGTATGTGTAAACTCCTTTGAATTTAAGCCTCTAAAATTATACATAAGACTGAGTATAATATGTATGCTTATACTAAGAGCGGAAATAAATAATTGTTGCTTTTTAATTATGTAACAATCGATAACTTACTGTCCATATTTCTTTGTAGCAAATACGTGAGTCATTCTAATAAATAAATAACCGGCAAAGTAAGCATCCCATCCGGCAGTATGATATTTTTTAGAAGAATCAGTATCTAAAAATTAAAGAATATAATTCATAAATTAATAATAATATTAAACAGAATCAAGGAATATAAAAAAATCTACCAATTAATTCGTCTGAATCTGTCGTCAGTTCAATAACAGGTGATCCTGGCATTATATATTTTCCATTACTTCCTGTAAAATGACTCATTAAGCCGCTTAAAGTATTATGTTTCCACTTTTCTGAAAAGAAAAAATTACTTAATATGTTTATACATAATCATACAAATAAATAAATATTTTAAATAATTACCTTGTGTTTCGAGAGTTCTTTTCAGTTCATAACTTAAGAATTTGGTGTCAAAAATTGTTGGAAACAGTTGATGTATGTTATTCTTAAAATTAATATATTTTTCTGCAAAAAACATTATATTCATAATTAATTACAATTTAATTTTCATCTCCATGATATATATTGTAAATAATAAATTAAAAAAAAAAAATATATATATATATAAATATGCTATTATTACACAATTATACTTACGTGGTAACGGCTTATAAAATTGTTGATGTATAAACATAAAATCTAAAAAAGCATTATGTGCAATTATAGGTTTTTTCAAAGTAACCAAAAGATTGAATACTTTTGAAAAACCTACATATGATTCAAGCAATGCATTTTCTAATATAGAACCTTCTTCCTGTTCCAGAATTTGTCTCGATTCTGGTAGTACTTTAATTACAGTTATCTAAAAAGTTACAAAAATAAAAATTTTGAAAAAAATATTTGAGCGTTTATCTCCTAAAGAGCAGCATGATCATACCACATTGTTCCCAGAGAAAGTCCAAATATTTGAGAAACGTTTCCTCAATTCTTTATGCATAAAGTATTGAAAAGTTGGAGTAGGGGATTCAACTTTAATAGAATCTACTTCATCACTAGCTGTCTTTAGCCATTCAAATATTTGAATGACTGCATCTTTAAAATCATCTTCCTCCTTGTAAGAAATAGATTGTTCCACATTGTTGAACAATGTATTCTCTTGTAGCTGTCGTTCTAAGAGTGTCTTGTCGACCTGATCAAGGTACGAAATACCATTGTAAGCAAGCTGAAACATTTTTACACATATATTCTTTTACTAAATAAAACATTAGATATAATTTGAGATTTTTAAATCAGATAGCAAGTTAACGTTATTTATCATCATTTTGAAGTCAAAATGACAACAAATAATGTCAGCTTGCTATCTACGAAATGAATTGCTAGTAAGAAATAATATCTGTAACGGATATATATAGAATGCATATATACTTCATTAAAATCAAATCCATACATGGTCAGGAACTCTAGCGACGCTATCTGCCAAAGAAAGTGTCTATTTTTTGACGGTATAGTTCTAGGCAGCAGAAAGAAATTAAAAGCCTCCGCAGTGTATTTATTCTCATCGTGAACTCGTTGAAATGCCGAAATACCGAATTGAATTATTATGTACGGCTGAATGTGACTCCTATTTTTCTCGTAGCGCTCGTGTATGGAATCGAATAAGCTACGGTAAAACATCAAGTATTATCATCTCATTATCCATCGAAACCTTACTTATTCGAATTCGTTCCCGGCAGTATAAACTAACCTATTTCTTACATCATCGCCTTCTATGCCTGTGAATTCTCCATCAATCGCTATGAAGCTAGCGTTTTTCAACGTGTGCTCCAGGTGTGGATACACCTTGTTGAAATTCTGATTCGTGACTTCAATCATATTTTTTCACACGTTCGAAATAATTTTAAGTGCGAAGTAACTTCGAGCGCGACCATCTACTCCAAAGTGCAAAACAGTGTGATGGCGCCATTGCGAATTAAATTCAGCTCACAGCTGTTTGCGGTGGTATCGCCATCATGCTCGTTCATGGTACACTAATTTCCAATTTCTTCGTCGGTGGCGTCGGTGCTTTCAATAATACTAAAGCCGGTATTCATAGTCGATTCTTATTTCAAGACCGTCTTAAGTCCGGATCTACAATAAGGTTTTAAGCCATAAGAAATGGGCGAATCACAGTCGCTTATTCTTCTCGGATTCGACTGTAATTGGTCAATTTCTTACGGCTTAAAACACCTATTGTAGATCCGGGATAAGTAATGTCTTAAGACGCTAATGCAGCTCTCTGATTGGTTCGTAACTTCTTAAGACCGTACTTAAGGCAGTCTTGAATATAAGATCTGACTACGAATACCGGCCTAAAAGTGCTTTTTTCAAATACATATTATGAAAGTCTTCTATAACATTAGGAACAAATGTATCACGTTAATGAATATATTTATAAGAAATTTTTTTACATTTCTTTAAACTTGATTTTTTTCTAAAACAAATAGTGTGAAGATTAACCTTTTAATTTTTTTTTATGTTTTCACATTACTATTAATCTTTCTATTACTTTTTAATGTAATAGAAAGATTAATAGTTTATAAGATTTATTTTAAATATTTTGTAAATATTTTTGTGGCTTTAGATTGCACAGATTATAAATATTTATTATAAATATTATGAAATACTTATTAGAATATATAGTTATAATAAATGCTATAAAAATATTTAATGAGACATTATAATCCAAATAAAAAATACTTATTAGAAATATTTATTTATATTTATCATAAATATTGCATAAAATATTTAGTCTATATTTTAATAATATTTCGAATAAAGCTTTATATAAAATATGTATAAAAAATATTTATATAACACATTTCAAAAAATGAATATTAATAAATATTTATCATAAATATTCTGTGCTGTCTGGGATATATATGCCATGGACAAATTTTATATAATATATGATTATGCATGTTTATGAATATTTATGTATGTTTATACATATTTATACATATTCCTACAGGAAAATCTTTTTACCGGATTCTGGAATGTTATTGTAAATGAATTTTTATCTAAGTGCTAATTCAAATTTATATTACTTTACAGTTTTTATTATTAAAGTTTTGATAGCTTAAAATAACATTTATTAAGACTGTTTAACATTAAAGTTTATTTTTTACATTAAAATTTATTTTAGTTATTCTACATCTTGCAACTTATAAAGATATAAAAAAATGTAAATAATTTTTAATTATGAATTTCATCCAGAGTGTTAAATGTAAGAAAAATATGAGTAGCATTCAAAGGTTAAATAAAATTTCCTTTTAAGAGACACAGTCGACACAAACAGTTGTTCTATCCTTCTTAACATTAAATAACAAAAATAGAATGAAACTTCCCAACAGCAAGTTGATCAAATAATGTCTTAACAATGTCTTAATGACGTCTTTAACATCAATAAAATGTTATTAAAACATTTCCTATTAAAAAAAAATCACGTCACACAGTTGTATGATGAAATCATGTAATTAAAACATGTAAATTACGTAACGAATTGTTCCAAATCAGTACGTGATTTTTTTAAATCACGTAATTTGAAAAATATATTAGAAATAATTTCATCTATTATGTGATTTTATAGTTATTGAATTTTAAAGAATTGAATGATAGAAATAAAAGAAAAAAGAACGTATCATATATATGACTTTTCATCTTCTTACTGAGTCGACTTTGTCTCCTAAAAGAAAAGTTTAAATAAATATGGTATTATTGATTACTCTTTTTTATTAATTCTTGAAGTTCAATTAACATTGACTTTTGCTATTCAATTAATTTTATTTTTTTAAATTAAAAATTTGTGTTAAGAAAGGCTATGAATCAAAAAATCAACATAAATATGTAAATAAAAGAAAACGATATAATCAAGAACACATATTAATAACAAACATCGTTTCGAATCCGATTGGGTCATCTTCAAATGTTACATAAAAACATATTCAAATTGAACAGTTAAAATGATATAATAAATTACAATATCTGGTACGAGCCGGTCACAAAATAAATTTTTATTTTTTTAGCACATTATTTGTAAGAACGATTTTGTTGAAATATTTAAAAGTTTAACTATTATATACAAATCTGATTATAATATATTTTAGTTGGACTATCAAAATAATTGTAGGACGCTTAAACTGGTTGCTTAGGATGTTAAAACTTTTTGCAGCGTTATTTGCATCATCATCATCTCTCTCTCTCTCTCTCTCTCTCTCTCTCTCTCTCTCTCTCTCAACGTTCTACATAATTATTTTATTGGTCCAATAAAATTATTTTCAGATTTCTAGCTAAATTTTTAGATACAAAACCATTCTTCCCGTGTGTGTAGGTATTGAATAAACTATAAATTGTTAAAAATTTTAAATATCTATTGTGTAAATATAAAAAAGTATATAATATACATTTTATGAAAAATAAAGCCTCTTATAATTGAGATAAATTGAAATAGTTCCAAAAAATAATCTAAAAAATTAGTAAGAATTTTTAAGAATAGATAAAATATAGAAACAAATAAGAAATAACATCATTAAATATAAATTTACGCACAAATAAAAATTTAACAAAATATCATAATTCTAGAAAGAAGCGGTTATATTACAAAATATAATCACTCCAATTTTCGCGTTTGCGAAGAATATAATTTACAAATTTACATATAAATTATATGCGCTATCAGAATAATTAATTAATTAATTAATTAACAGTATTTCGCGATATCGTTAATAACATCGTTGAGAAATGCTCTGAGTAAGAAGGATACTATCGCTAAAAGGTCAGAGTTCACGATTTCCCTGAAGATTAACAGGTATCGTGCAGATCCTTCGAGGAAATACATGTATGTAATCTCTTCCGTGCCAAGAGACTGTAAACGGCACGACATACACGTTATAGTGTTTCCGTACTTGAAACATCTTTCTTTTAATCGAGAATCGACTCTCTCTCTGGCAATGAACTTACTCAAGCAGCGCTAGTGTGTCTGCGGCAACGACGCTGGACAGTCCTTACCTTCTCTCGGTGGCTTGCTTTTCCACGCTCTCGCGTCTCTCACGATTCTCTGGCTATCTCAGCTAACAAGTCCCGATCCGCCAGGTGCACCATGCTCTTCAGATTCGGGATCTTTGTTGGCCTGAGTTCCGTGGTCACAACCATCATCTACTTCACGCCCATACCAGGTAAGTAAAAAGTCCATAGAAGGAAAAATTTTTTAAATCAAAAGCAAAAACGTCTATTTTGTGAAATAAACGCGAGATGAAAGTATATCCTGTGCTTTATTTGTGAGAGCAATTTTCTTTGTTTATCGTGAAACATTCAGTTTATATTTTAAAATATCAGATCAGATTGAAAGATCGTCTTGTGCGGCTACATTTGGTATAGCTTTCTTGACACCGCAATACTTTTAGCAGAAACGGATAAAAAAGTAAAAAAAGTTGCTAATAAAGGAATAACTAATAATGAAAGATTACATATATCTATTTTATTTGTTCTTATCTTGCTTCAAAATTTTTTATTAACGCTTGTGAACTTATGGATTACATTTATTTAGATAAATATTTTTTACTCAGATTTTTATTTGCTCTACTTTTTTGTTGTAACCTATTTAAAATATAAATTTACAAATATAAGTATAATTTAATTATATTAAAAACAAGTATTTAAACAACTAAAAAAATCTAAGTAAAATATAATATTTATCTAAACAAATGTATTCCAAAAGTTCAAGCATTCATTAAAAAATTTTAAAGTACATATAAATTTCATTCCAAACATGATCAAATGTTTTAGTATCTATATGTTTTTATATTTTTGCTTTGATAAATAAATGATGCCTTTATTTCAATTTATTTATGCACTATCCCAGGAAAAAATGTATTATATGAAATTATATAAAAATATATATAATTGTATATTACATATATTTGTATATAATTATATATAAAATTATATGTAATTATTATATAATTATATATATAAATTATATTTAAAGTATGTCCATTTATATACAAATATATAAAATTGTATATAATTTTATATAATTATAGGTATATAAAATATTTTTCTCGAGATATTATCATATAAATTATGTAAATATCTATTACTATTTTATAATTAAATATGCAAAAGAATTCGAATAGAAACTGACAAATGATTTTTTAATATTATTTATTCATGTTATTATTTTTTTAGTTTTATATTTATAATCAGTGTGATATTATAGTTATTTCCAGACTATAATCCACACTGAATTTTATCCACGCTGAATTTTATCCAAAATAAATTTTAAAAGTACACAATACAAAAATATCATAATAAAGATCAATTTTTATCAATATTTTATTATTAAAACAGAATTTTATATCAAAATATAGAAAGTATGATATGAAAGACTAAAATACTACAACCATAACAGATAAACCGCAAATATTCTGACACGCCCTAGATCGTACTTATTTTATTTATTTATTTATTATTTATTTTTTATTTTAATCCTTAGATCGTACTTATTAAATTTAAAATAAAAATCTAGCTCAAGATTTTTGCAATGCAAATGACGGTAACAGAAAGCTCAATTTATGAGCAAATAATTAGGTCAAAAATATAAAATGATTTGTTAGAGTGTGTGTGTGTGTGTGTGTGTATGTGTGTGTGTGTGTGTGTTACTTAGTTAAAATATAATATATAGGAAACATTTCGACTTTAGTCTTCCTCAGTCCATTAAAATAATAAATAAAAGATATTAAATTCACATTAAAAAAATCAGCATTATATATAAATTCGTATGCGTCGACATTAACTATATATTATTAAATTGTTTCTCACATGACTCACAGAGCAGAATATTTTTATTAAAATTATAACACGATTCTTCTCTCTCTTCGAAAATTTTGAGATAAGATTAAAATATATTCAGGTTATGTTTTACTGTTTACTGGTTACGAAATTGTTTACGAAAGATTCCCATATATGGAAAGAAATATAGAAGCTTTCCTATTCCAAAGCACAATATATTTACAAGTTTCTTTTAAGCATGCTTGAAATATTCTGATAGTGAAGAGGTGAATGATCTTAATCAAAATTTACCGTTATTTTCATCTCTGTTACTAATTTCACTGTAAGGATGCTGATTGCTCGAGGCTACATTTCTCGGGTATAACAAGCGAGATAGCATTTACTATACGTCAACTTGACATACTGTACTGTACTGTCATGCTTCTAGACATACCATCAATCTTAGCATTATCTGATGGAAAGCGGGTAAAGAGTATCTTTCTGAAATAGCAAAAAATAGAAAAAACCATTTATTATTATAAAAACAAAAATACAACAAAGATTTAATTATCTAATAACATTTCTGTCATGAATGTATATACAATGACCTCTTTTTCATAAATTGATAGCAATTAAAGAATTTTATTTTTATTTTATGCGTGCAGAATATAAAATATTTCTATTTCTAAAGAAAAAAATCTTGGTATTATTTATTTTTTAAATAATATATAATTAAATAAAATTTTACTTGCAATTTTACGTTTTGTTTATGCGGAAAAATCGTATACCTATATGTAATTATTATTTTTATTTTTACAAGTTTTGTGTGTGTTACCTTGTAAAAGTGGTTTGCTTTCTCATACTCACAAAAAATGCGAATGTATTTTTTTTAGTATGTCAATGAAATACAGCAGTCAATGCATACATAACACCAAAAGTTTATTTTGTAAACACATTTATATGCATTTAATTCTAAAAGTGACTCGAATGCCTTGAATACAAGGAAGTAATTATATTAAAGTAAATTTAATTTTCTTTTATACTCATTATATTGCACAAACCCTTAGCAGTATATCTTTATACCGAATTTAAGTATATTTTTAAAATCATATTTTTATCATTTGGAGGTCATCTTTGTTGAGCATATTTGGATATAAGAAAAAATATATATTGATATATGTACGTACTTGCTACTACTATTGATATATGTACATGCTTTCCTGATAATACATGCATCATAACATTATTCATAGATAATACATTTATCCTTAATTTCATTCCGTAAACAGTACAGCAATAAATTTCTTGGTCAATCCTTTCTAATTCGAAAGGAAAAGAAGAATGCTTTTTGTATGTCACATCCACGCCAGTCATAAATGTTGCTAAAATGTACCAAAATAAAAATCGGGAGTCCTGTGTAAAAGTACAACGCATCGCAATGATTTATACGCTCACACGATTTCGCTTTTCAATAATGTCACTTCCGTTTTAGAGATGCATTTGTTTTAGAGCTGAATTTGTTATTAGTCGTAATGTAACAGTGGTCAAAGTGTCAATACTTTTTTTATAGCTGACTAAATATCTTTTACTTTCTCCTCTTTTATACTCCAAAGCAGTACGTCGTGCCATATCCTTTGATTGCTTGCACCTTTTGACAGCAAATTTCACCGGTGTTTTACTTTCTAATATTTTAATTGTACCTTATAAATCAGTATATTTAAAAAAGTGCTAGAAATTTATAATCTTCTTGCTATAACATTTTACTCACTTGCTAATAAGTCATTTATTTACAATTAGGAGATAAGATCTTGATGAGGTTAGCTTTTTCATTTACGTATAAAATATATTTAAAACTTTTTAAATTACTTCGAGATTATAACAATACTTGAATTCTTCGAAAAATTTAATATTTTAGTTGTAGTATTATAATTATCATTTTAATTTACAATAAATTAATTATATTACCAATTTTTATCGAAAATGATTAAGAAATCTATATATTCTTTATCAGCTTTTCAAACTTGATTATTATAATAAAGGATATAAAATTGTGAAACTGTTAGATTGAATAGATATTTTTTCAACTTTTAATAACTATTTTAAAGATTATTTATTTATGTATATAATAATGTTAAACTATTTTTATTTTAACTTTCCATGATATTTACAACAATTGTAATATAAATTACAAATCGCGTGTAAAAATGTTCCGATTCATGCCAGTTTCTCGTAATAATTTCTACACGTTTGCTAATCAAATACACAAATTGTATAAGAAATAATTAATTTGTATGAAAGATGTATTGATTAATTATGTCGACAAAATGCTATAATTATACTGTCAACTTTTATTTATCGTATTATTTGGGTAATGAATAAATGAGCGTATATAATTTCCGTAGCTTCATCAATGATTGTATCGGGATTTATATCGCATATTTTATAGGTAATCGATGTATCATATACAGTATACACATACGCGATTGTGTATTTGCAAATATTTGGTGATGAATCGATCGTCCCGATCAGCCTTGTGTAAATGTAACTCGCACACGAAACCATTCATTTCCTAGAAATTGTATTAGCGAAATACATATACGAGATGCTTGTATTTAATGGATTGTGAAAAGTACGAGAGATGCTTTTCGTCAAATTAAACGAGTGAAAGCGTCAATTATTACACAGTAAACGTGGAGTTTTTCTGTGTACGAAGCCGTCCCAACTGTTGTGATACACATATTAACATTTCGAGAGTCTTATTTCGAAAATTGATAAATAACAAAAGAAAATATTTTGTTATCATTAGATTGAACATAATGCAGAAAATGTGAGAATATTTGCAACCTATATAGGCTTTGTATATAGAATTAATGTATATACTTATATAGAGTAAATAAATTATTTTATATTGTAACTATAATCCTCCGCTGGCAAAATGAATTTTAATTCTTCCGTTAGTAATAGTTTTTCTACACAAAATATAGATGATGTCTTTAAAGATCTCAGTTGCGAAGAGATAAAATAGTTTATTCAACTGTGTACATTAATTCTACATAAAACTTGTATAATTGTCATGTTTATAATTGTTATTGCTATGTTTTTTCTCTGGGTATATATTCGAGATTACATTTTCTATATATAAGTACGTCAAAATTATTAATCTCTTTTTTAAATCAAATAAAATCTTGGTTACCTAATGATTCATAGAAAGAAATCAATTGTTAAACGCAAGATACGAAGTCATTAAGTAAAACATTTGTACACCTGAGAGATTTTTACTCAAATGCTGTTTAGCATAACGATTAAAACAAAAATTTATCAAAAAAAGAGAGATACAATTTTCTCCTTGGGATACGTCTTTCACTTTCTCACGTGATGTCTTCAGTCTCTTATTGATGACTTCGATAATTTCACGACTGAGCAATTTCACTTTGAGCAATATTCAAGCAGTGTTACAGTTAAGTTACAGTGAATAATTGCATTACTAACTCTCTCTGCTGCATTTTCACAGGCAAATGAAGACGGAAATACAATATAATAGAGTTAAAGGAGAGATGCCAAATAAGAGAAAGAAATAATGTAAATTGTTATTCATGACTGATTAGAATGCGATTATTACTTACGAAGTTAGAAAGTAATATTTGCTTGGCGTGACGTGATAATGACAACCGTTTTTTAAAATGCCGATTAGATAACTTAATATCATTACGGATCTATGTAATGCAATTTAATGTTATCTAATATGCATTAGATAATAACTCGTAAAAGAAACGTAGAAATTTCACATTTTGCGATATGTTTGCTTCAGTTGTCGTAATTGTGTGAAATATTAACTATCAATTATTGTATTAAAAAAAGTTTTTATTTATGTAACATCCTCCATATCGAGGAGGTAAATACTTAATCGTGGGATAGAGTCTTCAAAATCATTATAAAATTCATATAAAATCTCTATGTATAATCCGATAATTACGTATGCAACCATGAGGAATCATTGTATATTTAAATAAAATCGTATATTTTACCAAATGACTTCATATATAGTGAAAAAAATTATTTGTAATCAGACAAAATCATATAAAATCAAATGAAATCATATAATCAGTGAGACAATATTTCAACTAGTGATTTACCTTCTCGTTTCATATCATTAAGATTACTAAGAGATTAAATTCGGAGAAAGATATTTTAATGTATATCAATTTCAAAGTATAATGAGTTTTCTACAATAAGCCATTAGTTACCACTTGTAACATATACTAGAGATAAGTTAGAATTACATCATAAATCTTAAAAAACTTACATCCAGCATAAATCACATAAGATCGTTACGTCACAACACTTCAGTCAATTAGAAGGGTAGTAGTTCTCAGAGCAAACAATATACTATACATATAATTGATTAGTCATAACTAGACTGCGGAACTTTATGCAAAATACTTAACTGAATGTTTTGTATAAAATGCATATTTTGCAATTTTGTAAATTTACAAAATTGCAAAATATGCATTTTATACAAAACATTCAGTTAAGTATTTTGCATAAAGTTCCGCAGTCTAGTCATAACATAATCTAAGTTTTAAATGGTTTTAAATTATAAAGAAATAGAATTTAGCCATCTCAATGCAGTCAGTGATTACTAACTTATGATACACTACTGACTCGCTTATAATACGCTCTGATGACTTCTGATCATCTGATGTACATATAGAAAAGACGGTTTTACTAAAATATCTAAAAATTAGCTGGATACAAATCTGGAAATAATTTTGTTGGACCATCAAAATATTTATGTAGGATGCTCAAATTGGAATGTCAAAACTTTTTTCAGCATTGCTCATCATGCTTGAAAGTCCTATGCAGTTATTTTGGTCCAACAAAATTATTTTCAGATTACTTTCTGTATCTAGCTGAATTTTTAGATACTCCAGCAAAATTGTTCTCTGTGTATTAATGGCTTATTATAGAAAGCCCATTGTACTACTCGTGTCTTTATAGATTCACACGACTATTAGTCTTCGAAACTGATCTTTCCTTTGTCTACTATCTTTAACATGTTTGTTTGCAACATGTAGAGAAAATGCTTAAATTGTTACGATGACAGGAAATACAATCGTTTTCTCTATTGTTTTGTATGTTATCCGTAATTCATTTCCGCAAAGAGAAATGCAAAGCAATGTCGTTTTCACAAATTTTCATTTTATTTAATCTTTGTAAGCTTAAATGGACTAACATATCTTAATTAGCTTTACTACATTTGTCATTTAATTCTTTTGCTTGCTATACATCTATAATAATTTTTAACTTAAAAAGAATTCGATTGTTTAAAGAAAAGAAGCGGTCTTGTTTGAAAAAAATTTAAGATTTGATTGAAAAATGGATTTAGAAAAAAGAGGCATTGCATTATAGGTAATAAATTTTATTACAATTTTCATGATTTCTTTCTTTTCTTTTCTTTTTAAAAAATTAATTTTTATTATTATTATTTTCTATCAATTCAATATATATTTCTTATAAGTTTTGCTTATATCAATTGTATTTAATTTTATATTTCCAGAGTTTTATAAACACTAATATCTATATATCTCTTTCATCTTTCCTTTTTTTCTTTGCTACAAAAGGAAATTGTTTAATATTGATTTTATATCTTAAATAGCGCATAAAGAGAAAAACTGTATTTATATTACATACGTTTTGTATATACATATTGTGATAATTTGAATAATTCTTTTGATACGATGTTGTAACAATTTTCGCGAGCTATACTTCCGCTTAAATAATCGAATTTATCGATTTCATACCTTCATCTGAGTTTATTATACAGATACATTTAAAATATCCGATTATCTTTCTCTCTAGAAAGTTTCGCTCGATCGAGCAACGATGTCGCAATCTCAGTGAATGACCGAAGAAACGCAAGCTTAAGCGTATCCCGTTAAAGCGAAACGTTACTTGTTTTCCATATAGTAGCGTGATGACTGTTTCTGTCCATCCACATAAGTAAGAGTGGAATCGATTGGGCATCAGTGAAAGCGAAATCTATACGCCGGCTGGACCAGCATGAAGGAGAAAGGTCGGGAGATGAAAGTGTTCGCGTGGTCGGCTGATGGAGATGGAACCCGGGGTCTATAGTGCCGGGGATGGTAGGGGCCCTCGATCACAGGGGGGCCCGCTGGCGAACTTTCACTCGGCGTTACACAGCCTCTGACACATATCTCGGGCATACAGGTCGCCTTATGTTTAACACCACGTAGGAAATGCGAGGCGTTGGTACAATCGCGGGGATATGTGTAAAAAACCGGTCGGCTATACGATCATGGTCCTTGGTCTTCGAGTACCTGGACCACCACTGGACGAGAGAGGGAAAATGATACGTCACGATTTGTACGATCGCGCTTCAACGAAATTGGGCCTCCTCGTTAGTTGACTACCGGGTGCGCGACGATATCGGCCGTTACACGGCGGGTTCATGTATCGATAATTGACAGTGGTGCAGTGATTTATGAAAATCATTTTGTTCCAATCATCCTTAGGCATCTTTAGGACATCATTTCGCTTCATTTTTCGATTTCATTAGCCATTGATAGAAAAATATCTGGTCACAAGTGTTGTTCCGATTCGAACTCATCATCGAGCTGTCATTTACAAGACATTCACTAGAAATCGATTCATACAATTATATTTAGATATAAAATAACTGTTACTAATTTATTATTAATTATTTCTACGGATAAAACAAGATTAAACCGCGTGTCGCGAATAAAAACAGCTAATATAGAGACAAGTTAAATAGCAAGTGACTAGCACTTTTGGAGAGACTATTTTCTATTCGCAAAAATGATCAATAATTTTTGCTAAGAAATTTTGTAGAAAAGCTGAGGACATTTGTTACATTAAAAGCTAAAGAAATTTGCTGCAGCTAAGAAGATGACATGCATTTATTTTTATGTTAATAAAAATCAATCTCAAAGTAGTAAAATAATGTACGGCAGATGGATGGAGAGATCAATATAAAATATAAAATGAAAGATGCCGCGTTGTCATTTATCGCTTCAATAATTTCAGATCGATCGATTAACTTATCCGCCATCAAACATATATATAGTTATAGTGATTTTTTGCAATAATGTAACAGGCAATTTATATTCGAGAGAGGAAAGGTTTTGATATCATCAACTTTAATAATCATTTTTACGTAACAAAATATTTTTCTATTGTTGATGACCCTATTATTCGATGCAATCTAAACAAACGTTGGTAGTAACGTTGTAATTTACAAGCAGTCTGGCATTTCCATGTAGCGAATGCTCGTAAAATATTATCGTGGATATTTTTATTACAACTTGAGTGCTATTTTGATCGTTATTTTTTTGAGAGTCCACTTGTGAGTTCACCTGCTTTAAATAGTTTTACGCGAGTAAGCGAGACTCAATCCTCACAGCGTACGTAGGCATACTTAGCTTCAGTCATAAGGCAATAAGGAAGTGAGGAGGAACGTTGAAATAGCGAAAGGGAGCGGGAGAGAAACGTCGTTCCAGCCATGAATTTCGGAGTCTCGGTGTTCCTATCAGTCTACGACGGGGAGTGCGACTGTATCCGCGGTTTCGTTGTGTCGGTTCCACGTAAATGTCCGCAGTGGTGCAGTGACATAAAGATCTATATTCTCCCTCATATACGTCTTCTCGTTATGTTTTTTTTGCGCATGATCGTTAAGGATACCTTTAATCGTGTTTCTTTTTGTGTTTATTTCTTTCTATCGCGTTATTTAAAGACATACGCTGCTTTCTGATTGATAACTTCCCGCGTGTTGCGTAGTCATTAACTGCGGGATACGTTGCACCGATCACCTATTGACGCAAATGTGACTTGCGTTTTATAACGGAAGACTACATATGTAGAAGGCCAATGCTAAAAAAAAAACGGAATAAAATAAACTGCAGCGACGCAGTGCACTGATAGTTGTAAATTAAATTGCGCACAAAATAGAATCTCTGACTCAGATTTGAAATATTTTCTAGATTTTGTATAAATACAAATTTTATTAAAAAATCGTAAACTACTTTGAAATTAATTAACGGATTAATATATTCAACAATTATTTATTATACAGAATTTTAATAATATATTATCCTATACTCTATGCGCTATAATGATTCGCTCCCGTGCATCAAATAGATTTCTGTGGTGAAATTCGTGCGTGAAGTGTGAATAATGCTTTCGATCAGGACTTTCAGATATGTGATTCTGCATGTCAGACGCACGATCGGATTACGACACGTTATATGAATGTTATACAATAGATTAGATTGGTTTCTACATAATACACTTTTACGTGACTTTTACGTGATAATGACCTAATCGGGAACGAAAGCAATCACATAAACGTCCCTGACCTTACTAGCTCTTCTGATTTTCCTCTATTTATTTGTAAAATAGAGATATTTGCGCGCATTTAAGAAAATATGATTGCTATTTGTTACATTTATCATCATATATACATCTATTATAAAATCTTTCAGTGATCTGTCAACTTGCAATTATAACCGAACGAAGAACTTGTAATTTGAAACAGTTTTTAGCAGTTAATGCGTGATAAATAGCATTTGATAAAATCAAATATGTGATTAGTCGCGGTGAATAATCATCCGTTAATTCTGTCTTTTCAAATATAATCTTAGCAATTCGTTCACAGTTGTCTCATGAAAGTTGATTGATGAACGGCTTGTTTTAAAGCCGGGACCAGGAAGGAGTCTGCCTAACGAGAACGAGGCAAGCAACGAGGCAGACTCGACTTTCAGTCTCATCTGTATAAATGGATACTCTTCTCTTTTCAGAGCCGGTTTCCTCCACTGACGTTTTCTCCATCACCATTTTCTAATTCTTGACATCGACATTTGGTTCAGTCTTCAGCAAAAAATCATCAATCCAATTAAAAAAATTGACTCTTATTAATAGAAACTTATGATACCTTGACAATTGATTATTAAAAATACACACTCGCTACTTTAATAGCGTATGTTCACAATTTTCGTAACTTAATCGACGCATATATGTATGTTTTATAAAAATTAATTGTTCATCCAAAATCTGTCAATCTTTAAAGCTCACAAGGAATAAATGCCGTCACCTCTTGTTATCGTCGGATAACAACGTTGGTTGGCGATGTATTCTTCTAAATCTGTTTCTCATCATGTGACGACACCGACTACGTATATTTTACGATGTCTGGTGGTTGTCACTATGATCGTCGCTGCGGCCACGTTTTTGCATGTTAACAATTATAGGCCCAGTAAGTTGAAATAATTAGTATGTAAAAATTAAACGCGCCGATATATTTAGCCTTGTGCTTCGTATAAGTTTGATAATCTTTTAATTTTCTCTATTCAAACAGTAAAAGTATTGAAATATATTTTTATAATAACGTAAGAAACTGAATACATGCAGAATTTTTAATAAGTAGCTGAATTTTATTATCAATTAAAAACGGCTTAAATCATTTTTTTTTCTAATGATAGGGATCAGCTTTTCTATATGTTAGCGATAATTTGTAATAATGTGCAAAGTGCATTTATGTTCTTTCTAATCTGCGCAACGACTCCGATGTATATGCGCATCATTAACTTTTCTTTACTATATGGCACTTTCTATGCAGTTTGGACTTTCATCTTTACAGATTGTCGGTTTGCATTTTTCCTCCGATTGCCGGGGGCAAGGAAAATTGTTTTCTTCGCTTCGAGTATAAAAATATTTTTTCCTTTCTTAGCTCTTTCTATCTTTCTTTTTCAGAACAAACATTCCTATCCTGTGACAGACCATGTCATCATTTGGATTGGCCTATGATCTGTCGAGTGAAACTCACGTTAGAAGTCTTCCAATCGCTCAGCAAGTAAGCCAGAAATCACTTAGTTATGCCTTACATCTGTCTTATGAGAATATAATATCCGTATATTCATGATATAAGATACAGGAAAAACTTTGTTACGAACACTGGAAAAAGAGTGTGGTTGCATTAATTGAAATTTTAGTTGAAAATGAACGAACCAGAATTTCCTGGTTGAATCCATTATAATATTAATTGAGATAACCAGAATACTAATTAATTTGAAAAATTTCTGTTTTGTTAATTTTCAACCAGAAATTTTTCTCAGCAAAACGTTAAAAGGCATATGATCCATTTTGTTCTTTACGTGTTTATCAAATAATTATCACGCTGATTATCACGCTAATGTCGATAATCGAAGGTGTTTTAATAACTTAATAAATTATAAGCGAATTATAATATTTTTATCCTTTTATATTTTTATTTCTCTTATATTTCTCCCACAATTAAAAACAATTTTTTAAAAGATTTTTTTGAAATAAATTTTTTAATTAATTCTTAATTGCTTATTTTGTTTTTTATATTTCTTAAGAAGAAATATAGTCGAGAGATATAGTTGTATTAATATTTATGAAAAATAGAAAAAGCGGCAAACAAATCGGAGAAGAAAGATTAAAAATTAGACAAAAATGCCTTATAGGAAAATATTACGAAATATTGCGCAACGTTGATTTTCTATAATTTTTGTCTTTATTTTATAAAATATTTTTATTATAAATAATAGCATCTTTATTATATTAAGGTTAACGTGAAAAGTCACATTAATTTATTTGCTAAATTTCTTACCGAGAAAAATACTTAAATATTCGAAAAAAAGATGAACTCATAGGGAAAGTATCTTTATATGTATACCTAATAAAACACGTTTCAGATCGTAATCGCCTCACGCGAGGAAACTACGATCTATTTCTCTTCATGTGCGTTTCATGATATGATTACAGAGTTCCTTTTTGCGATTGCAACATCGCTGCATTGCATTGTAAAGATTTTTGCCGTTGTTACGTTAACCAATGTAGCAATTATTTCAGCATAACGCTGCAAAAAAAACGGTTTCGAGCTCGTTGATATAATAACCGTTATGCAATTCTTAAGCGTTAACCGATGTAATACGAAAGACTCCTGTGATCAGTCGTGCGATGTCCGTCGAAACCGACATGCAAAACAAATCGCGTTAGACACAGGACTGTGTATTTCTATCAAGAAGATCAAATCGGCATACGGTACCTCATACCTATTACCTGATAAGCGCAAAGTTAAAGGATATATCAAGTGTACAGTCTCTGCAAAAAGTGACTGAAATTGAAAATTTATATTTTTCATATAAAAATGAATAAAGTTAGATATGAATCAGTTTAATAAGACTATTTAAATTTAACAATAATATAGTTTGAGTGAAAATTTTTTCATTTTATCTTAATTAGTTTTAAAAAATCTACTTCTTATTAAAATAATTTTTTATTTAGATTTTAAATTGTTGCCAAACTTTTTATATTATTTTGAAATACAGTATTAAAAAATCTGTAATTTTTCATAACATTTTCTAAAAAATTTTACTAAAAAATATGTGTAATAATATATCTATAAATAAATAATATAAATAATTCGCCTTATTCCACCTTTTACAAATCATGCAAATAGTCCATATAATTATAAGGCTAATTGCCTTATTCAATTGAAACATTGTGATCATTAGATTGTTTTTCTTTAATTGCAATTTTGATTTATTTTCGTGCGTTTTTAAACATTTTAAAAGATCAATGGCAAAACAAATAGATAAAAAAAGCTTTTTTTAGAAGTTTTATTTCGCTGATTTGTTTTTGTGCATTGATAGAAGATGGTATAACAATTCCATTTATTCCGTAGATGCTTGTCTAAAAAACAGATATAATTGCTACATAAAATACACGTCTTATTTACGTTACATGACAGTTGTATTCGATGTTTGCTTGATGTATGTGCTTTAGACATCAGAATTACGACTTTACGACATTTCTTATAGATCATGTGGTGACTGTCCATTGAATCAGACGGCTTGCTTGGCCAATCATTGCATTTCCGCGGATGGACAGAGACGAGGTATACTTACGGCCAATCGTCAAATGCCAGGACCTAGTATTCAGGTACGACCTCGATATTCAACCACCGATCAATAGTCTGAGTGCATCACACTTATCGCCGGGAATTCAATGAAGTTTATTGTAAAAGCGCAATTTGCTTACAATATTGCTCGCTATTTTTCTACACTTTCCCTCTCTTTTTAATTAAAACATGTTCCATAACGACTTATTCGCAAATTAATAAATAATTGAAAGCAGGAGATACAAAGTTATTATATTTTAATGCTTCAGTGGATGCGCATTAAGTAAATTTTCCATATTGTTTTGCTATTTTATGATCTGAGACACGGAAAATTTCATACAAAAAAAAATAGTTTTTTGTTAAAGGATTAAAAAAATTACCTGTATACAGATCTGAAAACAATTTTTGAACTATCAAAATAATCATGTAGGACGTGTTCAAATTCGTTGCTAAAATATTAAAACTTTTTGTAACAAATTAAATTTACTAAACGTGGCTTAAATATACAATATATGTATAAATAAAAGAGTAAAAAAGCCACACGCCAGATGTCGTTAGCGGCAGTCATATATTTAAAAATTACTTATTTAATTATTTTACATACTAAAGATGGCCACATCTTGGCCGAAACGTTTATGTTAACTTGATGAATTTTTAAATATATGATTTTCGCTAACGACATCCGGCGTGTGGCTTTTTTGCTCTTTTATTTATATTTTTGTAACAAAGTTTATGCTTAAATTTTCTACGTAATTATTTTGATAGTCGAACAAAGTTATTTTCATCAGATCTAAATCATGTAAATTCTTTAATATAAATAAATCGTTCTTTCTATAGAATTTGGCCTGATGAAAGTGAATATTATCAAACTAAATCTATAATTAGTTATTAATTAAACTCATGAATAATTCATTTTGAATTTTACATCAAAAATCGAGATATTAAATTAATTTGGTAGATATTATTAAATTGATTAGTAATATACGATTAATTCCACAATAAGAACGTCTTTTTACTATTATCATTGCTATAATTTTAGAGAAATGTTGAATTAATTATAGGTATGTATATAATTAAATTCATATACAGAGTCATGCATCAGTTATCGGATGGCTTCGTCAACATCAATATGCCTTCATTTGCAATCAGTAATTCGTAATTGCATGAAAGTGGATGTTTTATCTCGTGGTAAAATTAAATGTCGTGTGATGATTGAGACACGTACTCAATACTCTCGGTAATTGATTACACCGCATGAATATAGGAATAATCTCGAGCACGTACCTTATTTAACTGAGTGAACACTTTGAAGTGAAGCGAATTTTGCTAGGCATCTGATTGCTCTTCTTCGGCCGCAAATATTTCGAAGCTTTAGAAATGTTGATTGAAATTAAGTACCTTTTCTCGGAATCAAGTGGTAATTACTTCTTTTAGTAGCTTTTAATAAATCTTCTATAATGTTTTATATAATATTCTTTAATATACTTTTAATACATTTATTTTTAACGGAGGAAAAAGGTCAACGTATCAGTAGCCATGCTATTAAAATCTAATATTTGAACTTAAAAGCATTTAAAAAAAGAAATAAATGTTATGAACTTCTCAAAATAATTTCTCAATTAAATTTCAGTATTCGAATATTAAAAAACATGTAAAATTAAAAGGAAAACAAGAATTTTTTGATATAAATGTATATGAAGCTTTTAATAGATTTGTTATACGGAAAGAACAATTTTACTAAAAGATATTAAATTTTATCGAAGGCAGATCTAAAAATAATTTTGTTGGAAACTCAAAACTAGTTGTTGAAATATTAAAATGTTTTGCAGCATTGCCAATCATGTTTCAGATTCTTACATAAATTATTTGGATAGTCCAACAAAATGAATTTCAAATCTATATGCAGCAAAATTTTACATCTTACAGCAAAATCATTATTTCCGTGTACATATACATTTAATGTATTTATACCATCGTAACGATGATTTAAAGTAAAAAAAATAAAAAGAAACAATCTATAAAGATAATTTTAAAACACATTTATATTATACATATATCTGTTACAAAATACATTTATATTATGTATTATATATTACATATCTTCGTATTGCGATTAAATATAAATCAAGTTTATAATTACGTGTTCTTCTTTAATTCAATTCGAAACTATCTTTTTAAACATCAATTCAATTAGGCATTAATTTCTCAATGTGCATTACGATGCGATTGTTAAAAAATTTCTTTTAGATATTGTGCGATTATTTTATTTTGCATGATCTGATGTCGGCACAATCTTAATCAATGTCACAGTAAACATATCTAGATCGACTTTTTTTTAAAATTAAGTATCTAATTGCGAACTTTCATACAAGTTTACGTTTTTACAGGTTTGTGAAAACGATATCCTAGTGGTGGATGTAATAAATCGTCTTCCTGGTAAAGCAGCTGCGGTGCATTGGCGAGGACAAGCGCAAATGGAAATGCCTTACATGGATGGCACTCCGTTGGTCACACAATGTCCAATACCAAGTTACACCACTTTTCAATATAAATTTCGTGCTTCCATACCCGGCACACATCTCTGGCATGCACATGCAGGTTGCTAGCTAATTGTTATTTACGTTGAATGTTTCATGAATCGCGATCGAAAAAATTTACAAAATTAATATAATAATAAGTATTTATTGTGCAATGTGTACAAAATTACAAATATATAATTAACATTTATATACTTTGCAATTTATAATATTGCTATTGAATTAATTAAACTACTAATACATTTGTTTAACGTATTTAATAATAAATTAAAGCTAAATTTATTTATAAAAATATATTTTCCCGAATTTTAATTATCTATAAAGTTATTTATGAAATTCAAAATTAATTTAAAAATGTTTTTATCTTCAAGTTATTTTACATTAAATGTAATTATACAATAATGGATTTAATGATTCGTGCAGATATTCATGATATGATTCGTGAGTTGTTTTAGATTAAATATAATCAATGAATTTAATGATTCGTGATATTGATACTAGCTTTATATTATCAATTTATCTTTGATTATTAATTATTAATTATGATTTTTTTAAATTGTTTGACTGACCTGTTTTTTGAAAAAAAATGTTTTCAGGAGCCGATGTCACGGATGGCATTATCGGATCATTGATCGTGAGACAAGCGGACCTTCGAGAACCTCATCGCGCCCTTTACGACATCGACGATCCCAATCACGTAGTCCTGGTGACCCAATGGCAACATTCGCTTCCGGAAGTATCGTTTAATCAGGGTTATTTGAAACCAGCGATTCTTTTAATCAATGGGAAAGGTCGTCAACCCAACGGACCCGCAGTTCCTTTAAGTTCATTCACGGTCATTCCAGGACGACGTCATAGATTTCGTATCGCTAATGCCGGAGGCGCTGGTGCATGTCCGGTGACGCTTTTCATCGATGGCCATTCGTTTCTCTTGATCGCGCTTGACGGACATCCTATAGAGCCACGACAAGTCACATCGATTACTCTGGCTAAAGGTTGGAGTTTCGTTTAATTTCTTCGTAATCGGATCTCTGTACAATCCTTATCGACATGCGACATGTCGATACTGCATAAAAAGAATATTTTTGCTCAAGCATTTAGCAAAATAATTATGTAAGAAGCTCAAGCTGCTTGCGTTCAGCAGAGAAAGCAGCTTTGCAATTTGTTGTAAAATTCTTTAATATGATTGGTTTATATACTTAGACCCAGTGAGGAACTAAGGGTAGGATCAATCATATTAAAGAACTTTACGACAGTTGCAAAGCTGCTTTCTCTGTCAGACACAGCCAATATTAAAACTTTCTGCAGTGTTATCGTCAACGCTTAAGCAGTCTACATAATTATTTTGATGGTCCAACAAAATAATTTATTTTCAGAACAAAATTATTTAGGTAAATTTTTAGATACTCTATCGTTTTTCTGTGTACATTGAAAAAAAATTTCTTAAATCTAAGTAATATTTTCTTGAATAGCACTAAGTAAACACTTCCTTATTGCAAATAAATGTTTACTAAACTTAAATATATATTATTTGATTTAAATATGTTTCTTTTTTAATAAATGTTTATTTGCAGTAAAGAAATATTTAATTAATATTATTTAAGAAAATATTACTTAGATTTAAGAAATTGTTTTTCAGTGTAGGTTTAACGATTTTTTGATATTGTCAGGAAAATTGAATACGTTTGATCGAAACGCCTCCACAATTTACATGCTTCATATTTTTTCCATTAAGGAATTGATTGCGTAAGATTATAGAAATATTATATAGACACAAAAACGTAAAAATTTTGCAAAAGTCTCGCAAGTTATCGATTCTTCAGTTGTAATTCACATAGCAAGTGATGACATTTATTTTCTTAAACGCTTCCACTTTCAAATGTATCGGATCTTAAGTAGAACGTTCGCTCGTACGTTCTCTACGTTTACCCTTTGAGATTTACAAGAAAGTTAGGATCTTCAATACTATAAGATCGATAGCCTTAACTCTACCGTTGCTCAAAGCAAAACTTCATTTCCCGATTTCTCACGATTTTCATCGAATACGCTGAGACTGATGAATAGTCTTCAATATTCGTTAAAGGTGAAAGAGCGGACTTCGTCCTCAAAGCGAGCAAACGCATCGGGTCCTACTGGATGAATGTGCACACAGCGAAAGAATGTGGAACGAGCACGATAAATGGCGCAGCGATGCTCAACTACAAAGGCAATTCGGAAAATCCTGCAGCAACGGCGGAAGTTATCGATCAGCGTGATATCGACGAGATAGGAACAGACCGGGTGGCCGTGACGACGAATCCTACCGAGAAATGCGGCGACCGAGAGAATTTATGCGCTATGGATATTCAAAGTATTCGTAAAATCCCGCAGACCCTTACTAAGCCCGGGACGGACGTGACACTGTATCTACCGATTAATTACAAGATGCAAGCGACGGAACTGATAGGTGTGTAAAAAATTAATAGGAGCCCCTAATGGGAGTGAAAGTGCGAATTAAGATGCAATCGGGATGTAATTGCACGGGGCATTAATTAACGCGGGCAGGCTTGGATAAAATTCTGCCTCCTAAGTTTCACCGCTTTTTTCATTCATCATATTAATCATGTTATATTCAAATCCGGGTTATTAAAATTTTGCTACCGAGTATACTTCGTACGTAATAGCGTATCTGGGTTAGAAAACACTTTCACCATTATCAAATATTACTTTTTTTTATAATCACAGAACTTCTTTTCGATTAATTTTTTGGTGGATTGAGAATTTATTTATTCTCAGGTTTAATGTTTTATATATGTATATATAACATTAAATCATTAAACCTGTTGTATATATATAATGATTTTTTGTATTAAAAACTTTTTAAAGTTTTTATATAATGTAAAAAACTATTTATTATTAAAAATTCAAGATAAATTAAATTAAAAAAAAAATACGAATATATAAACATGTGTCACTCTTAAATTTCGGCCAATTTGGTTGAAATGAAAATGTTACGCGATTTTATTAGCTTAAGTATTTCATGAAAATATTAAATTGAGCGAATAAAGAAGCTGCGATGTATAGGGTAAGCTGATACAATTTCCAACATAATTCTGAAATGAAATAAGATTTGAATACAATTTTCGAGGTTCAAGTTTTGTAATCCTGATCTTATTGTGTGGAGAGTACTAAAAGATACCAAACAGAAGAGAACCAAACTAAAACTAAAAGATCAGATTTTATGTCCTTCAAAATCGTACTACTTTATTTATTAATTTCTCATAACTATTACTAAACAAGGCACTGATAGTGAAACTACATTTTCATTAAGCTCTAGAGAGAACGAAGATTTATTTTTTGAATCTTACAGCTGTTCCCAAAGATTTTTTATAATTCATTATTTTGTTATATTTCTTATCTCAAAATATAGTACTATTTCAATGCCACTATAGTGGCTTTCCTGTAAAGATTAATCACTTTACAAATGTCGTAATAGTCATCTTTATATAATCATCACCTTTTCATACACATGGAGAAGAAATTTCCTAACGCTCGCTTCGCAGTGCACATCGAGAAAACGGCGTAATTAAATTGATAAAAAGACTATATGGATAACTTTAAACTAAAAAAGAGAAAGAGAGAGCGATGTGTGTGCGATATAAACTTGATTATTTAATCGCAACGCGAACATCTTTCGTTTTCTTCAGGTAACAGTGGGACGGAGACGCGAGTGTTGAATGTGAACAACGTCACTTTCACATTTCCGCCGTCACCGCTGTTGACCCAAGGTGGAGACGTGTCCCCGGGGATGCTGTGCACCAACAAGGATGACAACGAGGATGATCTCAATGAGAGCAATGAGACCATGTCGCGACGCCGATGCCGTCAGGTCGGCGACGTCGGCGCTGATGACATATGCGAGTGCGTACACGTGCGCCACGTGCCGCTCGGAGCAACTGTCGAGATTATTCTCTTGGACCAAGGTAATCAGTCTTATTTGAACGTAATTAAAACGCAAATGCGATTAGCTCGCAATGTCGCGTGTACATTATTCCTCTCGTGTACATTTCTAATTAATTTAAGTTGTCCGCGTTTTTTATTTTCTCTTCCGTTTCCATTCAAATCTTGATGTTCGTCCAGATTTTAATGTGTAGAAAGCCTAAAGAACACGGAAAAAAAGGTTAGTTGCAGCAGCAAAAATTTGTGGTAGCTAAATTCCAGTCGTAACATATGGATACCTAACGTCGTATCTATGAGGTCTAATTTCTATTAGCTGTGAGCCTAAATATTATCATTGTAACATACAAGCATTTCGCTATTATGTCGATCTGTTAATCATTGCAGCAAACGTTTCCTGTGTAGCAGACAATTTGGTAGCAGTACAGTTTCAGCAAACTATATTTAGCTGTGGTAGAAACAATTTTCTTTTATACGGACATATTCGATAACTATGACAACTAACTTTATGCTGCTAAATAAATTGATCTGTAACAGACATGCATACTTTGCTGTCACGTTCTTATATTAGCTACAGCAGCAAATCATTTGTATGTAGCTGTTGCAATTTCAGCTAATTAGAATTAGCTGTAACCAGCAACATTTTTTTTTCATGAAAGACACAGGCAATTTTATGAGAGGCTTAAAGAGTTTTCTTTAATTTTCTTCCTTTTTTATCGGTATTATATATATTTCTCTTCAATGATAAAAATATACCTATAAGATAACACAAAATGTTCTACGAACATCTTTAAAAATACAAATAATCTCGGAATATTTGAATCGAACGTTTTATGAATATACATAGAATGTTTTATATTATTATTTGTAATAAAAAGAACATTTCTAGAAAGTTCTACAGAATATTCGTAAAGTTAATGAATTGCACACTGCGCATGTGCAGTTTATTAACTGCTATCAACTAACTGCTTTAAACTGCTACGTACTAAACTTATACGAACAAGATCAAACCCACATATAAAAAGACGTAGAATATTTTGTAAAAGAGATTACATAAAATATTATATAGTTTTTTATAGAATATTTATAGTTGTGTCCTTCGAATATATCATCTATATTTGACGGTATTTTAATATACATATCTTTAGAATATATAAATATATTTTTAGTATATAATATATATATTTCAAAACATTTATAAAGTTTGCATACTATTTGGCTACATTGAACTATAATTAAATAATCCCATATTCAACAATATTGTACGATTTGGCAAATTTGAAAATATACTAAGAAAAGGTCAAAATAATTTAAATACATTTTTAATGATTCTCAGCATTTTATGATTAGAGATAAGAAAATAATTCTTAAATCATCAAATACTCATAATATTGAACTTTAGTCAGAATCTTTAATTAAGACAATGCAAATTAATACGGAATGTGACAAGGTTACTGCAGGCACTAATTATTATGCTATTCGTTTGAAGGCATACGGTCTTCTGCGTAATATTGTACAGCGTAACTCATTAATTTAATTATTACATAGTCCCTCCAAGCACATGCTTGGGGATAATCTTACAAAATGAGTGAAGCAGCATGTGAGAGAACATTAGCAGCATAATAGAATTTACGACCCCGATATCTCTACATCTTGTATTGGCTGCGAAAGCTAAAGTTATTGATGAAGGCTCTCATCATCATAAATCACTTTTGATGAGGGAGGTATATATTATTCGCTTGAAAAATATTTGACGCGTCATTGCGATTTCTTTTAAGACAATTGCGACAGCCGGGAGAAATCCCGCGTCTTCCTATAACAGCACGTGGAACGATTGGTCTCTTTCATAAAGCTTCTCAATTACACGAAACTAATTTCAGCATCGACTATCGGTTCGTGATATTTCTCGTGAAATTATCTTCATTCGCCGTTTGTTCAAGGACCATTTTTTACACGACGCAGGTTTTTTTTATGGATTTTCTGTTAGACCCGTTCATGCTATAAACATTTTTTATATAATTTAGTATTGTTTGTAATTTAGTAGTTTTATAATTTATATAAGTCAGTTATTACACTGAGAAAAAAATGCTGTTGATTCAATTAAAGTCTATATTACGGGCTGTCACTAACATAAGTGATTAATTCATGTATATATTTTATTGACATAAAAGCTTGATTATTGAAATAATAAGTTATGCCTTTATGTCAATAAAAATATACATGAATTAATTACTTATGTTAGTGACAGCCCGTAATATAGACTTTAATTGAATCAACAACATTTTTTTCTCAGTGTATATACCTATAGTATCATAATGTAGTTTGATATCATAAAATAATTCAATATTATTAAAATAATTTTAACTGAAGTCACGAATAATAATAATAATAATATAAATAATAAATTCGGCAATGATTTTTTTGCTACGAGGAATTCTACTCAATTATAAAATTATATTATCGTTATAGGTTAATCTATTATTTTGTTATAGGCGGTTTGGATGATCTAGTTTATCATCTACACGGCTACAGTTTTTACGTGGTGGGCGCCCGACAATTTGGGCGAAGTGTATCACTGCAAGAGCTGAAAAAACTTGATGAGAGAAGCCAACTGTTCTCGCGGAGTCTCGATTGCGCATTAATCAAGGATACCATCGTCGTGCCTAAGTTTGGTGCAGTGGCACTGCGATTTAAAGCCGACAATCCAGGTAAACCTTTTCTTTATTAAACTGATACAAATACTTAATGTATAAAATCTCTATTCAAATTCAATTGCTAATTGGGTAACTTTGTTTAGCAAATTGAAGATAATTCTATTGTTAAAATATACGAAGATATTAGCAATTGATGGGATTAGATTAGAAATAAAGAGTTCCTCGCAAACTGAATTTCAAACTGTATAATAAATAGCAAAACTTTTGACTTTAAATTCAAATCTTAATTTAACTTAAAACCGCTAATCATTTTTTTTTCTCGTTTATATTAGATTTACAGAACAGAATATTAAAAATATGTGTATATAATACAAATAATTTTAATGATACAGTAATAATACCAAAATAACTTCTCACTAACACCGAAAAAAATAGGAAATTATTAAATTGACATCTTTCAGTTTTTAACAGAGTGTCATCGGCGGTTTTGGTGTTAATAGTTAATAGTTAATAATTAAGATATCTAGGCCGGTATTCGTAGTCAGATCTTATATTCAAAACCGTCTTAAGTACAGTTTTAAGAAGTCACGAACCAATCAGAGGGCCGTATTAGCAGACATTACCTAAAACAGTCTTGAAATAAGAAGGAACTATTAAATACCACCCATAATATTTTTATTAATTAAAAGACCGACCTAATAAAACTATCAACTTATTAACTCGATATAACTCTTATTTGACTTGATAGGTTATTGGATGTTGCGGGATGAGCACGCAACCGATTGGACTCGTGGCTTAGATGTTATCTTGCAAGTTGGGGAACCTAGCGACATGGTGGCGCCGCCACAGGATTTTCCAAAATGTGGATCTTTCGTTGGACCCGATTACTTCCTTATATAGACTGCTTAATCGTTAAATATATAATTGTATATAATTGTATATAATAATAGCGCTTCGAATAGAAGGTATTTTTATCGTTAAATAAACTTTACGAATTTTTATGAATAAATATTCATTTATGTTCGTTAATCGTTCAGAAATTATCGACCACTATTTTTCTTGAAAATCCGATTATCGGGAAAATTTTAATTGAATGCCAATCTGTTTACAACTTCTCCATTTCTAACTTCAAAAAACTTTAAGGATATATTGATTTATAATTTAGTTATTAATCAACTATTTCAGGGCATGTGCAGTTTAACGTATAGCGCAACTTCGTAATTTTCAACTTTTAATAACCGACTTAAGTAACGTATCATCATGATGAATCATCCCAGAACTGAGCTCCTATCACGTGACTAGTTGGAGTGGGTTCCGATTGGAATTATTCCGTTTTTTTACTCTTTAAATTTTTTAGAATAGAATCTCACAATAAAAAATAAAAATTAAGCCAATCTTAAAAAAAAGGCTCGATCAATTATGAATTTTTAAGAGTGAGATTTCATTCTTCAAAATTCATTTAAAAAAATTTTAGAGAGAAGAAAATAATAGAAATCTAAAGAATAATTGAACAATTTCGACCGAAATCCATTCAGAACACTTCCGTAATACACATGATCATGGTAGAAATATTATAGAATATTTCTACCATGCACATAATCTGTTTTGGATACTATACATATATATATAATATGCGTAATCCATGCGGGGTACCTATCATGGAATGAATCGGAATTCATTCCGACGTGTTCCATAATAGGTACCCTCAACACTTCCATAATACACTGACAAACGGAATTAGTGCGCGAATCTACATATCTATCGAGAATATATCAGTGTTTCCGCCGTTGTCACCCGTTCCTTCCTCGAACAAACGATAGGCGGTACACGGTTCATTTCAGCGCACGTCAGGCATTTCGATGTAACTGGATGTAACTATTATAACCGCGATTCGTTCCTTCGCGGTGACAGATAATTCCGAGAGGCCAGGCTGACGCGTAAGCCCTTGTCAGTGATGTCCTGCCTGAGCGCGTTGCACACGCAGATAGGGACCCTGCTCTCCATGCCCAATGAGATTCTACTTCTGCGACACAAGGTTTTCCGTGAATACGCGAAAATCGCAGTTGGGCCAGACTTTATTCACACGCTGCCATCCTTCCTAATCCTGATGGCCGTGGTACTCATCCTCTGGAAGAATCCTCCGTCCTCCACGCGGCTCATGAACATCGTAGGCGCGACATTTATTTATAAAGTATTTCAGGTACAAAAATCACCGCATCTCACGTGTTAACGCCCTTCTGTATACACGTGCATCTTTCAAGGTGTCAGTTAGCTGGCTCGCAGTTAACGCTCTTTTATGGCTATGGCTGATCCTCCAAAGGATACTCTATTGCAGCGTCTGGCATTATTGGAGTTACGTGAGTGGACTCGTTATTATATTCTTCTCGTAACGATAACAAAGAAATTGCTTTCGTAACGCTTGAATTGTCCACTTTTATGTAATAGAAAATATATATGTAGAAAAAAGGGAAATAATTTTCTAAAGCTTTTCCTGAAGAATCAAATATTATAGTATTTTCTAGAAGTAAATTTTAGTCTTAACTAATTATTATAATTAGTATAATTAATTATTATAAGTCTGTATAAACTAATTACTAAGCCTAAAATTAGATGATTACAAGAAGATAATTACAAAATGTAATTAATTAAATTCACTATATAATAATTACTTTATACAGACTTGTGATAATCAGTTGTACTAATTATAATAATTAATTTAAACCTTCTATGTGATATATAATATTTAGAAAATTTCTATAATTAATAGGAATCTGAATATCGAGATGTTTCATATCCCTGGTGGCAACATGTCTGGTCTTCATACTATCCTGTACGCGTACAGCCACCGGTGATGTCGGCCGGTTTTATTAGTTGGATTATCGCGATGTTGATTGCGATAACCGCTTTGGGATGTGCAAACTGTACAGATCGCGTGGAAACTTTTGTTAAAGAATCTTTAGCTAAATTCCGAAACGCGCTTGTGGTGGTCAAATTATATATGGAATGGTCAGAGGACGGGTTGGTATTGCAATTCGTGTTTCAATTATTTTCTTTCGTACATTAGCTTTCGTTGCAGAAGAAGGAAATAAAACGAGAAAAATGTTGTTTGTATCATAAAAACATATTTTTGTTCTCAGAGCGCAAGAGGAGATTCTCGAATCTGCTGAAACGAACGCGATATTGGACGACGGCGAAATCAGTATAGGTTGCGACGATGGCCGTTCAGAAATGTTGAACGATACAAACAACGCTGAGCGTGGGGATATACATCCGATTTCTTATGGAACGAATTGGGTGCCGCAGCCAAATTTCTCCCCGTTCAGGGAAATGCAGCGAAAAATATCGATGAAATCCTTTCACACGGTGACAGGCGCCAATGACAATCAGGTAACAATTTATGTGTGTATGTTGTGTGAGAGAGAGAGATTTACGTCTCATTTTATTATTTCCTGTTACCCTTAATTTTCGAATAAAGGATAATATATTTATATATATATATATATATATATATATCAATAAGATTTTGAATTATTTAATGTTTGTGTTCCAAAAGAATTTATAAAATCTTTATACAAACATTTTATATATAAAATCAAAATTTTATTTTACTAAAATTAGTGTAGATTGTAAACTGAAGTTACCTCTTTAAGGCAAAAAATTCTTACTTTTTAGAAATTCTATTTAAATTTTAAAGAAAATCCTAATTGTGTTAAACAAATGCGATATAATTGCAATTCGTTAAAATTCCGAGAAAAATCCTAATGATTGCAATACGGGTTTGGCTTTCAGGATCCTGACAAATTCTCGGCCAAGCAATTGCGAAACCGACGCGGCTGTCACACCGTGATACCGAGCAATTGCAGCGAGCAATCAAGTGAATGTTGAAGGGACTTGTCAATGTTCACTGAACGATCGTCATCGAAGAGCTCTTCGATTGAGCAATGCTCATGGGAAAACATATCCTCGAATGTGGCGCGTCAATTTCGCAGAGAATATTTAATTTACGTAAACAACAAGTATCAGCGCGCCGCGACGTTTATATATACTGTGTGATAAGATTTTTTTTAATTATCTAATATTTATGCTCCAAACAAATTTATAAAATTTTTTACAGAAATATTTTATACGTATAATATATAAAACCAAAACTTCATTTTTGAGATTGAACGATAGTCGAATGACCATTAAAGACGTATAATAGTTACGTAAAAATAATGTGCGTAACGTTACATGAGGTTGCACACATGCTATCAATCATATTAATACAGTATGTGTATGTATATAAAACTTTTATAAATAAATGTATACATTTTTAACACTTTATTCAAAAATTTCTCTAATATATTTGTAATATATCTTTTTCTCATATAAATATTACAAATTTATAATAAACTGTAATATACATGAATCATCCTAAGCGCTTAATATAATGATAATTTTCATTAATGTGGGATTAAAATTTTTTTATTTTATTAATAACGTTAGGACTAAGAATTAGAGATAATAAAAAAATATTTATTCGTCATTATATCTGATTAGAATGAATAAAATAGATTTATACATTATTTCTTTAATATTTTATAAATATTTTATAAACAATTTTCAAAATATTAAAATTTTATTTTGTTTCCATAAAATTTATTCATATAAGTAACAATATCTTATTAGGATAAACTCGGGTATGATGATCATAGTTTTTTAAAATGCAAAAAACATACATTTATTCTTCTTATTTTTTAACAATATTTGGGATATTACTTTCACTGAAGCTTAAAATAACAAATACTATCGAAATTAAAGAGAAAATACTTAACAGAACTTTAATTTTATCAAAATATTACAAAGTATGTATTGGCCATCTTATCTGATTTTTAGGGAAAAGATGGCCACGATATTAAGAAAGATAGCCATAGTATTTATAAATAAATAATGAAAATAAAAGTATTAATTATAGGTCATATTACAATTTACATACCTTTATTGTGTATGTAATGTTGATTATGGCAGCTTAACTGTAATTTATTAGACATTATAACAGTTTTTAGCAGACACGTGCAAAACTTTGCAGATAGTCGAAAGAAAAAATATTAGATAATATTTATAATATTGTTATTTTGAACAGTGTACTCATATGAACTACTGTAAATATTGATTATCTTTAAGAATGACTATAAAAATGCACTATTTATCAATTATTGGAGAAATTATGGCCTACGGCCATCTTTTCCATATGGCCATAAAACCTTAGTTTACTCTAACCGTTTGATTAATTTTTGTAGAAAATAATAAAAAAATATTGTGAGAAATATCGGAAAAAGAAGAGTTAAGCTGCGTAAAAAATAAGTTAACCGACTACGATCTCCTTGTTCGTATCTTAAAAAGAGCTTTATAAAGCCCAGTGTATACATCGAGTCACCCTCCTCGGTCCCTTTGATTATTTATCGAGTAAAAAGTCCTGCCGCCTCCGCCAGACCCCAGGACTCCGTCACTTTGCTTCGCCGGCTAGGGGTATGCACAGAAATGCGCATGCGTCCGGAAGGGGTAACATTCCCCATCTTGAACCGGAGCATTATTCTGTAACTACAACTCTTGTGGGGTAGGTCGCAGATATTCGTGGTCAACACGACATATATCAAGTAAACCTCGTTCATTCCGAAAGTGCGCTTTTCGATACGTCACCCTTGACAAGTGAATACCTGTGAGTCACCGTGGGATCGATTTCCGGTCGGGAAAACCACCTTGGAAAGATTCAGGAGAGAATTTGGTCTTCCGAAGCGGAATCGGGCGTGAACGGTCCTACGCGGCGTAACTAACGTCTGCTTCCTTGTACGATGTGATTATACGCAGTATTGAATTTTGCAACTGTTACCAGATACAAAAAATCGACGGTCACGGCTGCTACATCGGAATTCTGTGAACATTCCTTGGTAAGACGATCGAAGGTTTGAAAAAAGCATATTAAATTAGGATTTTTATCAATTTTTTGCAAAAACGTCGTAGACTGAGACATTAAAATATTTGCGTTAGTTTCTAGAATTTAGAATAAATAAAATAATGTTTAAAAAAAACAAAAACTGTTTTTATCGCGACTGAAACGCAAATTTCATCTAACTATATAAGACAGTAAATAAATAATTATACTCATTAATATTTGAAAGAGATTGCACAAAGTTACCCATTCGAGAATCGATAACGCTGCGTTAATGCGTTGTAATTAATAATAATAATAATGAACCTAAACAAACCTCAAACAAACCTAATTCCAGTAACCTGATAATCGATAAGTGTAATGGATCAGGATTATATTCGTACACGACCTACGCGATTCACTTAACGATTAAGTATTTCCCTCGCGCAGTCAAGCGCATGATGCAGCAGCTGCATCGTCATCCTATGTAAGGACTATTAATTATGGCAAGAATGAACGTAGCATTACACTATGTACGTATAATAAATTACAATTTTTTAAAATATTTTAACCATGTCAAACAAGAGAAAACTAATTTATACCGTTGAACATAATTATTTTTTAATTAAGCTGTAATTATTTTCTAATGCTCTTTGTACGTATATGATCATTTTTCATTGAAAAATATTGCGTTATATTAAATTTATTCGTTTATTGACTTATTTTTAAAAATATCAATTAAAATTTGCTTAAATGTAAAAAATAATTAAATAATGTGGCCTTTGTTAAACAATGCTAAATATAACTTCGTTAGCGTGTGCTATAAGAAAAAGCATTAGATGGAAAAACAATCAATTATTTTAACATTCCTTTCAGCAAAGAATTATAAAAATACGTAAAATATTTAATATCTCTTTTAATGAAACAATGTTTTTAATATGTTATATTAATGAAACGTCAATGTTTTTAATAATATATATTAATGAAACAATGTTTTACATATATTTTTTGCTTATTGCATTATAAATTCCGTAACAAAATACTTGTATTTTCGATTTACGCTCGCGTGTCGCTTCGAAATTGATCTTCCGCTTCGTTATGAAATTTTCTATGGATTTTTATTTCGATAAAGCGTACGCGTGTCATCATTTTTTACGTCACTCCCTTCCCACCCCTTAATTCAAAATACTCCCGATTGATTCTCCAGTACTATAGTGCGATCACGTTCTGACGCAATTGCAATCCAATTGAGTATCAGCGACCTCGGCGTTGCGACGGGTCCGAATTTTACGACAAGATTCACGGTCCACGTGTGTACATAGACGCGATGTAAACTTGATATTGATTTTGCGTCCAGCATCCATGAGCGCGGAGCGCGCGCACGGCCAACGGCGCGCTCGCGCACATAAACGCAAACATACGCACGTTGACGTACACACACGTACGTAGACACGTGTATACATTACTTGGCACGTGCACCCTCTTCATTGCCGATCCTGAATCGGCCGGGTTACAATGGTAAAAGAAACAGGGAGAGAATTCCTGGAGGAGGGAGATGAATGTGAATGAGCGAACACACGCGATATAACTGCAAACACGCGTGTAGCTACTACAATACGCACGAATGGCCGCGGTACGTTGAATAGCAAAACCGGTTGTATAGATTCCGCACTGGTCACCGAAATTCAAAGCGAGGTTTTGCGAAAAGTACAAAGCCGCCGGGAATACCAAAATACCGCAATTCGGAATAAATAAATCTGGATAAATAATTATCTCTATTATCCTTTCAGATTAATCTTATTGATAATATAGAGAGGAAAAAATTTAATTACGTGGTTGAATTCGGTTAATGCGATGTTGACTTTAAAACAAATGATTCTAAAAGATAGCGTTGTGCAAATAGAAATTTATCGGTTAATTCAATGTAAATTTGTTTAAAAAGTTTAATTCCGATATCAATCACGAATATGTGGAATTTTAAAAGCTGGTGAGGTGAAGATAATTCTCTCTCCGAGGAAAAATGTGATTTTAAATTGTTCGAAGAAAATATAACAAAAATAGCGAGTAACAAAATATAAATATAAAAAAATATTACGGGAGGATCAATTTTTTATTATTTTTTACATTTTTCCGTGAGCTTAAAATTCGTTTTCTTTTTTAAACTATTGTTTTATGTATATTCGCTTTGGCTTAGCGCCGAGATTCTACCAGTGTCTCTAAATAAAAATCGGCGCAATAATTGGAAAAAGTACTTAGATTGCACTAGAATTTCGAAGTTAAAAATATTAATAAAATATAGATGCAAGAGATATTTGTTATTCCCGAAAAATTTTACGAGATATTTTCTTATAAATTTAGAAATTATTTTAAATAGTTTGATACGCTGCAGCTTTAATTATTTTTATCATTTGTTATGATATTCAAATTCGTTAATTTTTTTTTAAAGAAAATTATTGTTTTGTATAAAAATATGCACAACAATCGGAAAAATATCCAATTACATTTCTAATAATTCTGAATTAAAAAAATTAATAAAAGATAAATGCAAGAGATATGTTATTCTCAAAAAATTGAATGAGGAATATTCTCTTTTATATTAAAAAATTGTTTTGAATAGTTTAAAAGCAATTTTAATATACAATGCTGAATATATTAACAAATTTACTTTGTTAGCTTAACATCTGCGATGTTATTAGCAATTCATTTTCAATATAACCGTGCCATTTAATATGGTATTATTCAAAGGTCAACGAGATTATATATCCATATACATGTTCTCTGCAAATATATCTATTGGAAAATCGGCGAGGTAAATGAAAATGAGTAGAGTTTTATCGGAAATACAACCCCGAACGACATTCGTAATTGTATACTATGTAATTGCGTGCTGGGCTTTATCAGAACGTGGGCGGAGAAATTTACTATTGTAGATGCATCGCTTTTTTCCTCCGAATGTAATAGAGGTCATGGCGAAATGTCGATGTTCGAGAAAACATGTATTTGTGCCACCGCTCACTCGGAAATATAATTGCTATTATCAGATTAGCTCGTATTGAAAAAATCAGCATAATTGGTTAAATCAAAGAGACATTAATAGTTTGCAGGGTCCTTATTCTTGAATAGTATAGCAATGTATACCATAGTTTTTTGTTTACGGTATTTTTTTCAAGAATAGAGGCTCAGAGTTTTATAAACTAATAATAGTAATAGGAGAAGTTAAAAGTTTTTGTATCTTTCTTTCGGAAAGAAGCTTAAATAAATAGAAGGAAACCCAAATATTTCGAAACTTAACTTTGAAAAAAAGGAACAAAAAGTTTAAATATTCTTAAATTAACTATTTGATTTTGAAGACTAAATTCTATTTTCACAGAATAAATGTTCATAACGTTTTATTAACCTATTTTTCAAAAAATGTTAAAAAAAAATTAATATAAAGTTTTTTAGCATATATTCTATGAAATTATAGTAAGACATCGCGTGTCCTTTCTAGGGGAATTATTACTTAACTGCATTATAAGACAGGACAAAATCATGACAATCGATCACAAGAAGGCCGCAAGAATTTGCGTTTCATCCCTCCAATTACATTCAAGGACTGGCTTCCTTCTAGATATTCAGTGTCAACTTTCGATGTGTTTCAGACTCCATGGCGGAGAAAATGTATTACTGGGGCGAGGAGAAAGATCAAGTCGACCCCGATCAGACCTTCATACAATTCAAGGCCAAATCGATGGCGACGGATAAGAAGCGTGAGCCCTCTCGTGCTGTGCCGAAGATGACGGTGTCTTCGCCACAGGGGAAAATGACTGAAATCGGTAATAGAGAGGAGGATGCCGAACGTGGCGGGTGGGACAATAAATTGGATTTCCTATTTTCTTGCATAAGTGTTTCCGTCGGATTGGGAAATGTCTGGCGGTTCCCTTATCTATGTTATAAAAATGGCGGTGGTAAGTGGATGATACTAGATTTATGTCACATATCAACAAAATAAATTATTAAATATTAAAACTTTCGATCGTCGTTTAAATTTACAATTGTATTGCAAATTACCAAAAATTTTTATCAAAATAAAAAGATTATTTTGCTAACATATATAGCTAATTAACATAAAGAATTTTTTTATAGTTAAAAGTTTTATATAACTTTTATTTATTATTTTAATGTAAGGTCGTAATAGAATTCTGTTATTCCATTTAGAAGCTTCTCTGGAGCATTAAATTTGCCACTATAGTCAGGGATGAGACAGCGTCGGATTTCAGTCCGACATTCATAATTATTCCTCTAGAGTTTAAGTCATGCAATCCTTAATATGATGGAAATGGCTTGCGTTAAAATTTAATAACCGTGGCCTTCTCGAGTTTAATTACTATCTCACTACTAACTTTTTTTTACATTTATGTAATAAAAATGAAATAAGATAAAAAAGAGCAAGAATAAGTTGCTTTAGCAATTGCGACCGATAGATTTGTTCGTCCGATAGACTTCTTCGACATAAAAATAATTGTTATTAATATTTATATGAAAGAATAAATGGTTTTTTTCCTTAACGAATTTTGGAATTTTTAAATTTTTCAATAGGCGCTTTCTTGATCACTTACGGCATTGCAATGCTGTTTTGCGGAATCCCTATATTTTTTCAAGAAGTCGCCATTGGACAATATCTTGGAGCTGGTGGAATGTCGCTAGTGGGACAATTGTGTCCACTACTGCAAGGTAATAATTATTTTCTGATGTCTTTAGGAATGGAAAAATTGTACAGCCTAAATATATCAATAAATTACATTTTTTAAAATACTAAATTTTAATAAATATTTATTTGAGTAATTTTTAGTAAATAGTTATTAAATGTAAACATATATTTATTTGATACAAAAACTATTAATTTGATTTTACTATTTGTTTACTAGAATAAATATTTATTTATTATAAGTAAATGTTTACTATTCAAAGAAATGTGTATTAAGACTTAGTAAATTTTTTTTTAGTGTAACAAGGCATAATATATTATTGGATTTCAGGTGTGGGATATGCTACGATGACCATTGTATTCTTCCTCGACGTATATTACTGCATAATTATTGCTTGGACTCTTTTTTACCTAATAAGCATGTTTGTGAATTTACCGAAAGTACCTTGGAGTGGATGTGGTAAATAACACATCTAGCTTATTATTAAACACATTAACAGTTATAATACATATATCCTTGTGTGATATTTCGAATAATACTGTCGCTTAAGGACGTTCTCCGACTGTAATTGTGCTCAACCTAATAAGCACATTAGTGCCATTATGAAAATTTTTGCGAAAATTTATTTCACTTTTATATAGTATAAGATGTTCCATAAGTATTAATGTTTTATACAAGTTTTTGTTATACAATATAAAAAAATGCCTCCCGCTTTCGCTACTGCCGCCGATTGAAAAAATATCAATTTTACTTACTTTGCTCAATGATTTCTTAAAAACGAATATCGGAAACTGATTTAGACAAATTTCATATTATTTCTTGTGATATTAAATTTTACGTTTCAAAAAATTGTTAAGAAAAACTTTTTTACAGTGAATAAAAAGACCACTTTCAAATAAGCTTTAGATGTATATATATTATATATAAGTATATATGTATATATATTTTTAACGCTTTAACTTTGAAGTGGAATATCTCGATTTTTAATCCCGCTCCGGTTATATTTATATTTGTATTGAGTTTTAAAGCACATATGTTCAAGACATTAAAACAAGCTTTTTCTGTAAGTTTCAGAAAAATCTAAAGAAAATGGATTTTTTTCGGAGAATGTCCTTAAAAATTAAAAAGTTGATTAGAAATACTTTATTTTCATATAATACGTATTTATGTAAATAATACGATATCATAAAGAGAGCTCTGAATAAATTTATTATATAATTAACCGTTCATTTTTCGTAGACAGTTATATGATTTTATTTTCAGGAAAATGGTGGAACACGGCTGATTGTTATGATGCGACTCAGGAAAGCAGTGAGTACGGAAAAATAAACTGTTCACGTTCTGCTGAAAATAATACCTGTCACCATACCACGCCGGTAGAAGAGTATTGGGAGTAAGTAAATTATTATTTAAAAAATGCTACAAAATATAAAACGCTTATAAAATATTGCATATAACAAATATGATGGAAAATGAAGAAAACGCTTAATCTTATTTAATTTTTTTTTAAATAAACCTTTAAACTGAGAAAATTTCAAACTCAAAAACTTTGAAAATTTTGAGTCGAAATGGTGGACATATATATGCGTCAGATTTATATTCCCTTATGAGTCAGGCTCTGATATGCTTGTAAATCAGGCTGTGACATAAGATGAATATTAAGGGATTCACATGATAACTACAAGAAATGCAACATTGATTTTCTTAAATCAGGTCGTAGCAGAGTTCCCTTGTGTATAAATTCGTTTACGTAATGTATAATTTCGACGGTACATAATAATGATACTAGCAATATATATACGTGTATCACATTTTTTGCAATTTAATCAACTTAATATAGCAGCTATCATAGCAGATTAGATATCCCTCATGAAATAAATCAAGCAAAATAAAAAATCATCGCAACATGAAAATGCAATTTTCGCCCGTATACATTATTAGTATTATCATATAACACGCATAATTCTAATTCAATCTGATATTTATGCTCACGTCTATTATTTATGTTTAAATCTAGATATTATTTATATTTGTATTATTTATATTTTTCTTTTCAGAAACATTCTGTAAAATAATGTTTGCGATATTTTATACAATTATAGCCACGTGTTACGTGAAATTATTTATTGGCAACATTGGATTAACAGAACGGCGTTGAATTTTCAGTCGACGAGTCCTCGGCATTACATCCGGCATCGAGAGCATCGGCAAGATCCAGTGGGAGCTGTTAGGCTGCCTGATTATCGGCTGGCTGCTCGTTTACTTGATCATCCGTCGTGGTCTTCATCAGAGCGGTAAGATCATCTGGTTTTCAGCCTTGTTCCCGTACGTGGTGCTTTTCATTCTTTTGGGAAGAGCGGTGACGTTGGAGGGTTCCTACGACGGTTTGCTTTACTACGTGACGCCACGATGGGAGGAGTTGCTCAGTCCTGGACCGTGGATAGACGGCGCTACCCAGATCTTCTTCGCATACAGCATCGGCACCGGTGCCCTGCCCGCTCTGGGCTCATATAACAAGTTCCATCATAATTGTTATAGGTAAGCGATTATGTTCCACCTGATCTGGCTGGACACCGACAAGACGTCTCGCTTCCACAGTGTTAAATTTTGATAATAATAGATTTTGCTTATTTGACAAGACGTCTCGCTCCCATAGCCTTAAATTTTGATAATAGATTTTGGCATTTTACTTATCTGATCAAATTTCATCAATTTTTCATCAGAATGTCGAGGCATCAATATATGAAGAAAAAGAAAAGAAAAAAAAGATGATAAGAACGTGTTTCCCTAATCCAACTTAATTTGATCTCGCAATTCCAAATGGTTCGAACAATCCATTATATATCGTTACTTTAGCCATTTCAGATTTCGTTGGTCTTATTTCGTAAATTAAATTCGAGAATCATAGTTATGGCTTTAAGGTGCTCTAGTCTTTAACCACGACGCACTAAACGTGGTGTCGTCGCTGCTGGAGTCTTTCAAAAAGGGAGTTTTGTCTTGCAGAGACGCAATAATCACTTGCGTAGTCAACACCCTGACATGTCTTCTGGCCGGTTGCGTAACGTTTTCAATACTGGGTCACATCGCCCAAGAACAGCAAACGCAGGTGTCCGAGGTTGTCAAGAGCGGACCTGGTCTCGTCTTCCTCACGTATCCCGAGGTCGTTTTGAAGCTACCCGGTGCTTCGTTGTGGGCCATTATATTCTTCGTTATGCTGCTCGTAAGAAATTGTTATTCCAACGACGGAATCGGCTGTCGCCGTCTATGTTTTTCATGTGCATCGCTATAAAAGGGTTTGAACACATCGCCTTCGGCAGGAAGTTTCTCTCCATAGATCGTCATTTAACATCGTTTTTTGCTTAAAAAAATTGTGAAATATCTATAGAAATTAAAATTTATGCAAGGCTACTAAAATAAGTTAACCAAGAAAGAGACTTAAAAAAGTATTTTCTTCTTTCAAAACAAATTTTACACTATTTAATAGTAAATTTAAATTTTAATCCAGTGAATTAAATTTTGAGCAGTGTAAAATAATATTAGCCAACTTATACAAAAAGTTGTATCAGTATAAGCAAATATAGTAGTAACGTTTATATTTTATTTTTTATAGATAATTTCACAATTTATGAATTTAATTAATATAATTATTCGAATTATTTTGTTCAATTTCTTATTGTAAGAATGTTAATTTGCTTTCTAATCTTATAACTCAAATTGTAATTCATACAATTATATTGCACAAGATGGATTAATAATAAAGATTAATCGTGAAGAGCTGTCCAAAATTTAACTCGCAAGCTAAACGCTTGTCTCTCTCCATCATCTCGTTGAGCCAGTAAAGAGAAAATAAAAAGCTCTGTGATTGGCTGCTCTATCTTTTTATTTTCTATCTATCTAGCTCAACAAGCTCATTATAGAGATATTTAACTCGCGAACTCAGTTTTGGACAGGTCTGGTGTAGATAATAGTAAAAAATATATTTCTAGCTAATAGATTATTAAATATCAATGTTAATGTAGTATTGTAATGTGTATCATATTAAATTTACATCTAGATTTTAGAGCAATGGCTAAGCATATGGAGGGACTAAAATTGTTTCATTTGTTATTTAAATATTGAATTATAGATATATGAATTGTTCCATTTTTTCATGCAGATACTCGGCATCGACAGTGAATTTTGCATCGTGGAATCTTTCATAACTGGTATGGTTGACTATTGGCCGGATACACTTCGTCCACACAGAATCAAATTTACCATCGCTATCTGCCTGATAATGTTCGCTCTGGGAATTCCGATGGTTACGAATGTTAGTATCTAAAAACACATTTCTATTCAATATATATACGAGAGGAACAATTGAAAGTTTCAGAAGCAATTTATCAACAAAAAGAAAATAAAAATGTTACGTTTCAGGGAGGAATTTATATTTTCCAACTGATGGATTTCTACTCCGCGAGCGGAATGTCTATTCTATGGGTTTGTTTCTTCCAAACAATCGCAATATCATGGATTTTCGGAGCAAAGAAGTTCTGTGACTGCGTGCATCAGATGATGGGTATTCGATTAAATAAATTCTGGTACATATGCTGGGTTGTACTCGCGCCGGTGATTATGCTCGTAAGTACTACATTTGCATATAATTATATCTTACAGCAGAAAAATATTACTTTCTTCAAAGGGAATTGATTGCGGACTATACTGTAAAAAAATTACATGTAAAATTACAACATTTATAGTGAGTAATTTTGGAATTCATTATTAAAGATGTATATTTACATATACACGTAAATGTCACAACTCTCTCTCTCCTCTCTCTTTCAAATAAAATTATTCTTCTTTATTAAAGATGAAAATATTAATTCTTATGAGAAACGTACTCGTATAATTTTATATATTTTCACTACAAATGTGTAATTTTTATACATATTAATTATATAATTTTACATACCCTTTTTGCAGTATAACTCGTGAAAATCATTATGTAAAAACATGTAAAATATGTTATTTACAGTATATAAAATTAAAAACTTCTTTTTTTACTTTTCCAGTTTATCTTCATATTCCAAATCGTACAATATAAACCATTGAAATATGGCAGCAGCTACGAGTATCCTACATGGGCAGAAGTAGTTGGCGTATGTTTGAGCCTTTCATCTATGATTTGGATACCCGGATATGCATTGTATTACGTAATTAGTACGCCAGGATCATTTAAAGAGGTAAATTTGAACATATTCGCGTGTAAATCATATGCATAATGCATATGAAAAAGTTGCCTCGTGTATTATCGTGATTATTATCGTGTACATCTCACGTAATGGCCATAATCATTGCTGTGGGCTTCATTTGAATTGTAGATGTAATATATAATTACGACTTTATTCTTTTTCAGAACGTCCTGAAAGGTCTACAACCGAACATAAAATCGCATGCAAAATTACCGAAAGGCGAAAAGTCAGCCGTGATACCTATGTCAGAGAGCAGCGCAGGCTTAATTACGAAAAATAACAGTTTCCTGAGTCAAACATGATTAGCGTTGGCGGCTACTTCTAACTTGTTAGGTTACACTTATCGTAAAAGTAATATTTATAGTAAGATAAATATATATATCTATATATAGTGGGTCCAGCACGATTGGACATTCAGTAGTAATTTGTGTCAAAATGGACGCGTGTCAAACTAATCAGTTTCATGTAGTATGCTCAGTTAAGCAATCATCGTACTATTATTTATTTAATAATAAGACAGTAATATATTTCTTTAGTGATGTATTTCTAATAAGAATGTCAGAGATTCTCCTTAATTCCTTAATAGCTGGTTGATTGTAATATTTAACATTATAATAACATTTTAATAAAATATTTAAATTATTTTTTGAAGAAGAAACAATTTCCGAAAAAAATTGTCTTTAAGAGAAATCATTTGTAATACATATATGTGATAATTATATAGTATCATATATTAAATTTAATAACGGATTAATGTTTTAAAAAGAAGATAAGAATATATTGTCTTATAAGACATGCTCAAAATTCGATTATTTAAAGTTTTTGTTGATATATAAACTATGCCAGCTGTTAATGTTTTAAGATAGAGAATTTTAATTGAAAAGAAAATTATTTGGCGATCGCAATTATAGATGACTCGTACGTGTTGACCAAGCCGATAAGATACTCAATAAAGGGTATAATAAGTATTGGAAACGGGACGGGAAGGAATACTTAGAAGTAATAATAGTATACACCGCGCTAGTATTCAGATAGCTATTTACGGGCAATTTGAAAGAAGTATATTTTTATATCGCGATCATATCGCGATAAGTATATAAATTTTTAACGGAGAGAGAAATCGTTTGGTTGATAATTCGGCTGGTTTAAGGAAATAGAAAGTTCTCATTGAGAAACATGCCTGCATAAGGCGAATAGAAATTTACGTTTTGATCAAAGCAATTCACTGGTGAGTGTTTATATACTTGAAGGCTCTTCCTGTTGAGCGCGTTAAGGTATTTACTGCAGCTACATGAAATAAAATAGGAACATAGCGCGTATGTAGAATAAGAATACTGGCACAGTTATGAAATATATTAAATATCTGAAGTACAAGTAAAAGTATAACTTTTAACGTTCGTATAAAAATTGTGACGACCAAATGCGTTCATCAAGAAGAGACATTTTCGATTCCAACCAGTCGCAATAATCAACTGGACTGTAGCAGGATACAGAATATTTCTATCACAAAGTTCTAGCAGTTTATACTGCATTCAACTTCGACGGCACAAGTTTTTTTTCACGTTACAATTTTTATAAAACATACATTATAATGCGTTTATGATGCGATGTAAGAGAGATTAAAGAAAATTTCCGAGTTTTTTACCTGAAATTTAATACGTACATTTTTTTTAAATATGTAACGCCGGTAATATATTTCTGTAATTTTATGGCAATTATTGTTTAAATAGGAATCATGCAATCAATTACGTTTGCATTTGCAATTAGTATCTGCGATCAATTACAATCAAAGATTTGGCGTCTGAGACACTTTTAGCAGTATTTTGTAAAATTAAAGTTAAATTTATATGGTTTAAACGAAAGACGTATATAATTATTCAAAAAAAATTGAAAATTTTATTCCACGAAGGTGGAATATCGTATTATATTTTTTATATTTTATATAAAAATAGCGTAAATTATTTTAAATCAAAGTTGCAATCAGAATTTAAATTTGATTCAAATATTAAAATATACCTTCTTACAAAAAGTAGTATATAAAATCATATTCTGTCGTATTATTAGTAACAAAATCATCACTCATGACTTTCTACTACTTTAAATCTTATCTCATTTTCTAAACGTAAAAACCATTTTGTTTGAAAAAATGTCTTATTTGCTCGAAATATAAAAGCAATAATAACAAACGGAGGAAGTGCTTTTTTCAGCCGGCCTAATTAATTGGAAATATTTTCTCTTATTTAGTCCGTAAAGTACTTGTAATCGCGAATGCTATTCGTCGAAGTGTTGCAATTGTTGACGTTGTATAATACTAAGAAATGGCTGATAGCTTAATGCGATATTTGTTTCTATTTTAGTACCGTACTGTTGCAAACTTCCAATAGTAAGCTAAGAACCGAACGATATTATAAGCCAGTTGGATCTGCGTTGAACAACGTGTATCTCTAGCATTATTAATTTGTAATTTCATTTAGCGATTGATAGATTGGTAATTGCGATGTGTATTTTATTAATTTGAACACGACTGTTTCCGAATAATCGTATTAGAATCAAATAATTGCACATGCCGGGCGCGAATCCCGACTATTTGATCATTAATCAACAAATTATTCAATGACACGCGAACATAAAAAAATTCTTTCACACCTATTACGCGAGCAACACTGCGATTGTATGTGTAACGTCGCAAACATTTGTTCATCGCGTGATAGCATAATAACGTATTTTCCGTGTGTAACTGTATTCTGTAAATGTATTCAATGTTACGTGCGCAAGCACGATCAGGTTAAACATAAATTTTCGCAATTACTTACACGGCAATGTATAGATATGCGTTATTACCGAATGGATTTGCGGTCGCATGGATAATTTGATAATGGCTCTACGAATCGATGTTCGCTGATAGAAGAATTCGTACAAGGAATTAAATCTGTTACACAAATTATATTTCTATATACACATATACATTGTATACATATTTTATACAGTGTATAATAATATGTATTACCGTTTGAAAATCAAAAAACTTGAACCCAAACAGTATTATTCTTGTGAATGGAAATTAAATATGACAAAAGAAGGGGGAGGGGGTCTGCTTTATTTTTTCATTGAAATTTTGTTGCAAATTTTGATTACATTTTTAATTCTTCGTCATGCAATGCATGAAAGGATTTTTTTTTTCATATCATTTACTTATATTGTTTGTCAGTACGAATAATCAGAATTATTAAGAAATTATTTTGTGTCCATTCGGATACGCTTTTTGCGAAATGTTTCCAAGTTATTCGCGTGCACCCTATATTCAAATTTCTACCAAAGTTTATGGAAAATATAAAATTTCGCTAAATGTAAAAAGATTTTTGTTTAGGTCTAAATTTGTTGTAACATTAAAAAAAAATAAATACTAAACGTACTTAGAACATATCTTGATATGATATCATGAAATTTTTGTGAAAATAGTATCTTAAAATTATTCTAATTTTTTCTATGACATCTTTTTAATGGCAACATTCTATGCAGAATTGTTAATTGCTACTTTTGGATTTATTTTGGAATTTTCGACACTTTCCAAATTCCTTTCTTGATACATTTATGAGATTTATCGACTGCGGCATGGGTTCATGGTATACTTTGTATCTTGAGAGCCATGTTTTCCTACATTTCCTAAAGAAATGTAAGAAAGTAAAAGAGAGTGAGAATCCTTCGTGAGGTGTGTAAGAATTTTTAAATATATTTTTAGTAAATCAGATATAATCTGAGTGTGTAATCCGAGTCACATAATGTTGTACACGTACTTGAGAACCGAAATATGTTCAGATTTACTTTCTGAGCGCGGTAAAAACGATAAAAACAACGCGAATGTGTATTGGATTGACGCATTGAATGTTTCACATATTTGTGACATTACGTATACGTTTCCGGCAAAATTGTATTGATATATGTACTCAAATAAACATTAATGCCTAATTATTGTAATGATTTCCAGTAACGTACCCACAGCAGTAAATAAAACTTCCCACTCTATTGATCCAATATTTATTACCATTGTCATATATCATCATTGTTTACACCATTTGTGGATATTGGCTTTTGTAACGCATTCATCTATTGTTTAATAATTATTTCAGGTATAGTCACGAATGATAAAAGCAGATTAGAAATGTCAGTAACTATTATCACCAATATTTCGAATGTCAATAGAATTGCGTATACAATACCGCATAAATGATTCATAATTAATGAATATAAACTTAAATTTTACGGTGACAGAGATTGTATTCGTAATGAATGAGTAATTTGTAACATATTTTGTCTTGCAAACAGTCATTATAACGAATTTACTAATAACAGTATTTACTAATAACAGGATGTTAAAATAAGTATAGAGTTAAAAAAAATATAAGAATAACGTTAAATAGATATAGAATTCCTGGTGACTCTCCTTTTTTTAAATATTAATTATCTTTTATCAAACGAAAATTCATTTCTATCGATAGTTCGTAGAAGAAGCTGTCGAAAAATATATTCGGTTCAAAGCTCTTTACACAGAGTATGACGATAACAGTGCATTTCAATTAACAGTTACAAGAGTATTTTAATTATTAACCCTTACCGTACCATGTACAATTTGATGCCTCATCCATACCATCAAGGGTCACTAGAATCTCTTCATTTTTTTCACCTCTTCAATATAATTCAAAGAATCTCTAAAAATTCACCAACATACTTTCAACTTTCTAGAATAAATATTGACTCTTTATTTTGGAAAATAATAAAATGTAGTATAATTTATAATTACCGAAAGACTCCAAGAAACTTGCACGAACAGGAATCGCTTGGTCAATAGTTACCCATATTGGTACGGTAAGGGTTAATTAAGCCCTGGACGGATATGTTATGATGGAACCGTCTTTCCTGCGAGGATTGGGTTTCATATTTCCCCGCACCACGCATATTTTAAGCTAGATTTTTTCTCATTTCGTGAAACGACGCATCGTTCCACGTTGTGTTTTACGATGGATAAAGACGACAGGGCGGTGGAAGTGCGGAAGGTCCTGTATGTCTCCCCGTTTACCACACTAAACCCGATCGTTACGTGGTCTTTTATTTTGCGGAGAGGGCTATTATCAAGGTACTAACATCCTCTCTATGGGACCCACCTATTGAGGTCGGCAACATTTCTTTTTACGTAGATGGGCGTCACCGTTAAAATCTTCTTATGAAACGCCTCTTAACTGTGTGAGCTGTGCGTAAAATACATTTTCTTAGAATAAATAACATCGCGAAAAGGATAAACTTCTATCTTATATTTTTCTTCTGTTTTTATGGTTTGACACATGTAAATACACGCGAGTACAGGTTTCCTGAGCAAAGAGAATATATCACATTGGAGAGAAAACGTTGTTAAAATGTACTGCTGTGTCTCCTAGAAAAAGAATAAGAATGTTTTTAAGTTTATAATTTGCAAAACTTTCAACGTAAAAAGTAACAAGACTCTAAAATACGTTTTTATTTCGGAATTTTGCTCCATAATGAATTCCTTCTTTTTACTGTTTTGTATATGTTTATTTAAAAAATTGTTTAAGTCTGGAAGTTGGCGCATAGGGAACGTCTACTATTTGCGTCATTTTTTTATACTAACTAGAAATGACAATCAGAGAATGACACAAAACTAAAATGTTGCAGTTACGAAAAAGATGTATAAAGCACGCGTAAACTATAATACTTCATAAAATAAAAGTTATAATTTTAATAGTTTTTTAAAACACATTTTAATATTCATTATAATTTAGTCACTAATATTTAATTTACGACTCGTTTAACTCTTTGTGGACTGTTGACCTCATTTAGGGTCACTCCCTTTTAGTTTATAAATTGCTCGCTCGATTAGTATAAAACTTTACCTACAAGGTAGTTTAATGTTTTATTCGAATTTGAGGTTTAAAATAAAAAATAATAAATTTAATACAGCAAACCAAAATTTAACTTGATCATCATAAAATTTGCACTGTTAAATCTATATTGTCAAATTTAATCAAATTTTAAAGTCGCCATTGCTTGTATTCAATATGTCGTTATTTTATACTAAAACATTGGATAAATTTGATATTATATAATATTATATAGTGTCAAATTTATCCGTTGTTTTAGTATACAATAAAATAATAATATATTGGGTAGGAATAATGGCAATTTAAATCAAATTAAATTTGACACTGTAGATTTAACAGTGTGATTTTAAGGAATTTTTATATGTGAAATAAAATCAAGTTTTTAGTTTCATTTTATTTAGATTAGTGTTACAAAAACTGTTTTAATAGCGTCTTATTGTTTTAAAGACATCATTAAGACGTTATTAAAACGTCATTTGACATTCATCTTGTTACTTGGATAATATTGATTTCCAAATTGACTTTCAAATTCTGATTACGAGCTCTCTGACACTACAGCCTCCTTTTCATGGATATTATTATACTTTTAAAATTCGACATTTTCAGTCAAACTCAGAGATACCAAATTATACTTTTAAAATCGAGTTTTACGATCAGATTATTTTTTTGAGTTGTTAATTTTAGAATTCTAAGGTCAGAAACAAATTCAATAATTTCTTAGCAAATGGGATCTTCTAACATGATAAGTTACTTCTAACAAGATAAATTACTCAGAAAACTTCAGTCCTTATAAATGTTAATAAAGTAAAATAAATCATGCTACACATTTTTAGTAAATATTGCATTATCATGCGAAAATTGCAAATTAAATTACCTTTCCTCAACATAACTGTATGTATAAACTAAAAATAACGTTTTATTACTGTTTTCGTGTGGCCACTGTAAATGGCTAACGCTTTTCGTGCTCTATATCCATTATAACCGATCCGCTAAGTTTAGCTATTGGAAAACGGGGCAAAAGACAACCATGATATGTTATCGTATTACATTTGTACCGTGAGGATAGCAAGCTGCACTCTGGTTTCGATTCTGCTCACCTTTGGCTTGCATTTCGTGTGCTGATTAGATCCGATTGATCAGATTCTATTGCGAAGTGATCTCAAGAAAATTCACTAATTGTGCTAATTTCCTTTCTTCGTAAATGTAAGATATTTAAGTTAATTAGTTATATGGATTTCATTACAATTAAATTATGCAATCTCGACTATGCCTCACTTAAAGTGATAAGAGTTCTTAATTATATATTTATTCAAATGTTATAATTCAGCAGTTCGTTAATTAAATGAGAAGACCTAATTCGCTAATTAAATAGGGAAACTTCAACTTTTAATACAAAGCTAATTTTAATTTCACTTCATAATTTTTATAATAGTTTAATAATACCTGTCTGAAAAATTATCCGTGTTTAATAATTAAATACAAACGCATAAATATATTATCGATAACGTATTTAGGAAACATTCTTTCTCTCAATTAATCTCTAACATATAAAATGTTAGATTATAAATTATTATCTACTTTATAGAAGTTATTTATCTATCATTATCTACATTAAATAAATCACAGAGATACCGAAACATTGAGATTGAGAACTGAAGGAGAAATCACGCAATGCGTAGAATAATCAATGATTTAATTACCTAAATTGTTTTGTTTAGATTACTTCATATTTCGGCAAAATAAAAACATCGTTATTTTTTAATTTTATACAGCTTGTTAAAAATGTACATAAAAATGTAAAATATACAAGTAGACGTAAAATGTATATATGACGTATTATTCCATTTATAACTTACAATAATTTGTATAAATTAAAAAACATCTCACAAAACATCTTGCCATGATACAATACTCTTTAATAGAGATTATTTAAAGCGAAAATTGAGATAAGGAAATATCTAGGCAATAGTTTTTAAATTGTTTTTAAAAGCAATCAAAGTGCGAGTTGGTGATATCGTACAAAATTTGTTTTCACCCAATAATCACTCTGATATACCTACAGAAATGTATAAATAACACTGTACGGGAATATATAAATAAAATACACCCCCGTTTATATAATTATTTTCTAGTGATTTTTATTTCCTATTTTTTTCATCTTTCTTTATTTCATTTTTTCATCTTTTCTTCGATTTCTAAATCTTTCTTCTAGTCTATGAAGAAAGATTTTTAGATTATTACATTCATATTCACTTCATCATTGTTTTTTAATTCTTAACAAGGGAGAATACTAATGTTAGCGTTAATAATAAAATATTGAAAAGAACGAAATCTTCTCTAATAACTAATTAATTTCGTGACTCTAAAAATTGATTTCAATTCATTCTGTAATTAGTTCTCGGAATTCGAGTTTTCAATAAAATCTGGATTTATAATTCTGACTCTGTAATGGATCCTTGATCTTCAACGGGTACATCAAATCAATAAAAAATAATTCTCCATGCACAAATCATAATATTCTCGGCAAACATATTCATTAATATCCACTTGACGAACGGGTTAGCGATAGGGTTTTTTTTATCAAGGTAACGATCGCACTCAAGATTACTCAAGAACATGAAAAGGACGCGGTGACATTTCGCAATGTCATATAACAAATATTTATTATGAAATCAATGTAATATCAAAGTTGGTTTGGCAAATATTTAACATAATGTTAAATATTTGCAATAAAAATTGCAAATATGTTCAATTGAAAATAATGAGATGAAATATTCCGCTTTCTATTTAAAATCGTTCATAATATCGGTTTTCGAATTTCTGTTAAATCTTTAGTCTATATTCTGTAATATTCAAAACATGATTTTATATTATTAAATTTCACAAAAAATGAGAATATTTACTAAAAATAAAATCTTCTCTCGTAATATATTAATTAATTTTAATTAAAAAAATTGTACAATTGATGTCATTTCGTTGCTAAAATTAATGCTTTGAAAAGATTTCGGGTTTTATCCAATTAAATCTATGTAGATTTAATTCTGACTGCAAGAAGCCTCTAATTTTTTACAGGACGCGACTTTGTGAAAATAACCTTCTATAACAAAGATCGTTATCGAGATGATACGAATAGATTCATTAACGTTCATCTGATGCAAAAGTAATAATATCTTTTTATGACGAGGCCAAAAACGTAAAAAAAAACGATCATTTCGTTGTGTCTCTTCATTGCAGAGTCGTCATGTAACAAATATTGCATATTTTAAATTTAACTATTATTTAATGGGATTATATGTAGTATCGTAGTATAGTACGGAATTATATTATATCATAATTATTGTAGCCAAAATAATGACTATCTTGCATAAATTCCCTACATGTGATATACGTTGCGTAGAAACTTCTAGGTTTTAAATCAAACCTTATCTTTATTGATTTGGCCATATACATTCTACATGCAGTAGATCACATTGCAGCTAGATCGATATAGGAAAAAAATTCCTTTTATTGCTGGTTAATTACTGTCGTCAGTGCAAATAACGTTATACGTGATTTATTATTCTATGCGTACGTACGTCGTTTACAGTACAACAATAATCAATCAATCGAAAAAAATGAACTCGCACAAATTGCGTTAATTGCCCGAAGCTATTATGAGTACAAATTGTGTTAAAATGCACGAACGTATTAATCAAACAAATTTGCATTATTTTGTGACATGTGCGACTTTTATCTAACTCAGAATTATAAACATTCAATCTTTTAAAAATTTTAAATATCGCTCTAATTAAAAAAGATTCAAATGTATTTCGTGAATGCTAAATATTGAACTTTACGGTGTTGTAGATTATAAATTTTCAATAATTAATTAATTAAAATCATTAGGCATAAATTAATTCATCTAAAGCCTCTCTATAACACATGTAACGTTATCTGTAGAATATGATAATAAAAATCAAATATAATGTAATATCAAATATAATGTAATATATTGTAATGTCATTTCTTAATTTTATTTTGTCCTACTTTAAAAACGAATCAAGTAAAAAATTCTACTTAGATAATAAAATTGGACATAAAATTCAAAAGAGACATATTTTTCGCATAATTATTTTACTTAATTTCTCATGTTTCTTCATATTTTATTCATTTATTTTTATTTACTATGAAAAATAAATAAATTCAAATTTAATATTATTTTAAATTTGAAAATGTAATTATTTATACTTCAAAATTAATAATTGGTTAAATAACATTATTGATATCTCTTTTGATATTATCGAACAACATAAATAATATATATATATATATGTTGATATAGCTTATTTATAATATAATATATTATAGGACCGTATATGGTATGTGATAATACAAAGAAATCAAAGCCTTAAACAGTCTAGCTGAGGAAATAAACATTTATCAACTCAGTGTGTAATTAAGGATGTGTGTTATATAACAAAGAATATGTTTATTCTAGATTTCAAATTGTAAGTTGTTTTGTATTTAAAAAATTTCAAGTATAGAGAAAAATCTATCATTTTTTCTTAATTGTTTCATTTTGTTAAAAAATATATCTTTAACGTATTATGAAATTAATACCAAATATTTTTTACGATACATTATAATTTAATTATAAATAAATAATTATAGAAATCAAAGCCTTAAATGGTTTACCTGCATTTAAATTGATATATAACTAAATGTAAACGTTATGTTAAATATCGAATTTAAGTATTGCTGGTAAAATAATTATTATTATTATGCATAAAAGTTTTACAATAAAATTTTTCTGGACATTTCTCCAGTGTTAATTATATGCAATGTGTAATTTCGTTTTACAAAAGTTATCAAATATTATTAATAAACCTCGTAATAAATTATACACGGTTCTACTTGAATTGTTTGACTTGATTCATTTGTTATTCTGCACGCTTTCAATTTATTAGTAATAATAAATAAAAATTATATTTACGTAAATATTTTAATATTGCAAAACAAAATGTATTTAAATTTAAGCGTTATTTAAAAAATTATTATTTTCAATATTTTGTGCTCCAAAATTATTCGACTTAATCTATTGTAAGCTATCCATTAACGGATCTATGATGTTACATTTAACCGTAACTTTTATATTGTTATTAAAATGGTACATTTATGTCTCTAAATGCATTATATCGAATAGCTCTTGTACATCCATTACTTCAAGGTACATAAAATTGAATATGTTGCGTGACTCACCGATCGTAACCGGTGAATAACAGCGGAATTATCGGTCTTCTCTTCCATTTAAGTTGACAGAAATCGTTGTACAACACTCACGAAAATGTAAAAAAACATGTGCGTGATAATTGTTAAAATACGACTATTGCTCGGCCTTGTACGGCACTCTAGAAGTTAAAAATATACGACATAAAATATCTTTATGTAAAGAATAAGTACGACCGTGTATAAATGCTAAGCATATAAATATAAAGAACGCCAATAATCGGTCAAATTAAATGTTATAAATACAATACAAATTCTTAATTTTTAAATTAAATTATCTTAGATGTGACTGTGCGCCGAAACATTCGAACATTAACCACAATCGAACTGAGATGTTAATAATATAAATACGAATACGATAAGGCGCCGAAACATTTGCGGATGTTCCTATATATGAAATAATCCCCCCCTAAATTATTTTATTAAAAAACTTATTGCGAAAAATATTACCTTAGCCAGGATGCGAATCTGGGACCTCTCGATTTTCCGGGGCGAGTGTTTTAGCCAACTCGACCACTGAAGCTTCATATATGATAATTCTCCGTTACTTTAATGAGATCGAATTTATGCTTGTGATGTGTTGTATTGTGCGAAATATTTACCTTAATAAAAAACCATCACCATGTTTATGAATTATTAATCGAATAAGCAAATGATCACATATTGTAGTAATCATAAAATGAAATAACTCTTGGAATCACATTCCAAGAGGAGACGGAGTGACTCGCGCTACTAACAGATTGCTCGAGCGTTGACATCACGAATATTATATGACTTTGTATACGCAACGGTCTACGTCATTCGCTATGTAAACAGGTAACGAGGTTGACAAGAATTGTCGGTTAAAAATTTTTAACCTTCCGAAGCTGACGCCAACATCGTAACATAATTATTATAACATTGAGTAGGATCAATTTAATTTATATATTAATTAAAAGACATTAATTAATTTAAAGAACCCAAAATGATATACTTGTATAAGAAAAAATGAATATTAAGTATATTTTAACAAAAATAATCTAAATTTGCAGATATAACACAAAGCAAATTAAATTGTTTGATATTTCTGACAAAGAGATTTATAATTGAGCGGGTTTGATGGAGCTATGTCACCTCTGGAGAGTTAATATAATATGTAAAATAAACGTCGAATATATATATGTATATTGCTTTTCAAAATAACTTTGATAAAATAGCTATTATCAAATATTTCACTCTTTGTTTCGTAAATTCGACTTGGCAATTCATATATTATTTCGTAGTCTTAATTACTAAGCAATTTACACTTATATTGAAAAACACACGTGATGAAAAATGCAATTTGAAAACCAGTACCTTTTAAGAAATGCACGTTGTCTGTAAACATTGCTGAATGAAATAATAATGTATTGTTAAATTCGCTATCGATCCGATTTCTGCTTTACATAAATCACATCTGCTTCAATAAATATGTATTACCTTGATCTATTTAGGAATTATAATCGGGGAATTAATAAATCATGAACAGGATAATTGTTGATATCAATAATCACATTTGACATACTTGTTGCAATTGCATCTTAAAGAATGATGAGACAACCTTTCAAAAATATATAGTTAAAATACATGGGAATGCACAAAGCATACAAAATATATTAAAGACTAGCATCATTAAAACAATTAAAAAGTCTATGGATATTTTCCATTATTTATATCTCTTCAGCAATTGATCATCCGTATCACTCTGTATTATTCAATGCTCTCAGTATGGAAACAGTAGATAAATTTTATTTATATTAATATTATATTGAAAAATTCGAAGCAGAATCCAAGAATTGTTGAAAAAAAATTATCGAAAAATATCATAAAAAATAATTTATAATTTTCCTATTCACTTCGTTTTCTTTGTACTTTGAATGTACAACTTCTGCAACATGGTAAAATCCAAAAGTTTGTAACCTATAAGAATATAGAAAAAATAATAAAATAAAATAATAATTTTTATTTTTTAATATAATATAATCATCCTTTATTTCAATTTTTTTAGAACTTTGAATTAATTTTTACATATTACTACAAAATTATTTTGAATTTTTGTCCTTAAAGTAGTTTAGATTATTAAATTTTTTTCCACGTAAATCGAACTTCTACGTAAGTCAGAATTAGATTGAATGATAAAGAAATCATCTTCGCAATTTATTATTTTAAAGACAAGCATTCAAAATATTTTAATAGCAATATAGAAAAATCAATTCATCGTCCTAAAAAATATATAAAAATAAAAAGTTAAATACAAAATGATAATGATTATTTTGTTTTGTATTTCTTATATTTTTTTTATATTCTAGGATAAAACTTTTGGATTTTACAACATACTTGCATCGATAAATACTCGATGCAACAAAATGTTAATTGAGAAACTTGATCACACTGTTTGATAATCACTAATTGTTAGCACAGAATGATCACGTTTCGAGGAATCGTTATGCGAAGCAACTCGCATCTCTACCTGCTTCGAGTGTTGCCGAGTAATAATAGTTGTCGACTGTGCGAATGATACCGCAAGTTTGAGTACACAACGGCGCGCTATACAACACAAAAATAAACACTAAAGTCACGCAACGACTTGTTATCAAAATATACCGAAATATTATCAAAATACCGTTTGACAATATAAATAAAATATGTAGCAAATTTTTATTATAAATTTTATCATAAAAATATAATAAATATTGAGATATTATTTACTATAATAAATGCTGAAATATAATTACAATATAAAAAAAAAATGAAAATATAAAGAATAAAAATTAAAAATAAATATTTGAGATAAATTTTTACAAGTGTTGTATATATTTTTATCGTGTGTGTATGGTTAATAAACAAATTTTTTATTTTCACTTTCTTCTCTTTTCATTTATGAAAAGCATCGCTACAATATGGGTATTTAGGCAGACTTTGTGTAACATAATTTAGCAAGCAATTAATGGTACTTGCAAAATGCAAGCATCACGTTGAAGCATTGTCCTATGTTTCGTCACTGGGCTCGGATAACCTACTCAGTGAACATGATCCTTCCATCCTCACGATGATATTGACAGCAAAATGCAAGGTTTAAGAACCTTTAAGCAACGTGACGCTTTAGGACGTAAGCCCGCAACGCGTCCCTACGACACCCCTCATATATTTTATATGTACTTCTGTTTCAACTAGTAATATATCCAGTTAAGTGCTCTTTATCTTAAAAAAACATAAATCCTTATGATAGGAAAGAACTTATGTCTGAAGGAAGAACTTACGTCGGATTTTAAATTTTAACTTTAAACGTATTGCTTTTTATATCCGAATGTATAAGTAAATAAGTTTTTTTATACGTAATGCAATTAAGAAAGCACTAAAAAAAAATCTTTCTTTATATCTTTAGCATGATCGATAAAATTATAATAAAAAAATATTTGCTGTAAAAAATCTATTATATGTAGATAGATGTATATAAGAGAAATAAAGCAAAAGATTGAGATAAACGTAAAATAAAAGTACATAAAATTAACATAAAGTGAAAGATACAAAGTTTTATCTACTTATATACTGTCAGTGGTTTTATTTAGCATTTTCTGTAATAAACTATTTTGGATGTTTCATAAATGTGATTAGATTAAATCATATAACATTTTATATAGATGTAATTAAATAAATATGTAAACATAAATATTCGGAAACTAAAATTTTATAAGATATTTTTTTCAATTTAGAAATACTTATCTCAAATATTTTATCTCATTTTTCGTCTTAAGATGTTGGCAGTCTTATTTCTATAACTATAATTACAAAATTGCAATAAACCTTTAAGTTTACCTTAATATATTCAACAACTTCTCATACTTATGAGCAAACAGTATTTTAAGATGCAAGAGTATATACATAAAGCTAAAGTGCACTTAAAAAATTACCGCGGATAAACTCTCGTGGCGAGTTGTAAGTAACTATTATAAATCTGGCTTGCAATATCTTTCATAACTTTGTAGAACATTTTACTTTCGTGCGCGCATATTTGTATACATATGTCCGAAAGTTTCCGCAATTTACGTTAAGATAATTTCAAGAAATTACGTACTTAAATATAAGGAAAACGATTATATTACGTTCTGTTGGTTAGTAATACTGGCACAATTTGCAAAAAGAAACATTTTTATATTACATTTTGCTGGCTAGTAATATTAGCATATTTTGCATTTAATGTTGGGAGTTTATTATTTCTCATATAACGCTTTAACGATCATTTTTATGTTAACTTTGTTATTTTCTTACTATCGAATCTCTTTGGTTATATAATATTATATCACCAGTTTCTTTACTTTATCACCACGGGTTATGCATAATTCATTGGGATTGCAATTATTTTTATCCGAAGCGCGCATTCTTCTCTAACAATGCCAATGGAATAATATTATGTGCTATGTAGAAATTATTTATGAACTTATCCATTGCTCAAAATAAAAAAAAATCCATTCTCAGAATATAATTACAATTGAAAAAATAAAAGAAGGAATAAAAATCACTGAATTTTTATTATGTACAACGTTTAAAAAAATACTTGCCCTCATTAGAAAAAAAGAAAATATATGCATTGCGTAAACTTCTTTATCGCAAGAAAATATTTTACAACTTTATATATTAGCAATTTATATTTTTTATACAGTTAATACATTAAAGAGAACATAGACACTTTAACATTTTTTATATTTATGCACATTTAGATTCATAAAAGAGACTCGCACGGAGTAAACTCTTCACGTATTGCATTTCCTTTTATTCGAGTATACCTTACTGTTCACGACACTCCGTAACTTAAAAACTTTCCGGGACTTCTAAAATTTTTCTGTATTCAGGGATGTGAGAAATATGCAAGTGGAAGCCAGAATAGACTTAAGGAAGAGATAAGCTTGCTTCAAAAGACTTTGTATAACGAAGATTTATTCCGCGGACGATTGTAACTGACTCGAGCTTTACTTCGATGTCTCGGATCAGTTTTGCATTCTAGATTTAAATAACTTAAGATATGGATCATCATATTTCTTCGATATTATATTAAATACGTCGCATCTAAAATAACTTGTAATTCATGACTAATTTGTAGCATATTTCTCTGTGTCTCAAAACAATAATAAACATTAATAAATTATTTTTAAATTCTCTGTAAAAATTTAAGTCCGATAATTTAAGAATTAATTTAAAGAATATTTTGCATTTTTATTAAGAGAATAAAATATGTAATTATCATTTAAAAAATAACTATAAATTATACAGAAGTATAAAATTACTTTTATCTTAAAGAATAATTATTGATTCACGTAGTTCTTTTAAATTATCTTTTGCGAGATAACACTTTTATTTCTCAAGAGACCATTTAATAACGGTGGTTACTTATATCGATTACTTTAACACGCGAAAGTCCAAGATTAAATTCTGTACATTTTAATTTTGTGAGAGAGGATTGAGAGGCTACTGTGTGTGCGTGTGTGCGTGCGTGTGCGTGCGTATGAATGTGTGTATGTTCAAGAATTGCATGCAATAATTTCGCAACATATAGAATATTCGTAAAATATCGATAAATATCAGTAGTTAACGTGTGTTGTAAATATTTACGAATGTCTTAATTTCGCTCATCTATTTGAACATACATATACATGTATGAGAGGAAAGGTTAATATTTATTTTCCATGTTTTATAGTCGTTCTGAATAATTTTTAATTCGCAAAAATAAATTTTGCATGTTTATATATATAGTAAGTATACTCTATTTTCTGGTATCTTCGGCTATGAAATCTCTATCAAGAATGTAGACTCAGCTTTCAAGAAGTGTTCTAACATTTCGTCGAGAACGAGAATTGAACGAGAACGAAAATTCGATAGAGATGATATTTTATGAAATCCTGTATTTCAGCTTTCGGCAATAGATAAGATTCGAGATCCGCTGATTTTAGAAAAGGAATGATTTTGTAACCAGGGCAAAAGGTGATGTGCTCGATCTAAATAAGAAGAGCTTTTGTAATCGAGAAAAAGTAATCTTATAACTGAGAAATGCAAAATGCCTTTTGAATTAATAGACATTACTAATTAATCGCTTCTACTTCCATTTGACCTATAAAATATTGCAAATCATATATTACAAAGAGAATATGTCGAGTATCGTATAACTAGTTATTAATTGAATGTTCTTATAGATCTGAAGTGTGCAATATTAAGCAGCCCTGAAGACTTCTTGTGATTTACCACTTTTAGTCATCAATAATGGACAAGTTTTCTTATAAGTAATCCGTATCAATGTTTATTACGAGGTAAGCTTATTGCAGTTGATGAGATAACAGTTTCAAATAGACTTAATGTCGAATAGTAGCAATTTATATTTTCATTGAGCAACTTATATTTTTCATTTAAAGTCAAGATATTATTTTTTCATTTTTACAATACATAATTATTTGTTAACATCATAAAAGAAATATGTAATCAAGATCTTCTAATATAAATCTTTTAATAAAACATAATTATCCTAATATTATTAGAGAGGCATATAACAAAATCTGTATAGATTTTTATAAAATAGATCCTAAACCATACATTAAAAAATTTTTATTTATTATGTATATTAAAGATTTAAAAAATAAAGAAGTAGTTTACTCGTTAACGGTATATTGTACAATACCCTAAATTGTGGATGAAAGAGAATTCTCTTATAGTTTCCACTGACAACGGACATCGATAACGAATAAAATAAAATTCGATGTGACATTTATTTCTCATAAATCAAATTTACCGTAAAATCATAGAATTATAATTCGATTTGTTAATAAAGACATCTGCAGTAACTATCCGATAAAAAATTGCCGATTATAAAAACAAATTCCGATTAATAGATCAATTTCTTTAAACACAAAGAGATTAAACGAGATTACTGTATAATAATGTTTGCGCAACATATATTTTACTGCTTGACGTTTTGGGGAATAACAAAAAAAGATAATACCGATCTCTCTTTCATTACGTGACCTTTAATTCCCAAATGTAATTACCCGTCAACATTTTCATTTATCCCTGGGTAATTTTCATGAAAGCATTTGTTGCTCGAATTTTTGACGTCGAACGTATCGAATTACACGATCGAGTTTACGGTGCTTATCACGTTTCACTGTTGTAATTTTGCCGCTATAATGTTTCCCCCGCGCCGTGTAATTATTGTAACACCGTGTAATTATTTAACAATTAAAGTTAAGTTTCACGGATGCGAAGTTTCGCGTAAGCTAAAAACATTTTACGGCGGATTCAATATATGTAATCGATCGCTTTTAATTCAAACGCGGCGAGGTGATTAATAATGTGAATGTTTCATTAAGAAAGAAGATTTATTCATTTCTCATGCAACAAGCTTTGTCGCGTTTCGCGTTTTCAACGAGACGTAAAATTGCATGGAGCGACTATTCCGGATAGAACGCAGCTCCGTAATTCTTTGCGGTTGTGAGCCGTGTAAAGCCATGCATTTAACGATTACTCAGCTGACATATCAGATGACGCGATTTCGTAATCACGGCGGGAATATGAATTAGAAGAATTTCACGTGCATCACGCATCGCGTTTTTCGTAACCTAGCTGGGCGTGCGTTGGCTTCGTGTATTGCAAAGTGCCCGTCTATACTTCATGCAGAAATCTGATATCTTTATATATATTCGTGTTGCACCCAAGAACGAAACCTTAAAGAAGTTTGTTCAACGTCTCACGTCGCATCAAGTTTCGAAACTTGGTCCGCTCTCTCGATACCACGAGCGCTCCAGTTTTAAAGCGTCGAGATAGACGGATTCTTTATCTTGTCATTTTCGGTTTCCCGATACGTCGAAATAGAAAACAACGGAGAATATCTGTTACTCCGAATTATTTAAATATATGCTTTATTTATTTTTCGCATTAAGGATAAAGAATGAAGTTTCTAACAAAGACTGGCCATCCTTGTTAGAAATTTATGTGGCTCAACTGAGTTTCCGTCACTTATAAATATTAAAAGAACTTCCTATTAATTTTACAATCGGTATATTTCTAAAAAGAGAATGGTAACGTTTTGAAAAAGAAAATCGTTTCTGTATTTATAGAATTTTATATTTATAGATTTAGCGATAGTATTAGGTCATTTTCTTGTGTTTGTTAAACAAAATCGAACAGTTAAACTCGACAACTTTTAAAAATGCATAAATTGGAAAGAATAATTTTTCCAACAGCAATATAATTTGGGACGTGGAAAATGTTATGCCATATTTTATTGGATAAACAGTTTCAATATTTCATGTTCGATACCAATATTTAACCAGTTGAAAAGGACTATGAAAAAATATGTTAGCGTGCAAAAATAAATTTTCCCATTGTTTTTTTTTTATTTAGGTAAAACTCGCTTTTCTTTAAAACGCACAGGTCGTAAAATGTTAAAGTATAATTGCGACCAAGTAATATTAATTAGTAAGCGAGTGCAACTCAGATTTGTCTTCCATAAATATTTATTCATGGCGACTCGCTTATTCACATTTCTCATAGAAGCTCTAGGTAATCCGTTAGCAACCAGAAAAAAAAGAAGCGGCGACATGGGTAAGGTGATAAAGATTACTCGTCGCTTTCAAGAAATCCTCTTGCACTGCATTAACAGCAAGTAACGGAATTTGTCTGCTTTCCGTCGGATAAGTACTTAAACGCAAATAACGTGCTTTTAAGAAGATACAAAAAGTACATCAGTCATTTGTGTTGAACAGTTGTTACTAAAAGGAGTTACGGGTAAACGCGTCGACATTTGAGCATGATAACGCACAATGTACACAAAAAAGAAATTTTGTATGAAAAGCGCAAAGCGCAACTGAAATTTATAACTGAAATATTAAAATTTCTTTTATCATAAATTATGATTAATGATCAAAATATTGGAATGCAATAAAGGATCATTTCTATTTGGTTCATAAACGTTTAAAATAAATCTTATCATTTCTACTATCATTTTTGCTTTTCGAGAAGTTCTGCCACCCGTATAACGCTCTAAATTCAGCTTCGACGTTTTTGGGTCACTCGGTCCTCAATGAGGCATCGATATCGAATCGAAATTTCTCGTTTCACTGCAATAAACAGTCAAAATATGACGAATATCGTGGCCGAAGGCCGGAAGAGGAATACCGCGGTTTCCTTCACGTAGCTAAGAACCCGAAGACAATCTAACACGAAAGTCTCGCTTGGCTAGTCACTTACGCTTCCTCTTCCTTGAATTTTATCCAAGAGACGCCAGCGGCGTCTCACCCTTTCTTACAACCCCTTTACACCCGCGGCTTTTCCGTTTTTCATCGTCGCGGCGCCTGGGTTACACACCCTGAGAAAGTATTACGTGCATCCTGTTCATGATGGAGGAGCGTCGGTTTCCTCTCGACGACTACCGCAATTTCGCCGCGAGATGCTGAGATTTTGAGCCAACAATTCGGAAGAACTTCACGGTTGTTTCGTTTCTTTTCCAGCGTTTCTTACAATTATTTTAATTGCGTAAAACCCTTTTTAGATCCTGTTTCCTCAAATATGTCGAGAAATTTTAGAAGCAGAAGATCGTTATATTCGCAAGTTTATTTTTGTCTAACCGTACACTGAAAAAAAATTATTTAATCTTAATACATATTTTTTTGAATAGTACTAACAATAAGTAAACGTTACTAGTATATGAATATTTACTAAAAAAATTATAATTAAATCTAATTAATAATTTTTATATAAAAAATAAATATAATGTATGTTTACATATTGTAAATATTTACTTAGAACTGTTCAAACAAATATTTATTAAATTTTAATATTTTTAAAATTTAAAATTGCTGTACTTTATGTTTGCTTCCATTTTTCTTATGCCTCCAAATTATCTTTGCGATTTGTTTCCGATTAAAAAAAAATTATAAAAATTTTCTATCCAAAACTATATTTGCTTTATACAAACTATTTACTATTTAATATTTCGATGATATGATATTTATTGTATTATTGAAAGTAGACAGACGTGCAGAGTCATGTATAATCATACATGATTTATTGTGATGTTTTACATTTCGCTCGTAGGATATGGTCTTTTATGAGTTGAAATATAAAATATTACACTACATCATGCGTGATACATGCGGCTACTAGTCCGCTTTCAACGTTTAAATTTCTAACATCATTTCTTCTCTCATATCCTCTTTCTTAAACCTTTTAGCTACAAACCTTGTATATGACTATCAGTTGAAAAATATATCATAAAATATACCATAAAAGCTAATAAAAATTACATAAATAATCCATTAAGCTCCTCTTTGAAACTTATAACATCAGTTTATAACGTATTATATATTACATTTCATGATTAATACGAAAATAATAAATCGAAGATCATCGTAATCATATTTTTATCTCGTTTGTCACTAATTATATCTATCATATAATGTCAAGAAAGAATGATTTTAATTATTACAATTAGAGAGTTAATTTTGGTTGCAAAAGTACGTTTAATAATTCTAATTTTTGTTCCAGCAACAAGTACTTCTAATAATAAATCCTGTTCAAAGTTCTCGCGATAAATACGCTTCAGTTCGTAATACAGTACGCATTGAAGATTAAAGATGGCAAATTAAAGTTCGCCCAGCCAAATAATTTTAATCGTAATCCATTTCGTTCTGATTGGTTAAATTCCAATCTGTAATTGGTAATCCTCAATCTCCAGTGACACAGATTTTACTTCGTCGTATAATTTCACATGCATCATTATCGTATCCTTATACTTAATCGTTATCGTAACCATACTTTGGCATTCGGCGAGGTAAAAGAAAGCGAAGTGGCTAGAGGTGGAAGCGAACGTAGAACAGGAGTGGCAGTATTGACCCAGTTGCCGGTGGCGCTCGTTGTTGCTCGTTCACCCTCTTCGCCCTTCGGCTCTTTCCTCGCGCTCGATGTCGATTAGACCGAAGTTGCTGCGGCAAACGCATGTGCGTACACGCGTCGCGGGCATTAATGACGCTAACCGATATGTTTACGACTAACAGTTTAGTCACGGCCATCCTGTGAATGTAGGGCATTAATTCTTCGGCACATCTGATATGTCAGCAGTGTAATTTGAATTAATTTGACACGGAGCTTTCCAAAGCTGCCGGATAAAGTAAAGATTAATTACAGATATTAAAAAGGTTGAATTTTAAAAAAATGTCATTCTGTTATCTTATTATTTCTATCGAAACATTTTTATTGATGATTTCGATAATCAATTTCTGCGAAGCTAATCGATTTCTATGAAGCTATTAGGTAATAATAAATTGAAGAGTTTATGTTAAACACCGTGGATATTTTCCGATGAAATGTTGTCCTTCAAATATTTTTACGTAGATTGTAACTCTTAGGAGAAATTTAATTTAAGACTTCATTGTCAAAGTATACAATTAAGAGTTTGCGTCACATAATATCCTTGGGTAGAGTCTGTCTATATACTTAACTGTTTAAGATACTAATTATAATATAAAATTTCTGTTTGTAATAACCTTATAATAGATTTATGCTGTCATGAGATAAAACATTCGTGAATAAATACAAAAAGGGGATACGTCTAAATGACAAATGATACGAAGTTATATAACATTATAGTGCATCTAAAAGATGAAATGTCAGCTACATAGTATGGTTTTTTAAGAATTTAAAATATTACGGATCATTGGCTACGTTCAGCAGAGAAAGCAATTTTGCAACTGTTGTAAAATTCTTTAATGCGATTAGTCTTGCCCTTAGTTCCTCACTGGATCTAAATGTATAAACCAATCATACTGAAGAATTTTACAGCAGTTGCAAAGCTGCTTTCTCTGCTGAACGCAGCCATTGTGCGCGACGTATAGAGCACATAAAACGGATGAGATCGGTTTCACGGATTTAACTTCGGTTATGAGCCATTTGATCCAATGCATGTTTCAACATGAAAATTTTGCATCAATTCGTTAAAACTGGAACATCTGAAAACACACACTCCCTCTGTAGCGATACACAGATTATTATTACGGATAATCCAATAAATGTTATTTGATAATCACAAATTACTTTATGCAAATTATATTATAATCATTAAACAATGTGTTCTTTTTCTAGATGTTTAAATTATTTGATACATCTGGAACATTATAATAAATTGCATTGTTAAGCTATTATAAAATACAATTTATATTTTACAAAATTAAAACGTTTAACTTGATCGATGTTTACAAGAATTGATGTGTGTGCAAGTGTTTTATAGATATAAAAAAAGTATAAAATTCTATAAATATACTGTAGAAACATCTTTATAGAAGAACTAAAAAATATTTGCTCTTCTCATTAAAAAATTACACAAAAGTTCTACTGTAATTAATTATATTCATTATTTATTAAGAAAATATGAATTCAATTTTCTGTCAATTTTCTATCGATATATCGATCAATTTATAATAATTGAATTATATTTATTTAGTTTAGTAAGTTTAAAAAAGTTAAATGCTGAATATTTGTAATTCACACAGATGTGGTTTTATAATTGCTGTATATAAGACAAATCAAACATTAGAAACTCTCGTTGAAAATTTTATATTTGTCAATAATATAGAAGCGATATATATATATGTCGCTGACGGGTCACTTGTGCCATTTGTCGCACGATGCAGTATATTATGTATAGCTGGAAATCTATTCTTTACTCGCCGTTCAATACGCGCGACATTCAATGTATCATTGAACGTTTGCACGTACAGATGTGCACAGAATACATACTGTATACATATATACATTTTATAAAAGAGCGGGAGATATACACACATATCCCAAGAAGGGTAACGACGACAATCTCTCTCTCGAATTAAATTCACAGGATATTCGAGCGATATAAAATCTCCACTCGTTTTTTCACATAAAGACAACCTTTTTATAAGTTAACACAAGGTTCTTAATAGAACAAAATGAATGAATGATTCAACGATCTCATCGATTTCAAATCTATCGGAGTTATAAGTCGAGTGACATTATAAGTATATCTAATTGATTACTTTTTTTTAAGCTGACATTATTGACACATTAAACATGTATTAATGCAATTATTTATTTGATATTTAATATATCTCACATTGAATTATTAAACATTAAAAATTTAGCTTCGACCGTTATAGGCATTTCATTTCTAATTCGTATTTAATAGATTTCATATTCGTTATATTCAATTCTTTAATAAACATTCTAATAGTGCGGCACATTAATTTGCGAACATTAACAGAAATTTATAGAATTCTAAGAATCTAAGAATATTTATAATCATGCAGAATTCACGACAAATTCGCACTTTTCTGGTTATAACTAGAAGTACTTATTACGAGAGAAGTATTTTAATATTTAAGATTTATTTAACGTCTCTCAAGATGCTTACGAGTTACGAGATTTTCATGATGCAAGTAAATTGAGCAAGTGCGACACAAATTTCGCGCGAAATTCCCGGTAATATTAAGTAAAATAAAATAAGGCGAAGATATTACGTATACGACAACGTACTCTCTCACGTCGTCTCGTAAAATGTCGTTTTGAAAATGTTGAAAAGTTCAACTTTTACTATATCTTTTGTGATTATAATGGTTTTACGATTAAAGTCTTCTCTCTCCACGAAATTTTAATATATTCACCGCAATGTTAAAGTAAAGAGCAAACTCAGGTGAAACCGTCTCTGAATACCAACTGAATAAACAATATGTCTTTAAATCATCTTATTTAAACGATACTTGTATTTTCAACAAAATGTTAATTGTTAATTGGAAAAACAGTCTTAAAAGAGACTTAATAACCTAAATACTCTAATTGAAATTATTTGTCGGAATAGTTTTATATTTGAACTACATGTTTCGAATAAAGAAATTATTTCAATGCCCTCTCAATTTTTTCTTTCTTTGATAATAAAGCTTATTGAAAATTTTAATAAAGCTAAACACGCGAATATTTATATATTTTACTATATATATTTATATATTTTTATACATCAATTTTAAATACATATAAATATTTATTTATTATTTATATATATATAACTTTTATATATTTATTTATATATTTTTGCAATGTACGTACATCAAGTAAAAATATACCTATATTATAAAAGTCATTTTTTATTATAAAAATTGAATACAGTAAGTGTGTTCAGGTATTTTATTTTTTATATTATACTTTATCATTTGCTCCAATTTTGTATTACTTTTTGTATTCAATTTCTATAACAAAGGCATATAAGGTAACCTAAAAAGTAACTTATAAGTAACTTATAAAGTAACTTTCCAAACTCTGTCTATATTGTAAAACGGCTTTCAATAATTTGCACGGTATTAAAATATTAATAAGCAATTTCTTATTTCTCTCTCTCTCTCTCTTATTTTTGTTCATTATAATAAAAATTTTCAGAAGCTTTTATAATTTTTTTTATCACATCCTTCCATTATTTTCTTTCGAGAGTTTAACACCTTTACCAAACTTACAACAAGCTTGAATCTATGCTGGACCAATGCCAAGAGAATCGTCAGGTGGCCAGTCATCGACTTTATTGTCGCCGGAAGACGGTCGAAACGCAGCAAGGCCGGAGGGGCTGGTGGAACAGAGGGAGGGTTGCTGGAACAGAAGCTCCGGGTGTCCCGGTTGACGGTGGGCCCGGGTTCGCTAGCGCGCGTTTACCAGCAAGGCGCGCAGGTGCGCCGCGACGCTGGAGTCGGCGTCGTCGGAGTTTCCTCCTCCCCGTTGGATATACGCATAGCTTGAGGTACGCGCGACGCCACAGAGCGCGGCCGAAGCCCAGAGGATCGCGAGGTCCCATCGTAGAGAGTCGGTTCTCCGCCGGGTTCGCTGCTCGTCGCTCGACTGACTTTTGACATGAGCCTCGGTTCCCGCGCGTTCGTCAGCTAGGAAGGGGAATCCTCTCCGGAAACCAGGTCAGTCAGAGACGTATCACGATAACGTCACGTGAGAGATAACATTCGTTACTATCCTGTCGTGAGATCAGTGGCTCAATCGTGCGATCAGTTGAGTTGTAATATACGCGAGTTGTAATCTATATATGAATCATGCCTGAGTGAGTCCTGTTCGCGGTTGTTCCGTCTGGTTCGCGATCAGTTAATCCGACATCCGAAAAGTACCGGGAAGCTCCGGAAATCCAGAAGAAGTTGAGGGACTACCAGTGAACAAGTGAGCACCTTCGTTTTTTTTTTCACATTCTTGGGAATGTCGAGGGGAAAAGTGAAGTGAAAGACGCGGATGGTGGAATTCGGTGGCGTTTCTCGAATTTGCCGGAGGTTTGGATGCTCGTACAACTTGCTCGAGAAATCTTCTCCGTGGAAGATTCGCCTTTTGCGAACGCTCCGCCGTTCGAAGGTGCCCGCTTGTTCACGGGGGAGACGACGCGCGTAAGTTGGACACCTGTTAAACTAGAATACGAACTAGAACCTCGGTTGAACGCGTCAGTTGTTGGTGACGACGTACAAGTTTCACATTGTAGAAGACTGAAATTCTGCGACGTAAACTTAATTAAACGTGACGCGAAATTGCTAGTTAGGTAGGTGTTGAATTCAATTGTTTCTTCCGCCTGTATGTAATCTTCATTCGGGTGCAATCTTTGAAAATTCAACAATAGCATTTGTCGAAAAGCAGCACGATATAAGATAGGTATTAAAAGATTTACGATCCATCTTTTGTTCCCTGATTTATTGATCGAGTCACGACCTATAAAACTATACTTGTGCGTAGTAGACTTATTTCCCTTGCGACGTCAAGGATACCTCTCTCTGTCGTAGCGACAATGAAGTTTAAATGTGTAGTTATAATTACTGAAATCACGGTTCACGGCGCAAAATGGTGCCTGTGTGTTAAAGTTTCATAGTTTTAACAACGACAATTTGTAGCACCAACGAGGGAAGTTCGGTCGCGGTTTGCAATGAGTTTTGTGTTACAGTTATCGGATAAATATGAGTTAGTAATTACTTTCATAATTGGGTGGCAAAAATAAATTTATAAGATATAATACAAAAAAATATATCTTCTTAGAAACGAGATTCGATACATTTTTCAAAGTACACAAAGAAAACTAAAAATAACTTTTGTGTCTTCTTTGAAAATATTCAAAGTTAATACAATGAAGTTTATCATAAAATTTATAATTGACAAATTGCGCTTTGAAATTGACATGAGCAAACATCTATAATAGAGACATTGACAAATGCAATTTTTTGTTCACGAGTTTTAGAAAATCTTCTCTTGAAAATTTAATGAGGAAATTAATAAAAAGTTAAATGAAAAAGTAAATAAAAATATGCAGTTTAAAATGTATATGTAATATGAAATATAAAAGTTCTAAATTCACGATTAATTCGCTCTTCTGCAGAAAAATTGAAACGCAGTAATAGTTTCTTAAACGAACTTAATCGTATATTAACTGTTTCTATACATACAAAAGAAATCTACATTTTCTGTTAACTTCTTATTATAGATAAATAGGTACTTTATTCTCTTAGTGATAACAGTCTACACAGACTACTAACTATTTCCGGTGTTTCCCTTCTTTTTCGATGTCATGTCTCCTGCGAATTTTTCAAACCACTGTTGTGCCATGCATATATCGATCGTGCCTCACCTCTTTTGCAGTAGTAGAATGTGCAACAATCCTAGTAAAATACTTTGTTATACTTCGTAATGGCATATCGTAATTTTTCTCTTCAAAATTTAATTTTCAAAGAATTTTCATAGAAAAAAGTATTTTTTTAATTTTACGGTTACCATTTGTTTTACCATTTGTTTATTATGTTAGTTGAAACACGTATATTTGTTATACTTTACAATAGTAGAATATGCAAGAAAATTATGATAAAATATTTTATCATTCATATCTCACAATGACACACTGTAATCTTTTTCTTCAAAATTTAATCTCACGAAAAATTCTCATGAAAAAAAAGATACATTTATTAAGGTTATTATTTGTTTGTTCCATTAGCTGAAAACACGTGTATTTGTACTTTGCAGTAGTAGAACATGTAAGAAAATACTTTATCATTCATATCTCACAATGACGTATCGTAATCTTTTTCTTCAAAATTTAGTCTCACGAAGAATTCTCATGGAAAAAAGAAATATTTCTTGAAGTTACTATGTTTATTCCATTAGTTGAAAACATATGTATTTGTTTATTAGGATTTTGCAGTAGTAGAACATGCAAAAAAGAAAATCGTGGTAAAATATTGCACTTTGCTTATGATGATATATCGTAATCTTTCTCTTCAAAATTTAGTCTTCAAAGAATTCTCATACGAAACAGTATTTCTTAAAATTTTGCAGTTACTCTTTGTTTATTACGTTAGTTGAAAACACGCGTATATATTCATTTACATTTTACAGTAGTAGAATATGCAAGAAAAATACTTTACCGTACATACATGCTTTATATGACGTATATTATAATTCATCTTTTCAACGTTCAGTTCTCGAAAAATTCTCATGCAAAGAAGTATTTCTCATAGTTTTGCAATTACTATATCTATTTATCACATTAGTTGGAAAGACATGTAGATTTCGAAAATGAAGCTTACATATGCATTGCAGCAAAACTAGTTCACTTTGTTGTGCAATAGCCTGAGTGAGCTTTAAGGATGCTCGGATAGTCAATACGCGATATCCCGGAGTCGAACGTTTGTCCATCAATTACCATGACAGGAGCTTCCTTTTAGGTCTTTCGACCTTACTACAGGCGATTGCACGAGAATAAGCGCATATCGATCGCGGCGCGAGATTCATGCGAGCGTGCACGGCAACGTCGAGGAAACAATTTCTATTGCATTACGCGTAACAAGTGGCTCCGTTTTGTTCAGGTCGTAGGACTTCCGTCCTATCCCATTGTTCCGAATTCTCGCCGTTTCGTGGCAGACAACGCGTTGATGACGATGGCGAGGCGTTAGTCTGACCATTATTCAGAGACCCCGGTCTCTCATTTGGTGACAATGAAAATGGTTTTGCGCTGAACATTACCGTTCTCGCATATCGGATAAAGGACTTCATCAAGCTATCCCTGGGACGTGCGTGTACGATCAAACAATGAAGTTCCGGGGATGTATTGTTATCCAGCTTGTGGTACATGTCTAATTCAAGACGTGAACTTAAAAGCAAATTAAATTAAAGTCAAAGTTTCGTCCCGTCCTTTTCGTAGCATAAATAATTTGAAGATACAAAAAAAGGGATAAAACTCCGGGTCAAATTTAATGACTTATCGAGCAAGTCCGTTTCATTATCTATGTGTTTTAAAAACTTCGTGAAAAATTTAAATTAAATTAAATTAATTAAAAGTACGAATTTTTATGCTAAAAATTAATTAATTTCTTCCGTTAATTAATTTCTTGCGAATGTGACAATCGGATAACGTACGTTCCCAGTATCAGCGGGGTTAAAGCTCGATTTCATATGACGAAATAGTGCACATTCACGAACGGAAAATTACGGGGTCGTAAATTTGGCAGCGCTCCCCCTGCGGGCACCTTATTTGCTCGCGCACGTACGTATCTACGCAACGCACAAATGTTCGATGTCCGAAATTTCGGGCGATACCACAGAGTGAGGGAACAGGGTGTGTCCAATTCGAGTGCGCGTGTTGGTGTTGGCATAAGGGTGATTTACGTAATCCCAAGGGAATGATAGAACATGGCTCTGCTGTTACCTATTCACCCCTTTCCTTTTATCAAAGTAATTTCCTCTGCACGCCTTCGTGCGCATTTCCTTAATAGTACGCGTTTGTTCCATTACCATACGCTGCATCCTGGAATCCTTCCGTCAATTAATTCAAGAGATTGTTCACGAATCGCGGTAAAATCGCGTTTTATCAGCAAAGGTTAATGCGCTTTTCGATGTCATACAGTTCGCGGAACGTCATTAATTCGCGAGAGTTTATACAAAATCAGTAAATCGGTTTATTAAGAATAATTAGATACACATTTTTTTATATTGATTGCGAATTATTGGGTTTTTAAGTTTATTTTGTATTATCCTGAAGATGGTTGCAAATAACAACCGAAACGTCGATTTTTTGTTTTTAGAATGTATAAATTAAAGGAGGAAAAAAATTTTGTATAATTAGATACAAATAATAACGGTGTTCTAGCTCTTATTTGCCTGTATTTATATTAATATTAATTTGTTTATTGAGAGCCTTTTTATTATTATTAAAATCAGTAAATATATGGTAAGAAAAATAATCCACGTACATTGAGAAAAAAAATGGTTGAAATAACCATAATTTAACTATAATTTGTAGTCATTTTTTGGGACAACTATAAATTTATAATTGTTTACGAATTATAGTAACCTAAACACTAAATTTTGACAATAACGACCATAATTATATTCATTCAACTAATTATATGGTTATCTTACGCATAAATCATATTTGCATATAATAAATTATACTATAAAATGTTGTAACTATATGTAAGATTATTATTACTAACATTATAGCAATATTAATTATAAAAATGCTCCTAATCATAATTATTTTACCATGCATTATGATCACAAATAAGATATACCCAAGTAGCACACAGCGCTTACAAAGTGCTAAAAAGGAGTGTATAATCGCATTTTTAGCGCTTTGCAAGAGCTGCTGTGGTATTTGAATATTTTTCTCTCAGTGTAGGCCGATTATTTAAATTTGTTTGATCGGAATATGTGAATATTGATTTACAATAGAAAGAAATGTATAAAATATGAGATATCAAATTGCTCGAAGTATTATTTTATTTCTTTAGAAACGTTCAACTTGTAAAATATTTTATTTTAAATAGCGAAGAATGGGAGATAGAAGAAAAAGGTCAACCATGTTACTGAGTGTCATTGTAGAACGCCTAGGTGACAATCAAAAAATAAAGTTGCTGCAGACATGACGCGAGTCAGCAATTTTAACATGCCAACTCACCCCATTCACTTAAATTTTCATTTTTCGAGGAAACTACGTTCAACGTCTCACTTTATCATTTCCATTCAAATATTCCGTGCTCTCGATTCCCTTTTGGTGTCTCGTACTTTACCACTTTTATTCAAATATCGAACATTCGTGTTTCCAGTGATCTTGGCACGTTCAGGGACAAGGACTAAGGGGTGTAAGTACGACGGTATCGCCACCACCGCGAAATGTCAGCGTAATAGTCGGGGTTACGACAACCGAGTCGATTCATCCCCTCGTTACGTCGGCTGCGTGCGAGCACGGCTTGCAATCGCAATCTTGGATTTCGCCCACCGTAAAGATATACCAGCCTACATTCTACGTATTGTAATGCGCGCAGTGCGGAGCAATATCGGCGTTATCGCCATTCCGAGCAACGTCATAATGCACGAGTCGAGGAACCAAGCAATTGGTTTTCTCGTCTTTCATGCGGAGAATTGCGCTGACTCGCCTTTTGAAATGCACGTCGTTCCCTCTCTGCTGGACACCCAGAAATTTACTGGAAAATACGACGCACGCTAATACGTAGTTTATCCCCCGGTTGCTCATAAATTGCACCCCGAGAATGCAAAACGATGCTGCTCCGCAAATATTACTCGTACTTTTATACTTTCGTTCTCCAACTACTCTTTCAGATACGCAAATGACCTCTATCGTGCTTCCTTGCGGCGTTATTAAGATAAGTGGGGGCGAACGTCTAAATGAGGCAGGCGCATACAATGTCTTGGACATCCTTGAGGAAACTCAATTACGCCGGTCTTGTAGAACTAGAAAAATATGCTCTCTCTAGCGGCATATATATTCGTTTTATCAAAGAGATACAAAGAGAAGATATGCTTTCGCCCAATATACGCATTCATTTTCATTTGCTATTTCACTTCGTTATTATATTTGAACACATGGCATTTCTTTTTCATACTTACGTTATGAAAGCAGTTCGCCATTATGTCGCTTCTTCCTGGTTTGCATATCCTGCATATAACAGATTTTTCCCCATTTGTTAATTAAATATAAGATTGAATATGCATTAAAATCTAACAAAAAATTTCTCATTACATTTTTGCGAAAAAAAGAAATTGACTCTATTTGCGCGAAGTATGCATGGTGTTGCAAAGGTGTGAGTCTTGCAACTTTCTGCATGTATAAATTTTTCCGGAAAATCCGACTCGCCCACATATCATTTTTATTTATTATGCTTTACGATGTACGACCGTGGGGTTGGATTCGCATTGCGTTCAACATAAATGTACGATCCAGCTGGATGACGTGCAATAACGTGTATCATCTTTATTGAGGATCACGTCACACACTGTAATGCTTTCACTGCATACGACCGGACTTTCCGCGTAAAAACTCGCAAAGGGCGCAAGTCAACTCTCACAACAATGGTAACTTCTATGAATTTTCTGCGGTGCAAAAGGCATTGCCCACCACTTCTTTTCTTCCCTGTCCGTTGCACAAAAGACAGGTGTGCTGTTTGTGAACACACAACTTGCGCTGTTTTGCTCGGCAGTCTTAGCGAGCAACGTATTTCCTCTACTTTATGCTTTAAAATGCGCGGAGCTTTCTTAACGCCCGTTTTAGAAAAACATTTCATACAAGAGTGGATCTCACCAAGCGTATTCAAATGTCAGGAAAAATATCAGATTTTTATCAAATAACATTAAGAGAGATAAAGAAATGTAAAAAATGACCATTAATTACATAATTATATTATAATTACGTTGTAAATTCAATTTTAGAGAAAACAGGAACAGTAGTTTTCATAAAAAATTTCTTTAGAAGTATATTTCTGTATTTCTCGTTTTATTTTATTTTTTTTTTTCGTACTGAAAAAAATTTAAAACATCAATCAAAAATTAAAAACTATATTTAAAATGCGAAAGGAGGGAGGCAAAAATGATCAAAATTCGCACTGAATCGATACTTAAAAAATCAATTTCACGATGTTTGTTAACATATAAGGAAAAAAGTAATAATAAAATTTATAATGTCAAAAAGCAGAGAAAATTAAGATGAATAAAATACCACAATACAAAGTATGTAATGCATGACATTATATTTCAATTTTCTTTATTTCTGTACGATCAGATTTATGTAAATTCTTATGTATATATATATATATATATGTGTGTGTGTGTACATATATTTACATTTATTTGGACATCCAAAAAATATTCAAAAAACAAAAATGGATAAAAAATACAAAAAAGAGAAAATAAAATAAAAACAAAAACAAAAAATAATTTTAAATAACCAAAATAAATTCATAAATATGTTTTCGTCGTTGGTCCTGGTAAGACAAAGATTGATTTTAAAAAATAGAAATAGATATGTATAAGTCTGTATGTAAAATGCATTTACAACAGAGTGAGCGTTATATATATATATAGTAATTTACACAAGTCCGATCATTCAGAAATAAGGAAAAAACTTGAACAGTGTCATGCATTACATATTTTGTAGGATATACAATTTTGTTTTCAATTTTTCCTGTACTTTCCAGCATCATAAATATTATTTTTCTCTTTCACATATATCAAAGACAGTAGAATTAGTTTACTTTTAAAGTGTTAATTTGTAGTCAATTTTGGCCATTTTTTTTGGAATCCCTGCTTTATACAATAAAAGATATATCTAAAATAATAATAATAAATAAATTTCAAGGATAATAAGAGTCAGCGAAAAGATATATCGTAATGCTTTCTCGGTATGACGCCATATCATAAAAAAATTGCTGAGAAGAAACTGCTTAATTAATTTAAGGAACTGAAATTAAGTTCGCGAAACTTTTACAGAGCAATTAGGATTCATCCTGTTAGATGTAGTTTCTTGATTGTGCCATCGGGAGACGAAGAGTTATAAGGCTCCAGCACGCAAGTTCTCTAAGGCGCTGCGAAAGCGATAAGCTGGTTTTCCGGTTACGTACCGACGAGTTTTTGCGCGTTTCACGCTCGTGGATTTCCCTTACGTGTAGCAGGATTACCCTCGCGAGGTGTTTAAACTAACTTTTAGCCGAGTGCGCGCGCGCGCGCGTATGAAGCGATATCTTTGAGGCCAGGAGAAGACGAAGTCTAACTTTAATGTGATTCACGTAAGACGACCCAAGAGAATCTCCCCAGCAATAAGTGATTCGCTACGACGTCGCAACAAGGTGGAGCGCTCTCGCTCGTGTTTTTACGGTGCGCTTGATTAAAACCGCGGATCGATCCGGACGACTTTTGTGCGCGGAGGCTTTGACCGCGCGTATTATCTTTGCGAAGGCAACCACGTCGCTCGTTAATCCGGTGAACTCGATTCAAGGCAAACTACCGTTGATCTTGTTTTTTCCTCCTTCCTTTTTGCCTTGTCGTGCAGTTACTCCGGTACGTTGTTTCACCAACGTAACGGTGAGATGATTCTCAGTTTTCCGCGACCTATAACGCGTAGCATTATTATTCCTTTTTCGAAGGAATAATAATGATGCTCTCTCCAAACATTTAGATATGCTTGAAGTCGTATAAACAGACAATATAATGTTCAATGCACATTATTTACGATCTGCCATTGAATTTGCAAGAGAAATCCTTTGACGAAAACTGGAATGAGTAAAAATGAACAAAATACATATTTGAATATGTTCCATGTCATTTGTATGAATATATGTACTTGTTGTACAGAATATCTGCATGTTCACACACTCATTATTATAATTCTATGCTGAATAATTCCTCTTGAAAAAAAAAAATTTGCAGAAACATGTGTACAGAATTTTTCTTCGTATTATACAAGATTTGTTATATAATTCAAAATACAAAGTCAGTGAGTATAGGGCGACATGCATTTTACTTTGCATAAACGTAGCTTCGAAGAATGTTCCTAAGATATATCAAACTTGCGCAAAGAACTCGAGTTTTTTCAAATAAAGGAACAGAAACTTTGGCCATTATCTTTATAAAAGTTGCTATTTCATTTCTTTTTTTTGCCATTGTACTTTTGACATTTCCTTTACGAGGATGCTTTTTACATATAGACTTCGCCGCACTTGCCAGAAAAATTGTAAAGGGTTCACAATCCATTAGCATACATCCATTTTCAATGTCTCTCGGAGAATATTGACGTTGAAAAATGCAAGAAATAAACGAGTAATGTAAAGTGGCTATGAAACATAAAACTTTAAAAGCGGAATCAAAATAGGTGAATAGACCGAGTTATGAAATCATGATTAACCGATTTCGCGCGCAGAGAAATATTTATTTACTAGAAAACCATCTGCAAACTAAAATATAGACGCGCGCGTGTATATGTCAGGAGGAAGTTTTGCTTTTTCGAGATACACGTCTTTGCGGGTTTCTGAAAATTTCAGTAGTAAAAGCCAGTGCATAACTGGATGCACGTAATTTTAGCTGTATGTTGGCTCATTTTACGGTGAAATTTTCAGAAGCATGGAAAAGCTTATACTTGGAGACAAAACTTTTTATGCAGTTTTCCATAATCTCCATAATTCTACATTTTTATAATTATCTATAGGTGCATTTTCTTTGTAGATACGAAGAAAATCTGTTATTAATAATAGTTCAAATTTCTTCTATCTTGATATCTCAATCGTATTCTTGATATTACTTGTCGCGAGATCATTGATGAACGCACGACATATAATCTCTTTACCATTCATTCAAAATTTTACCGCGGAAATAAATCTCATGGCTTGATATTTTATTAAAATTTGAAATAGTGTTGTCGAGAAATATTTAAATTTATGAGCGTAAGAACCGGCGTTTCTCACCATGACTTCAAAATTTAAGCTTTATAGAACTATTATATTAAGCAGAAGATATAAAAAAAAACTTGAAATGTAGCATATTTTTAAGCGCGTAACTGATGGGTGGGTGGGTGTGTGGGAGGGAGGGAGATTTTTTATTATACCTTGGGGTAATGTCCGTTAAGGTACACAGTGAGATAATACATGCACATATAAGTAACTATGCCACAGGGAATTTACATGAGCCCTTACAAACATGTCAAAGCTGGATTAATGCAAGCAGTTCGCTACGTGTGGATCAAGATTAAATTATAGTTAGAAGCAACGTGTCCAATTAGATGCATAATTTCCAAATACCATCTAATCACTATAATACTTATACTTAATATAATTATTAATTAATAAAAAAAAAAATCTGGAGAGCAAAAGAAGCCGCAATCTTTACCGTATCGTTTATCCGATATTCACAAAAGAAGTGTATCTCTCTCTTTCTCTCTTGTCTTCTTCCTCCATATATCATGAGGAATTACTGCGTAATTAAATTGTGTAAAAATTATTTAGAATGAGAGTAACCGACTCAGCTAAATAGATAAGCATATGTCTGATACAACTAGATAACTAATTATCTTTTATATAATTACATAATTTTGTTTGCTATTATAAACAGGATTATTATATAATTAAATTACATATTTAAATTGCATTATTTAATAGCTTTATATTGGATCTTATTTAATATTATAAAGTACATATTTATGTTTGCATGCACGTTCTTGCGTACACATGTGTATATGCATTACAGACATTATAGCACTATCAACATAGAAAATTGTGTTTGTCAGATGAATTTTCCGTGAATGTAAAAAGTACTGACTCCGCAGGACAAGTATAATTTAGCACAAAGGATGGAGGGCGCTATCGCTTTTCCTTTGTAAACGCTCTTTGTCTTTGCCGCGCGATGAAAAATAAAACAATCATAAAGTTCCGTGAAATAGCAACGTCTTCGCGTATGAATTATTTACTGATATTGCAGAAAAAGCTATTTCACTAACATTTGCGGAACGTGATCGTTAGAGCCGGGAAAAACTGAAGGCGACTCAACTGGCTAATAATGTTAAATGTCTGCTCAGCGACATGCTCCATTTCAAACAGATGGTATTCATTAATGTAGAATACACCATGCTGACAGAAGAAATAGATTAGACATGTTTTTGTATTAAACGAAAGATAGATGGATACTATATAGGTATGATGATAAAGCTTTAATTAATGAGAAATAGTTTTCGTGTTTGCTTTATAAAGACGTCTGTGTGATGTTGTTTTTGCAATATTATCGTCAAGATTTCGTCTGTATTTCTTTTTTATAAGATTATTCTATGGATTATTGAAGAATTAAACATGGCTTCAGAAATAATGATATTCTGTCTGCCTTATATAAAATCATTTCTCACAAATATATTCTTATTTACGTATAAATATAAGATAACAAAGATTAAATATCTTTATATTACAATCTTATATTCATTAGATATATATAAAAGCATGAACATCGTAAAAAATTGATTTTTGTGTATTTTATTTTCTTAAAAAAAATTTATTCTAATTATACAGGGTGTCCCATTTTAAATAATGCATTAAGATTTATCGAAAACTGTGGTAGATATAAAAAAATATTTCAAACAAAAGTTGTATGGTTCCGAGAGGGACATAAGAAGGTACTATTGATTTGACCTTGGGTGGCATCGCTAAGATCACGTCAAGGTCACATCGATTTTTTTAAATGGAACATTCTATTTTTGATGACGGAGTTTAATAGCTGGTGTTAAGAGCTTTTCAAAACACTGTAATAAAGTTATTTTTCATTACGTACTTTTCGAATTACAAGGCTTGAAAGTTACAGTACCACCGACGTTAGCATTACATATTATGTTGGCATTATGGCCGAAATTAGAATTTCTACATGGTGGTGTGTAGATGTGACCCGTGCGCCACATTGGTTAATCGTTTACATAATTTACATAAATGACACCTTATACAATAGTTTATGTTGTCTGCACGTAAACGTAGAATATTATAATTTACGCGTAGATGCACAACTCTGCTAAAAATTCATTTTTACGTAAAAATGAAAATAAGAGGTACAATCTTCATTGGCTTTGATCTTGATAAATGATATTTAGGACATGATCCTGAATAGCATTCAAGAGGTTCTAGCCGTTGATCGGACACCTTGAGTAATGCTAATGCTGGCGATACTGTAACCTTCAAGTGTCATAACTCAAAAAGTACTTAATGAAAAAATATTTTCTTATAGCGTTTTGAAAAGCTCTCGATACCAGGTATTAGATTCTGCCATCATGCAAAAATAGAGTATTCCATTAAAAAAAATCGATGTGACCTTGACCTGCCCTTGGCGACGTCACTCAAGGTCAAATCAATGGTACCTTCTTATGTCCCCCTCCGAATTATACAACTTTTGTTTGAAATATTTTTCCGTATCTGCCATAGTTGTCGAGAAATCTTAATATATTATTTAAAATGGGATATCCTGTAGATCTTAAAAAGAATTATTAATTATTTCATTAAAAAAACTTATTTAAAAATTTATGTAAATAAAACTCATTCATAAACACATAAAAATTTATATAATTAAGCTCAGAATAATTTTGAAGCATCACATTTTTACTATTTGTATATATGTTTCATTAAATGTGTTTTAATTAGTATGTTTTAATTAGTAAGTATTTAATTACGTTTCAAAAATATTCTGTGTGTATGTATGTAAAGAATTGAAAAATTCGAGCAAATAATTTTAATAACTTCATACATATGCTATCAAATTAAATTTTTATGTCACGAGGCATGAATTTCAGTCGCATTAAAAACTAAAATAATTAAATACTTTATACATCCGAGAGATATGTGTTTCTTGTGTTTTCTATATTGTACTGTTCTAGATAGATTACGACTGCAACAATTAAAAATAAATTGTGAAGCACAAAAATTTAATTATCCATTTCCGCTAAAGAATGCTTGCGAATAAATTGAACATTTTCTCTCTTCAGTTTAAAAAAAAAACTTTTCTCCAAAGTGCAACTCGTGTTCCTTTAACCTTTTCACACTTGACATTGATCGCAATGCAACCTTTGCTGCAATAATATTGGATATTGATTGCTGACGGACTTTTTAAATAATATTTAAAAAACTTCACCTACCACCTAGTAAGAACGATCCCTGAAAGGTTTAAAATATTCCGTGGATATATAAATAAACTGAAAATTGTGTGTCTATTATATGCTAGTCGATCTTAGCGTTACGCATGTAATTCGCTAATTAATTTAATCAAACTCTTTGAAAGATGGGATGACTAAGTTGTAGTTAACGCCGTGCTTATATAGTAGGCACTAAATTTTCTTCAATCTAACGTAACTCCGTCTACGCATCTCGACTTCTAAACTTATTTAAAGTTTCTTAAACTCGCTCGACGGCCCGTTTCGTTAAGAACACATCAATCGCGTTAACATTGTAGTGTGTCTTAACAAGACATAACTTCGCTATCGCGCCATATACGTAACTTTCCTCGGATTCCCTGGGATATTGGTATTTTGCATTTACAGCACATGAATCTTTGCTTCAAGCATAATTTATGAGCGGAATGCCGTGTGGGACCCGTCTGCTTCAGGATTGCTTTTTCAGAATAATGCATTCATTATAGGATTATAAGCACTAGATTATAATTACTAGTATAATACAGTTCTTGAAACAATAATATCTATTAATTTAAATCAAATAAAAAAAAATCCGTTGTAAATAATAATCACTATCAAATGCTAATGTATTTATAACACAATGTAATTATAAATTTTTAAGGAAAATTTTAGGCATAGCTTAATTAGAGATTGGCATTACAATTTAATTTTGTTTGCAAGGAAAAATTAAAACTAGATATCATATATATATATATATATATAGATTATCTTTAGTCTGTTCGCATCCGCGTATTTTAGTTGAAAATATTCCATTCATTTTCCAAGGAAAAAGCTAAAGAATCAGAAAAAATATATGTAAAATGTATACGTATGCTAATAATAAAAACGAATTACATAACAAATTACGTGATGCTAACAACAAATAATGATAAATGTCTATTGTATATGTGAAAAACAAGATAATCATTTTTATTCCGTAACCGTATGTTATCTATAGTTAATTGTCGTTAGTAATCATTATAACTGTAATACGCGATTATTAGCAGAAATCGTGACGCTCGGATGGACGATGTTGAAACAGACGTTTCCTCAGGCTAATCGTTTTATCAATAATCGAAGCTACTTTTGTCGTGGCTACTTTTTTCCAGAGGTTAAGAATTGCTAGATATGATTGGTACTTTTTTTTTACAAAATTTTGGATACAATGTAAGGAACAAATCTCAAAAGGTGTATTGAGCATGTTAAGGAGAAAGGGATCAATTTTTGAAATAATTAACTATCAGTTAAAAATTATCCATAAACGATAATTTAATTTTAATCCTGATAATATAAAATTCTAAGTTTGTCCTTTTTAAAAAGGAAAGAGAGACTGAGATAATTGAGTTTCTTTAGAGGATTTGCTGAATTCAAAAGAAACCAAATTCGAAAACAAATAAAGGACTTATTGAAACATTCTGTTTCCACCAATGTATAAGATTAACTTTGATCTCTGTTCAATTTAATCTTTATCTTTTTTACTTTTTAATATTGGAAAAAGATAAAACAGTAAATTAAATCAAGATTAAAGTTAACCTACATTGATAGAAACAGACATTTTGTCACCTCTTACGATTCTTACAACTATGTTTATAGTCTAAGTCGAAACGGATATAAAAGACACTTTTTGATAAAATTATCGATAAGGGGACCAAGTTCCAATGACTTTGACCTTGACGTATGTTGTCAAGGTCATGACCTTGAGTGACATCCAACAAGTTTTAGGCGTCGCTCATCCTTCGTTAAAAAGTTATTAACAAAAAAAGTTTAAAAAAATAATGTCTTATTTCGGTATAATTTTATTCAAATCCAATAGAGATACATCACACTCATAATTAAAAAAAAATCAATTCTTTTATCAAAATTATATATTCTTTTAAATAAAAATTCAGCGAGATAATATACATAATACTTTTTACGTGTTCCATAACGAGGAATGTTTGCTCGCATATCAACAAACCTGAAGATATTACGAAATTATACTAACGATGAAGAGCAAGATGCACCCCTAAGGAGGAGGGGAGAGGGGGTAGGATAGGAGTCGTTTCGCGTCAAAGAGTAAAGAGGAACAGGAGAGAATGTATTAATAAGTAAGGGTAGCTAAATTCACGGACAGATGTACAGGGTGTTACAGATACATACTAGGCAGTACGACGGGTTGCGCGGCAAACTTTGCATGGCCAAGCGTGGTTTAATAGACAATGACAGTGACTTTATACATTATAAAGCTTATACTACAAAGTTTTATTATTTATATTATAAAGTTTATGTTATAAAGTCACTGTCATTGTCTATAAAACCGCGTCTGCCCATGCAAAGTTTGCCACGCAACCCGTCGTACTGCCTAGTATGTATCTGCAATACCCTGTACGTCATAGCAGCCATCTTAAGCGTCCACTTTTTATGTTAGCATATATAGTCACTTCCGTCCGCTTGTTTGGAATCAAACATTCTCTTCTGTTTCTCTTTACTCTTTGCTTCGCGTGGAAGTCGTGCATCCCCAAGCAGGGGAAGAGATGGGGTGGGAGTCGCTTTGCGTGGAAGTCGTGCGCTCCCAAGCAGAAATATAACGTTATTTTTTCGAACTTTACTGTTGATAATCTTTTTATGAAGGACGAGCGACGGCTAAAACTTGTTGGAGGTCATTCAGGATTATGAACTTGACAACATATGTCAAGGTCAAGGTCATTGGAGCTTGGTCCCCTAATCGATACTTTTACCCATTTTTTTAAATTTTATCATTCACTATTTTGAATAGAAGCAATATAACAGACCTGAATTTACACCAAAATTTTTTTTAAACAAAACTTTTTAGACAACGTATCATTCAATCTTCTTTGCTGTTTAAAATTTTCAAATTTTTCTCTATTCGTTTCTTTCCTGAGAAACCAAGGAAGAAGAAAACAAAAAAGTTAGTTCCCTAAGTTAAAGAAATAAGTGTTTCAACATATGTTCAACTGTTTTGAAAAGGATAAGAATTTAGAGATATCTTGTATATGTATGATATCTGGTGCTAATTTTTGTTGCATATATACAATATATAAATATATATATGGTATACAGTATACACACACATATATACATATTGTAATCTTTTTATTCTATTAGAAAATAATATATGTTATTATTTTACATAAATATATTATTATTCATATAAGATGTCTTTCAATTTCCATACGTACATCCATGATTTCTACTTTCTTACATGAACATGCGGGAATCTCTAGATATTGCGGTGTAAAGCTTGGCAACAGGGAGGTAACATAATCTGGTATATTCTCGAAATATCCGCGTATAGACGCGATTCAGATATGTCGATATTTTCAACGATATCCCGCAGGCATTCAGAGCGCATCCGCCTAACATCCTTGCATATAATAATACCGTACGTTATCTCTTAGTTACAACACTACATAATAATTGCTGTTAGCGTAAATTCGTCGATCCTAAGCGATATTTGCTGCCTAATGCACCTTTGTTGGTCATAACTTCCGCATGTATGGAACAATAGACTTTAAATAAATTACGTCGGAAGTTACGTTGCGCATAGTACACGGCTTATACCTTAATGGAAGTGTAGACTTAATCATAAAATAATAACGTATGTGCTATCAATGAGAATTAGAATAAATATAGTAATGTTCGATTATTCGCGAAATGCTCGAAATCATAGAAAATTTCTTGTCCGTTTTAGAGAATCACATCTTCAAAGAAAAACATAATACATATAATTAGTCTAAAATCTATTATCCTTAATGCAGTTGTTCAATGTTGGAAGTATTAGATGTTCCTGATTTATTTTATTCTTATCACATATCAAGGTGGTAAAAAAATATCGAAATATAATTAATATTTATTAATAAATTTAAATTATATTCATAAATATAATAAATATAAAATATTTATCCAAGTATACGAATCAACAAAATATATACCATAGATAACATAAACTCATAAACGCAATTTTTTTTTAAATATGGTTCGCTAAACTTCATCTTGTTATGAAAAATGAAAAATATTTGTATTCTTTAAAAAAGTTACCTTCTATAATATTTGATAAAAAAATCACATAGCTTTGTTGTTTCATACAGATGTTTCCACGTCAATATGTCATTGTACTAACATATAACAAATTTGTTAAAACTGAATTGATTACACGAAAGCAGACGGACATCACCGAAGAGGTTACAAATCAACCAAGAATTCGAAAAATGTATTGCATTAGAAAAATAACGTATCATTGTAAAATTTTAAAATTACAGAATTCAATTCTCGGTTTTGATTATAATTTATTGCAATACGCTTCGCCGCGTTTCTTCAATCTACATCACTAAATGTAGCAACGTGATAAACTATTTATATTCCCAATAATTAAATTTCAGACTAATTAAGAAATTAATTAAAAGAAAGGAAGCAAGAACCTTATTCACAAAATGAAAAGCAATTTAAATTTCTATTTTTATTTTTGTAAATGTATACACTTATTATAATAATACATAAAACGCATGTGCTTGTGGCTACGGAGCATGCACACGTAACCCCAGCGTGCGATGTGAACGTTTGCTAGCAAAAGTGTTTATTTAAATTGGTTTTGCTTGTATATGTATAGTTTTAATAAATTAGGTATGAAAATGTATACACATTTACTAGTAAAAGTTCAAATTTCATTGCTTATGAATACATTTACTTAACAAATTCTTATGTACATACATTGACTATATAGTAAATGTATACATTTACTAAATTAACACTTTGTGACGTATAGGGGTATGTACATATACTTTTCTGGATTAATATAAAATAATGATAGAGATATGTATCGTGGACGGAGTGTCTCTATATACTATACGTAATATGTGAGTTCGCAAAGAAAGTCTACTTGGGGAACGAACTAACTCTTGAGGGAAAATGGAGCGAAACGATAATGGTACGGGACGTGATAAAAAATTCTATTCTTGTCCCAGCGAGGGATAGTAGTTGGTACCATAGTGTTTGATAGAACAGTTTTGGTTTGCTTCAATTTTAGCGTACACGTATATCCCTTGTCGATAGTAAACGCAACTTATCAAGGGTCAGGTCAATATTGCCGTTCCCTTTCTCTTTTTTTTCCTTTCTTTACTTTATATGAGTATTTCAACAATATTTGTAGAAATAAATAAAAATGCGTATCTTATAAAAATATAAGTGTTATATGAGTATTTCGACAATATTTATGGAAATAAATAAAAATGCATATCTTATAAAAAAGATGAATAATTTCGAAAATTAACAAATTTGACAAATTTTTCAACTACATTTGTATAAAAATTTTTAGAGTTCTGTGTAGGTAAAAATCATAATTATTTATTTGAATCAAAATAATAGAGTGAAATTATCATTTTTATTTTTATTAAGAAATAAGACAAGATTTTTCAATGTGAAACACATATTAAAAGTATAAAATATTTAAGATTATAATGTAAATAAAGCGATATCGTAATACGTATTTACCAATGGTAGCAATCAATTGGTTACTAACATGAAACTATTGCAATTGCAGTATTAGATAGAACATACCTTAATACACCTGTACACATTAATGTCAATGTATGTATAAACTTGAAATCATACTTCTATGTATGCCAATATATGTGTGTAATATCAGATACACATCGAATTAAATTATGATTGAGAAATACAGGGTGATTAAAAAAAAACGTCCTTAAAGTGTTATATTCCTGACTTAACTCTAAGATGATTTTTCCTTTGCGAAAATTTTGTCTGAAGCTAGTTTTCAAATTACAAAAAGAAATAGTGAGTGTTTCACGGGCCGCGTAGAGGAGACGGGTAGGAGCGGCGCTTACAATTAATCGCAAGCGCTTTATGCGTTGGGCACATACTGATCGGATGCATTCATACGTTTATAAAAACACGTTTCTTCTTTTCCCCTCTATCACGCTATCTCTTTGTCTTTCATATACTTTAAATACGATAATTTCGTTAAATTAGAAATTAGAGTGAAATTAAAATAAATATTGAATCCTTTGTGTATCGGATTGTTTTTTAATTACATTGATAAAATTGTTAAAGAAATGTACTAAAAGAGCGAGATTAGGCAATAATTACGTGCGATAAACATGTAATTAAAACTATTATTGACATATAAATCAAACAATTATTTCAGTATCTCGAATTTTAAGAGCGTTTCTTACAATTCGAAGTACAACCGAAAACTTGTTAGACTTAATTGTATGTCAATAGGTGTTACAATATTTGTAGCACGCAATTATTATCCAATTTCTCATTTTTACAAAAATTTCTTTAACAATTTTGTCTACGTTATTGCGCTCGTAGCATTTATTACATACTTATGAGAAGTCTCATCTTAAACGCGATCGCGCTTCTTAGCAGCCAAAGAGTTGAGAATATTTAAAACAAAAACGTAAGCCAAATACATTTTAAAAGCTTATTATGATTTTAATTATAAATTGTTATTATCTTGTAGATGTTCAATGATTCCATTTTGCTTTAGTTTCTTGAAACAGGAGGAATAAATTTGGATGCACCGTAATAGACACAACGATTTACTGTAAATCACTTTCTTCATTCAAATATTAAATGCTTTTAAGTAGATATTAATAAGTCACACGTTTTCACGATGAGATTCTTCTTTTATAAATTGTCAGCTGCTTATCATACGTAAACACATGTGTTGTTATACGAACTTACACCTGTTCTACAATAGGGCTGCAAATCGTAATGAAATTGATCAATCACAGTTGAATATGACAAAAATAATCGCCTATGATTAGTTAATTTTTTACGGCTTGCAACTGCTTGCAACTCTATTGTAGAACAAGCTTTACAGATGTGTTTCTTTCTTCGTGTGATTTTCAATCGCTGAATAATTAATCGTTTGTGATTGTTAGTGATTAATTAATAAATTGGTTAATATTCCTCGTTTCATAAAGTGAGTGTAATTGAAGTGTCAATATATTGAAACGTGACAATATATATATAAAAGAAGAATCTCATCATGAAAACATGTGGTGTGACTTATTAATATCTACTTAAAGGTATTAAATATTTGAGTGAAGAAAGTGATTTACGGTAAATCGTTGTGTCGAGCACCATTACGGTGCATCCAAATTTATTCCTCCGACTGTTTCAAGAAACTAGAGCAAAATGGAATCATTGAACATCTATAAGGTAATAACAATTTTATAATTAAGATAATAATAAGCTTTTAAAATGTATTTGGCTTACGTTTTTGTTTTGGATATTCACAACTCTTTGACTGCTAAGAAGCGCGATCGCGTTTCTCATAAGACTTCTCATAAGTAATAAATGCTACGAGCGCGATAGCGTAGATAAAATTGTTAGAGCAATTTTTGTAAAAATGAGAAATTAAACAATAATTGCAAGTATTATAACACCTATTGACATACAAATAAGTCTAACAGGTTTTCGGTACATCGAATTGTAAGAAACGCTCTTAGAATTCGACGTACTGAAATAATTATTTGATTTGTACGTCAATAATAGTTTTAATTACGTGCTTATCGCACGTAATTATTGTCTGATTTCGCTCTTTTAGTACATTTCTCTAACAATTTTATCAATGTAATTGATAAACAATCCGATACACAAAGGACTCAATATTCATTCTAATTTCTAATTTAACGAAATTATCATATTTAAAGTATGTAAAAGACAAAGAGATAGTGTAGTAGAGGGGAAAAATAAAAAGAAACGTATTTTTATAAACGTGTTTATAAACGTCTAAGCGCGCGCCGCTCCTACCCGTCTCCTCTATGTGGCCTGTGATACGCTAACTATTTTTTCTTGTAATTTGAAAGCTTCAGACAAAATTTTTGCAAAGGAAAAATCATCTTAGAATTAAGTCAGCAATATGACACTTTAAGGACAAACGTTTCTTCTGAATCTGCATATAAGATGTACTAAAAATATGCATTTCTTTGAGAAATTTCTCAAGAAAAAACATAACTAAATAAACAATTATAATTCGTATTAAATATAACTTAACAAATTCCTGTTTATAATTTGACGTTATCCTTTCATACTAATTGACTAAGGGCTGGTTGTTCCATCTTTAGATAAACTATTGTTGGTAATTTACTTATTGGATAAACAAAAGAGTAAAAGAGTGAAATATAAGAGAGTAAGAGAGTAAAACAGTGAGCTGAAGTTTACTGAAAAGTGGAATAACCCAGTTTAAGAATGGCGTAGTGGCAATATTGTGTAACAATAAATAATGTAATGCTGAATACTTCCTTCTAGGAAATCTAATTGTGCCGTCAATATGACTTTGTTGAATAAAGTTGTTATTGCATATGCGTTATATACGCAAGTTCGGCAAAGGAAGTTTAACATGAAAGCCTGAATTCTAAATTACTTTCACTTCAGAAATATTGCTAGTATTTAACAACCATTTGGCTTGAACTTTTGTTGCACTAAAAATAATCCCAAACATATCAGAAGTAAAAAATTTTCCACGTGAAATAATGTTTTAAAAATTTTCTGAAACTGTTCTCTCTAATCATTATTGAAAAAAATGTGTCATAATAAAAAAGCATGCAAATAATTTAACTTAATGTGATTGTATTATTTAAATATTTTGTGTTAAATTGATATTCATTCTTTATGTTAAAATAACACAGTTTATAAGTGAACAAATATTACAAAAATAATGTATATTTTAAAACGTAAATTCTAGATAAAAATAAATACAATACGTGTTAATTTAATATCTACATTATAAATGTTAATGTTATAGCAAAATTATATTTTCATAATTTGCTTCTAAATTGTGCCAGTGTTATATCTTTTATTTTAATTCTTTTACGTAATATTTGTGCTACTTTATACTATATTCATTTTGAGTTAAATTAACACAAATATTTGAATAGAATTTGTAACACGTGAAATGTTTTAAATTTAACATAAGTACATTTTTCTGTAACTGCATATTTAACTTCTTTTAAACTGCGTATTTTTTGTATTTCTCATATTTCTTTACTTTCTTATATGTGAAATGTATAAATAAATTATTTTTTTTATGTAATGTTTATCAGACAAAATATAATTTTCTTGTATTTTTAAAAACATATTTTCCTTAAAATATAAATTTCTTTGATTCATCCACAATAATTTTCTTTGCATGTATATTGGTGTGTGTGTGTGTGTGTGTGTTTCCATAATTTATAATTTACTACTGCTACAATACACGGAGAAAATCTTTTCCTAGAGTTTACCCTAAAAATATGGTAGTCGTGGGACAACATTCAACACTGTATTTCGAGGAATTTTATGCAATTCTCTCTCATTTACTAATAAGACTAAATAAAATATAAAATAAGTTTGAAGTGCACGATAAAAATTTTTTAAATATTGTACCACAACTATCACATTTTCAGGGTAAATTCTAAGAAAAAATTCTCTCTATGTGGAGAAATGAGTTGAGCCTACACGCTACAACTACTGCAATAATGAAACCGAGATTCTACACGTCGTCCAGAACTTAGAGTTGACACAACTCGGCAAATCAAGCGCAGAAGTCAGAAAGCGGAATTACTTTCTCATTTGAGAGACATAGTTCGTTTCCGCAGGTGTTCGGCCAGTCGTAAAGTTGCACTGTCGAGTGATGCAGCCGGGAGGCAACCGGGCTATAAACAGAGTTGGGCTAGTTGGAACCGTGAGTTCTTACTCGATGTACACAACTTGCCCATGCCATCGATTCACTAGACAGAACTTACGTCCGCCCGTTTGCCGGCTAACTAGCAATTTTCGCAATTCTGCATGGCGTTTAATGCATCGAAACGGAATTGCTCTTTGTTCGAGTTGAATGGAGTTTTGCGAGAAGGACAAAGCGCCTCTAGTTGCAGACAACTGTGTTCTCATGTATGTACATTTCATGTTGCACATTCATTTGCATTTTTAACAGTTACGTGGAAAAGACGATTTTGCTGAAGTATCTAAAAATTTAATTAGTAAGAGAACTACAAATCTAGATATAATTTTTGGACTGTCAAAATAATTAAATAATAATAATAATGTATAAAAATCAACTATTTGCAGCATTGCTCATCACTGGTTTAAGATTTCTACATAACTATTAATTGTTATAATAATCTAATAAAACTATTTTCAAACTTGTATCTAGCTACATTTTTAGATTGTTTCAGCAAAATCGTTTTTTTAATATAACGATTTAAAAATAATTCTTTCCATAATATTAACGTTTAATAATATTTTCAATTTCATTTAGCGAAGTAAGAAGATTACCAGGCAAATTTATCGTCTCTAGTCACCAATTACAATTCTCTTTAATTATTAGCATCTAGTATTCGTCTCATTCCCAGACTAACACAACTATCCTAATTGCTAAGAGCAATTAATTACGATACATGTCTCATCGTTGATGCTTCGAATATTCGCATTTAAGACAGATCAATAGTACACTTCAGACTGATACAGAGCTCATTCATGAGCTATGAGAGATACGAGTGAACACTTTGCGCCAACATTAATCAAATACAGTATCTCTATTGAAATGTTCCACGCGAGATCATTTGTAAAAATTCCTTTGAAATTGTATCGCATACGAATATCCTTTTTTTGAGACAGAAAGAGCAAAAAAGAGAACTCATGCTTTTTGCAACATTTCGATTGTTGTATTAACGGAATTGATCAATACAATATACACATGAAAGGTTTTGAGATATTGTCAAATGATGTTCACAAACTAAATAAGCTTGTCAGCCCAAAGTACTCTTTTATAGATAGAATAGGATGAGAAGTGACAAATCAGATTTGTGAGTAAACTAAAGTAAAGTCCACCCTCGCTGTTGCGAGTTATTCCTACCATTCACAGCGAAACTAGCCGTATCCCAACGTTCTGGTTCTAATTAAAACTTTCGTTACGATGGCGTCCACGGAGTATACGGCGAAATAAACGCGCAAGCGTATAATAAATATTTAATGCGGGCAGATTAGTATTTTCCGTATAAAATTATATGGAGAAAGATGTTTCATGCAAAATATTTTTCGATTTTGATCTTGCTCAACATTTTTCACTCTATAGGATACGAGATGTTGCAACAATGGCAATATACGCTACTACGTAATAAATTGTTAAATTTTATAAGAGATGAATTATTAAAAAAGATGAAAATTTCTCGTCTTTCTCTTCGAAAGGTTATGATATTAATTAAAATATTACTGATTAATTTGTACTGAGCAATTTGCAAGTGCATGCACGAAAGTAGAAAACGGATGGGTTAACAGGAAATTACAAAGTCGTTCGTTCGAATTTCACGTTTACTCGGAAAATCCCGAGTCCAATTAATGTGCAGGGGAGAACGGGAGAAATTACACATATGGGATAAACACGAACAATGCTATTACAGTATATTACACTAGTGGTAACCTCTCACTTCTTGCATTTAGTGATAATTCGATATGTATTTAATGCCAAACTATAACACGTGACCACAAAAGCGTACACCGTTTTAAAGTGAATACCGAAATATTAAACATCGTTTTGACGTTTTCGATGTAAGGGAGAGAGGGGAAATTACAAACTCCTATAAAGGGAAAAGTTAAATAGAGCCAATTATTTATCAATTGAGGGGATGGGCGGAACAAAGGCATAATTCTACCTAGGCCCTTTTTCGGGTAATTAGCTGTTTAATGTAATATTGATCGTAATAGAGAACATTTATAACATGTAATTTCTTAAAGACATTACATAAATTCATTTAATATTTTGTATCCATTTATGTATAAAAAAGTAGCAAGTTATTTTAATGTTTATTAATATCAAGATTTTGTAATTAGGCCTTTATTCCGCAAATTCTCTCAATTATAGAAGTCTTTATTCAAAGAATATTTTGGCTTTGGTTAAACTATAAAAACCAACACTCTTTATAGTATAGCCAAAGTCAAAATATTCTTTGAATAAGGACTTCTATAATTGATAAGTAATTGGTTTTATTTAACTTTTCCCTTTATATATATATAAGGGTTTGCAATTTTCCCTCTCTCCCTTACGTGATTATTAAGCAATTTGCAATGTATTTATAATAAATATATACAAACAATGAGAGAGAGAGAGAGAGAGAGAGGGAGGGGGGGAGATTTGTCTCACGTGGCGGCGGGTAACTTCGAATAGCAAAAAAATTTTATTTTTTATTTCAAATTATAGTTTATTTTATATTAATAATATTCTTTTTCATAAAAAAAAAACAAGCCAATGTTACAGTGGCCTGTTTGTTTTGCGGAGGTGAATTATAAATGTTATTTAAAGCTGATATAGCTGAAGTATCCTTTGAATAAAGGCTTTTACAATTAATAAATAATTATCAGCTTTATTTAACTTTATCTTTAATGTCCAGTTTTTCCGTTATCTCTGCATATATAATAAAAAACGTAATTAAATTACAAATGTAATGTTGCTTACAATATTAACTATATATTTCGTGATAATGTTACTAATTTTTGCTTCGGCAGTTCAAGCAATTTTTCATCGTGACACTCGTGAGAAATTCGCGTTTACAGAGCGTAGCGGCAATAACGGGCATTCAAACGTTTGTGTTTCTCGTTTGTTTATCTGGATGCTATGCCGCCTGCAATGTATGAAACAAACATTTAATTTTCCTATTTCGTCGTCGGTTCGTACCATCGAGCGAAACGGACGTGCGTCGCCGCATAGAGAAAATCAATAGTTTCTTTACACTATTTTCACATAGAGTTGCTCTCAAGTGTATCGGTTTATCGGGATCTACGTGAGCACGATGAAATAAGATACGAAATGTAGGCGTCGATATTGCGAGCGATTTCACTCTTTCATGAGATATTCTCGCCGGCGGCGGCGGTGGAAATCTTAAAGGTGAATCGATAGACCCTCTTCATCCGGATTTATGCCACGATGAGATTCTTTATTTGGGCACCGATGGCTACGTCTGATCGGCTAGTTTCAATCGGCTTGTAAAAAAAAAAAAATAAAATTGGTATTGATGGCCAACCCCACTGTAATAGGATTCGGTAACGCATCAGTGATTTTTAACGTTAATCTTGTATTCAACAAACCGTAAGAACCACATCATTTACGCGATGGCACCTTGCATCGATTCGTAAATAACATCGTGACAAAATATTAAACGTGTACATTTTTACTAATAGCGCGCAATGCAGAAAAGTTTACGCTTTATGACTGCGACTTTCATTTACTCGTATTACTGAGTTATTGTTTTTGCATGGCCAGTAAAATACGGAATCAGCGCGACTATATTACACATCGTTTCGTAAAAATATTCACGTGCCTTAGATATTCATGCGTGTATTTGTACGTTATACAGTGCAAGACGAATATTATTTATGTTTATTGTCTCCGATAAAGTTTATTTCGTTTTCCCGAGTCTATCTTACTTATCAGTTGGGCGTAAAATCTGATTTAAAACTATAATCCGTAATTATCCGCGAAATGCGACGCTGTGGAGATAAGAAATACAGTAAAAGAAACTTTGCATAATCGCGCGAATCGATACCGGAAAGTTCTCAGGAGGATAATGCCGAGTAATAAGCTTTCCCTCTTGACACTCTTTACTGTCCTTTCGACTGCTGAAGACGGCTGAGAATTGTCAATGTCCTACAGCGAGGGATATATCGCAGTTATATACTGCATATATATAATGCATGCGATCTTCTTGATAAACGTTTCTACACCTTGACATTTCAGTATCTGACATATGACATAAGAAATAAAAAAATAAATTCCTAAATGAAAAGTTCACTTTGATATTTTCTTGTATTAAACCGTAACCATAGGAAATTATATTTTTTCTATAAAATACATTCTACCAATTCTACTTCTTCATTCATCTAGTCTACGTTTTAACATAAAACTGCTGCTGATGAAAAACGACGAGTATTATTTGCAAAAAGCTTTCCAAATCTGCTACTGATGCAGTGACAGATATATTATAAAGTGTGATTTAAATATAATGAGCGGGAGTTGACAAAACTTAACGGATTAATGGCCACGTTCAAATTGACCGAAGCTGCTAGCCTACTCGCCGAGCTATTGAACGTGATTGGTTGGATCTATAAGTATTAGAACCATTCATGTGCAATTACTCGACAAACAAGCAAACTGCTTTATCGACTTGAACACGACCATTATGCCAAAGAACCAAGCAAACACCAAGTTACATGTAACATGCATGTTAGTTGTAATTTCCCACTCAACAATATAACTGTAATATATCACGTGTGTACGTTATACGCAACTTGGTGTTTGCTAGGTCGTTTTAATTTAATAAACCAATTTAACGTGCAAAAAGTGCAATTTAGCATAGCTTTAAGAAAAAAAATTATACAATAACATAAAATAAAATATATTAATTTTGCCAACAAGATATTGTATTTATATATTTATTTTCTCACAATATATTTTAGATTAAAAATATATTTAATTCGCTGATGTTATTAATAACAGTTCGTTTTGGCACAATTTTTTCAATGCAATTGTATGATTCTTTTAATAATGTTGAAAAAAATCGTATTACTGCGTTGTAATTAGTTTTTACATGACAAAAAATGTCATGTCAAAACTAATTGTTGTCAATATCAGCTGGGGTCTTAGAAATCCTTACGCTTGCTTACATGGGAGGGAGGGAGGGGGTTAAAAATGGCCAAAAATTTGCTTATGTAATATATGACGGCCCCTAAATGAAAAAATCATTTCTGCGTTAAATGGTATTCGTGTAAAATTAAGTAACAAATCAAGCAATTTTTTTCTTTTTGCAAATTGACCTAAATTTGTATTTAAGGTGATTCTTTAGTAAATCGAGTTACCATAGAAATGTCTAATTTTCTTATATAATGAAGTTGGAGTACTGAAATTGAAGTGTGCAAAATTCTAAGTTAACGATGAAGAGAAAAAAAAATGTTAAAAATATAACTTTTTCTTAACTGCACACAAATTTTATCATAGACTTTTTTCAAAAACAAGATTATAATAGCTCAAAAAATTACAATTTTATGGTCACAAAAAAATAATAGGTCAACAGCTATTCTGGAAAGATATTTACGTACATAAACTTGCATATAAATTTAACCTCGTAAAGTAAGCATAATCTCATCTTGTTTTCGTTCGATAAAGATGTTGCTCTTGATTTATTGTCACATACTCCATATTATTTCATTAAGATATACGCGTAGTTTTAATACTTTAGACAAATTATGCAGATATTTTATGGAGTGGGCCCTGGTGAGACATCCCTAATTTTCGGCACTTTAAAGAAGTTAAATCTATTAGGTTGGGACAAAAGCGTAGCATTATGAACTTCGAACTTCAACCAGTAACTTCGTTAGGAATAAGTAAAATTTAAAAAGGGGTAATAAAATTCAAAAAGGTCACTTTTTTTTTAATTTGGTAATTTTTACATATAAAAAACTACGAGCTGGACAAAATCGAAATTTTTCTTCTCACTTTGTGGTCCTGTCATATGTTAAAAAAAACTTGCAAAAATTTTCTAACGTGGAGCTTGAAATTTTCCCTAAAATTGTTTTTTTTTAATGTTTCGAAACTTTTTCACTGAGTTATCACGGATTGAATAAAGGAAACATTTTAACTTTAATTGCTCATAATTCCATTAAAAATCGCATACCGCAATTTAAAAAGCAGATTCTTAAAGTTGAAACATTGCTGTATTGAATGATGTAATTGCTAAATCTTTTTAAAAATATTTTTTTAAATATATAGACACAATACGAAAGAAATAGCGCTACGAACTTTTGTCCTAATCTAATACTATTGGAGAATTATTTAAAAGTTTTGATCAATTAATTTCATTTATATTATATAAATCTATTTTTTTGTATATTTAAAGACTACCTTTCGAAAGACTTGCTTTCGAAAGGTTCGATAAGTGGCCACTAGAAATCACTGAAATACTTCACGGCTTTAATTTGAACTTCTCGTGTTTTCTCTTTTGATTGTTTTCCTTAGGTCGATTATCACGACGTTTCAAAGTAAAGGATAGAGATTTTCACCGATTGTTTTCTTTCAATTCGACCTCACACTTCTAGAGAAGGTTTATTTTTCTCTGCAAACTCCACGATAAGTAAAATCGAAATAATTTCAGAAAAATAGTTCGGCAAATTGATTATTTCCTATTAAATGTTATACTAATAGGAAAATATTAATATACTAAATTATATATAAAATATTACATACCCCACAATTAAGATTTCGAAATTATTTATATAGGTGATATATATATATATATGAATGTAGATATATTGTTATTATATATATATATATATGTATATAAATGTAGATACATTGTGATATATATATATATATGAATGTAGATATATTGTTATTATATATATATATATATGTATATAAATGTAGATACATTGTGATATATATATATATATGAATGTAGATACATTGTTATTATATATATACATATATATATGTGTAGATATATTGTATAATGATATAGATTGATTATTTGTCACTTTCAATATTAATTATTTGAATAAATTGGTCATTTGTTGTTCGGCTATTCGAGAGTCAGTGATTGTTATCTTTGGTACTTTCTTTAAAAGTTTCAATCGTGACACTACCTTTTAACAAAATTATAGATTATTTTACGACTGTGTCAACTGATTGCAACTTAGCATCTTTTGAGGAATTTTGGGACTCGATTGAGTTTCTCACGTTTTAAACGTAACGTCGATATGTTTATCGGTTACTTATTATTCTATTTTTACAATTGTTCCGTTGCGAAATTAATTATTATTTATATTTTATTAACATTGAAGATGACCTAGTAGTAGGTTGAAACGTTCGTTTCGACCTACTACTAGGTTTCGAATATGTACTTGATTTACAAGATTTATTAAACTTTAACATTTAACAACCATCAGCATTGGTTTGTAACTCTTTTTTTATTTTAAATTGTGTTCATTCAATTGAGTCTTAATTATTAATTTTTGTTATTTGAAATTTCCACTCTTTGCAATTTCACGCGTATGTGGATTGAACAAATATTCCTTCCTCTTTCTAAATAGCGTTATTCAAAGCCATTTTATTTGTCCGTATATACCGTGAATATTACGTATAAAACGTATAAAATTTATGTCATCCATGTCCACAACGATTTCTCTCGCGGAAATTTCATTCTTTCGCGCGATGATGCATTTACATCGTATATATCTTCCGGAAGAAATGTATAAGATAGGAAATTAAATTTTCTGGCGTTAGATAGGTTTGAATATTAAGATGACGCTCCCTCTGTGATACATCGACTGACGAAAGCAGCAATTTGTATTTCACGTCGCGGTAACTGGGGGGTGTGAAAAATTCGCGCATAGCGCATACGATTTCCATGGCATCGATTGGCTTCGTACCATAAGTGCGCCCTGTAAATTTCCATTTTTATGGAATTCTGGACGTGAATGATAAAAGAAGCTCTATTCGCAGTTAGCCAAATGAGTAAAAGTTAATAGCAAACAGTCCATATTCGTGATTACACTGTCCGATTAAATTTGATTTTTTTTGCATCACGAGTGTGAATAGTCGTTTCGGATATATTTTTTCCTGCTGAATACGAATTCGTTGTTCCAATTTTGCTTCACAATTCTGAGAAAAATGGCGTCAAAGAGGCAAAAAACGACGATTTTAAAAGTTTGATATTGTAATACCAAAATTTTTTCTAAATTTCGTTAACACCACGCTGAAATATCAACTTTTAGTTTTGAAACGCCAGAAAATTTTGTTTCACTTCAGTATAATTTTCCGTTTTCAAGCTATAATAATTTGAAAATAACTCTTTTATAATACATGAGAAAAAGCATTTTATTCCATTTTAATACTATATTATATATAAAAAGTAAATGCTTTTGTACTTACATAACATAATCAGATCATATTAAATCAAAAAGAAACATAAAATTGACAAAATATAATGCAGCAAAAAGATTAAAATTTTCGTGTTGCAAAATAGTGTCGAACAGTGTTGTTGAAGTGATTACATTTCTATAAATACAATCACGATGTATTATTACCAAATATTAAAGAAAATACCATGTTACTGCAAAACATGTTTTACAAATAATACGATAAATTTATTTTATAATATAAATTTCGATACTTTTACATTATATCCATTGTATCCATATAGTTGTATAACAAATAATTTTTTATTCGCAGGCTATTGTACACAACATCGATTGCTTTATCAATTTTTTTTCTTGTCTACCACTATAATTTTCCATTTCTCAGCGATACACAAAATCAATATTTTTGTTTCACATCATTTCAATTATTAAAATATTTCAAAATTTTATATGTACCAAATGCACATGTAAAAAAAAGCTAGGAACACATCTGCGATTTTATACGTCATATATAATAAATATGTACAATACGTACAATGATCTAAAGTTATAACCAATATCAAACTTTTTTTTACGGTTACAGACGAGAGGCATTTTGCGCCAATTAAGTTATACAATAGAGATTGCAACACACGATAAAATTTTCGTTAAAAAAAGCTGTCAAAGTTATAAACATTTGTTAAATTTTGTGTAATGTTAACGAATCATTTTATGTTTCTTGAATTTCTTCTGTTGATCTCGTGAATTTAGGAAATCAATATTTAATATTAATTCGATATATATATATATATATACACGTGGCACTAAAAATAGCACTGAAAGATAGATAGAACCGAAATTAACCATCTGTTTTTTCGCAAGCGATAAGATCGCCATAAAAGAAAAAAGAACGAGACGATAGTAATATAAAAACCTTATTTGAAGGGTGGATCCTGTTTTATGTTAAACTTAACATCCTGTGGGCATCTCGCAAATTTATAATGAATTTAAATGCAACTTTGAGAAAAAATTGTTCAGACAAAGAAAAAAACAGATCGAGAAAGCACCGTTTATCCGATTTTATGCGTCCGTAAAATTTAATGATTCGATGATTGATAACTCGTCCTAATTCCGATGTGAGAATTTTATTGACACAAGCATGGCCATAAAATTTTGATATTAAAATATGTCAGTATTTTGACGTTCCGTGTAATTATATTTGCACGATGCACGACTTGCGAATATAATTTCTTGTAACGTGAATATTTTTTCGATAAATTTTTACACACAATTGACAATATAAAGTTTTATATAAAGCTCATGTGTTGTTATAGCAAATTTTTGTATCGCGAGGAAAAAACAAAGTGTTAAAAAAAATAAAATAAATTTGAAAAATTTTTTAAATACTATGTGAACAAGACAGATTTTTCGCGGTCATAAAATGACATTTCTGCTATTGAAAAATGCAAATAATGCAAAGAGTTTTTGTTTTATGACGCAATATTTAAATTGCTCGAATTTATCTCACTGCTCCAATGAAATGTCTTTCCGCTTTTTAACATTCTGACTCACATATATTTTAACGTAACGTTTGCAGCAAAATTAGTGGATCATCATTTCTCAATTGACGGTTTTAAATATCTGATTAAGAAGGATTTTACCGAATATTTAAAATGTTAAAAAGATACTATTTAAATTATATCGATACACTTAGAAAATAATAAAATATTAAAATAATGCACTAGATTTATCAAATTCAATAGCTAAAATTAACTTGGCAATCTCTCTCAAAGTATTAAGAGACAAATATTTATAGACTATTTTCTCGCATTAAAACATATTTCAAGTATGACGTAATAAAAATAGTTGCAGATGTGCGAAATGCCATAAGGTGACTCTACACAATTAATATAGTATTAACAAATATTGACTATTACTGATATGTGGTTGATATTGATGGATTGACGTAGAATATTGACAGTGATCTGGATTTTGATTCCGGAGCATCAGTCTCGCTTTATTAATTAGGGTCCATGTTACAGTACGTCACAGATAGGAATAGATAGTGTAAACTAAAGTGAAATATATTGTCAATAATATTGATCGTGTAAGATTGTAAAAATACTAAAAATATTGATGCATACTGTTAGTATTACTGATTCAATATTACTAATTAATATTATTGACTGTGCGAAATACTTTTATATTTTATTTTTTTACGGTAAGCTTGATTCAGAAAGTTTAATTAAAAATTAAGTCAAAGAAGTTTAATACTGAATATTAAAACGTTATGAAAAAACTACGTTCAAATAAATTCTCTCGAAGTGACTTTAACGTCATCAAAGAAATTATAAATAAAAAAGTTTACAGTTTGTGATATTAAACAAATACCCATTCATTAAGATAAAGTTAATTACTCGAAAGATAATTAAATATAAGCATAGAACATTTAGCATAGATCATTTAATGTACAATGATATTAACACATTTTAATGTACAATGATATTAACACATTTTAATGTACAATGATATTACACATTTTAATACATTTCAATGTTCCAACAATATTGCAAACATTGTAGCAATGTTGCTGCAAATTTCTGTGCTGTATGGGAAGTAGAAACATAAATAAACTTTTTCTCAAATGAATTAATATTTCTCTCAGATTTTTCATTTACTCTCTTTAAAAAATCTATAAAGACACTACACTATTCAACCTAATTTGATTTTTTATAACAAATAGAATTTAATTTTTTGTCAATCCTCTTATAACATTTTGATTAATTCGTTAACATTTAGACATTAAAATTGCCGTTTTTCAGCCACGATAGGAATATAAAATTCACGAGAGTCAATCAATACAGTTTTGGGGTTTACAACGGTAATAAACTTGTATTCTTTTTGCGGGTGGACGTGATCAAAAATTTCGTATCAATCTGTGATAGCGAATTCAATGAACGATCACCGACCACGCGACAAAATAGAACACTCGATACATTCTTTTGTTATCAATTATTCCTGTCATGTCAAATACAAACAGATTATTTATGTATCATTTACCATAATTTATAATTAATAACTATTGTATACGTGATTCAAAGTATGTTTTATTATTCAAGCACATCAAATTAATTTCAAGTTGACATTTACACGACATATCTAAATTATTAATTCCATCGAAATGGTTGCCGAATGAGATTTGTTTTCGTAAACGTTTAAACGGAAAAATTTTACTGCTTTATCTCTTTAAATTGTAGAACAGATTCGATCAAATTTATGCAAATGATATTAAATTTCTATCCGTTATCGGAATCACGTAAAAATAACCGAACAATAAATATAATAAATTCGGAACAAATCATAATATTGCTCCCCTTCTCCTCTATATTGAAGAATCGTTGAATGTGTATCGCGTAACATTGACGCCATTGAGGGCTTAATGAATATGCGTTGAAACTAGAGAAAGTACGTTTAATTGATTTGTGTAACGCGAGTGCAACTATAACGATTTCATGCAAATAGAACAGTATTTACACTGTAAATTGTCAGTTAGTAAAATAACGTCGATAAGTTCCTCTTTTCGACATCATAAAAAATGTTTAACAACATAATCTATATAAAAAGTTATGTAAATGACAAATACATTATTATCTTGTGCGTGCATATTTATATTTCCATCTTTTTTGCATAACATTTAAATATAATTATTTTTTACATTTATCTAAGCAAAAATTCAAATCTGTGCAATCCAACCGACAAAATTACTATGTCGTTGCAGTACCGGCGATTTCAGTGTATATGCGAGAAAATACCCTGAATTGATCATGATGTAGTATAACAAGTGCTTTTGTAATGATTAGATGCTACTGTGCAGTATTTGCCTGCGAATTGTTAGCTCTTAATTATTATGCAAAGATGGATAATTATGGTAAATTGCACACTGCTCTGGACATCATATCAAATAGCGAACATCAAATCGCTCGATACGAGCGTGGATGTGCTGCATATAGACTTAGCGTAAAATAACATGTTAATTGTAGTCACTGTGTTGAAAGAATATACATGTTATGACATAATGATTAATGCATTTTCATCCACGAGAGTAGCTCGTTATGCTTTGCATATTTACTTTATAACATGGATGTAATGACATGTCAGGCGGAAATATTTAAAACTCCTACCATCATCATAGAGATAACAAAATCTCTCCTTATGAAAACTAACAGGTCTAATTTAAAATGAATTCTTTTTTACTATAAAAACTATCTTTATGAGTCTGCAATTTAAATTTTCGTATTCTGGGTAAGGTAATATTTTTCGCAATCAGTTCTTTACAGGTTTCAATCATTAATAATCAAATCGACGATTAATTTAATTTGAGAGATTATTATTATTTCAGTTGATTATGTTGCAAGTCCAAAAATAATCGCGCATGTACAGTCATATATATTAAATAAATATATTTAAACTTAAAATATATATAGAAAGATTATATTCCAACATCTAACTTTGATCGTAATTAACATTTCTTTTACTTACAATTAGTTGATGCATTTGTATAAGTAGTCCTGTTTTAATCTTAATATTGTTTATAATAATATTAAAAATTAATATTTAATGAATATTCTGTAGGGTTTTTCAATTTTGCAAGAAATTAATTTTCAAAATGCGATAAAGTTATCGTGATTATTGACGTAATTGGTTTAATTTAAAATAAACTCTATTAATTGGTATATTCGTACTTATAAAGTTATATACAATAGCTATGAAATTTGGAAGCATGGGTTTTTTATTAGAAATTCATTACAGCGTTTAGCATATTGTAAGGTTAATAAAATTAGTTACTGTTGAAGCCTTTTTAGTTCGTAATGTTAAACTGATTTGTCGGAAGTCATTTGAATAATTCGGAAATATCTTATATGTCGAGGTGAGAATGAAAATAACGACTTGGCAGCGATCCAAAGAATATAAAACTATGCTGAGCAAGTTTGTTACACTGATTCTAATTCAGCTATTGTTATGCTGAACTATAATAATGGCGACTATGTAGGTCAAAATGCTTTTTTCAAAAAAAAGAATATATAGAATTCTCGCTTTTTGTTAAACTAAGTTATTTATTAGCAAAGTTATAATAAAATCCTAGTCAGTTTGTAATTTTCAATATCAAACTAAAAATTAATCCAAATTTTTTCAAAATCTAATCAAGATTAAAATTTCTTAAAAAGGTAACTTATTTATGCAACAAATAACCATTTTTATGTACTGTCGAAGGAAACGGTAGAAAAGAAATAGTTATTTATGTTTCATTTCAAGCTGCAGTTTATGACGAATTCAGCAATTTGTCAAGAAGACTCATTAATTAGTTCACTGCGAGCGAAAATTTTTTTGAGGCCAATACGAAAATATTAAACTACTATTTAAATCATTGTATTATATTAAATAGGTATTATTTAAGTATATAATTCATAAAACGTTTTACTTAAATCGATATATTAACACAAAAGAAGAATAAAATGTAATAATTGAATCAATGTTCTTTTACGTCTAGAAATTTCTTAAATTAAAAAATATTTTTGGATACTAAAATTTTAATTTAGACCATTTTAGAAGTATTAAAAATATCCTATATAACATTTTGTTATAAATATTTTTTAAAAAAGGAAATTCCAAGGATCATAGCTCCCGTGGATACATCAGAGACTGTAGTAAAATATGACAGAAGTGTTGCTTTATATTTATAATTGTAATATCTATAAAAACTCTCGTTTTATTAATTAATTGATAAAATATGAGATGCTTTAATAATGTTTGAACAACTGTAATATTGGATACAACTGATCCGTAAAGCAATTGCAATGTGTGTAGTAAAAATTGTAAATGCGTTATTACGACATTTACCCCATATATATAAACTATAAACAACGCAACTATCAATTATAATTCTACCATCGTAATTAATATATCGTTTATTTTAATTATTTAAACGTATTAGTTATTTACATTGTTGTTTAATAATGACTCAACAAATAAACGCTATAATTACACTTATAATTGCGAAATAAATAAACGATGGTCCAATTGGATTCGAAATGGCGTTTATCGTGATAAATTTTATGTCAGGAAGTAATAAAGATCTGGTACGTTCATACGTATACATGTCAGAATAAATAATGATGTAGGAGGCACTTTAGAATATCTCGCACTAGTATGCATATATTACTTTTCATCTATGCTCCTCATCTATGCTAGCTAGCCGTTTTAAACACGGTCGGTTTATCGACCAACCGGTCGACCTATATCCGCAGCATTATTATTTGACGACTTCGTGTCTTGGCGGTAGTCGAAAAATAGCGATTATAAGACCAACAGTAAGACTAAAGAATGAGAATCGTCGAGCTAGTAATGCCAGTCTCATGTCATATTCTCTGTAATGTCACTCTCAACTCTCAATTGCGCAGTTTCAGATAGAACTCAGGTAAATTCAATAGGCTAACTTCATTTCCGACGTGTGTTAAAAATCGCGATTTCTAGTGATGCAACACGGCGTCTGACGAAGCATTGAATATCCCGACATAAAAAGCAAAATCGTAGCAAGCTTCTGAATTGGAATTAACATTGCAAATTTTTATACAAGCGTAATTTTAATTGATCTACATATCGAAAACACGTAACATCTCGCTAATTATCGCATCTTCATCGTGATATATAAATGTAGGAATCTCAGTGTGCGTATCCCACATATCATCAAAATCTAAACTACATAAATATAAATATTTAAAAAATCATACATTTATTTAAATGTATATATTAAAAACCTAATGAAATATATTCTAATAAAATAAAATATTATAATTAATAAAATAAATGCCGGAACACAGTGTGATATCGATTCCATTTCGAGTTTTATTGATATCTTGTTTACAATTGCATTTAAATATTATTTAGATTTGAATGCGCTTTCATATTAATTAAAGGTTATTAATTACAAATTATAATTACAATGCGTTATTTATAGAAAATATAGAATAACTATGCGTGATTTATATGAACATTAGTAATACATACATTCTAGATTGTTTTAATATTCATACATGGCTTTTACAAATGCAATAGAGTGTCATACGTTCGACATCAGCGTATATACAAAATGTTGCGTGTGAAAAATATGGAAAGGTGAGTACAAAATCTCCCTGTTGTTCTCTTAAATGTATACATGTATAACATGCTAGCGTTGGCGGATTAAAGTTTGAATAATAAATTTATGGTGCTAGGAATAATTTGCGAACTCTCACGCCATTATTCAATGCACTGAACTCAATGCATGTGTTTGAATTATACGGCAAAATACATAGAAAACACGTAATTACTCATTTACTAGAACGTGCTGCAAACATTGTGTTAATTGAGATTCGAATAAATTGCAATTTTCACCGGTCAAAAGGAAATAATCCAAGAATAATCTGTTGATTTAATGTAGTATATTTTTCCTCTTGATTTTTAAGCAATAAAAGAACCGAACGCTCAAATTGCAGTCGCGGGTAAAGACGGTAAAAATTTATTTTCTATTTCCAGCAACTTTTGTGAATTCTCAGCTTATGAACGATTAACTTACGTCAACAGGCAATGGTCCTTGTCAATTGAAAAGATCGTAACAAGCATGCTCGTAGCAAGCACAATTCGCCGCCGATATACTACGTTCGGTATATCGATCATCCCTTCAGCAAGAGTTCAGCTATCTTTCTGAGCAAGGCTCTTGACGTCAAGCGCACTCGTAGGAAGGACTTGTGAGTTATATTTGATATGTGATGTATGTACATGGACGTGGTTGATCAAAGGGCAAATCGAACAGTCAGTAAATGTACAATCATAAATCATGTGAGATACCTGTGTGACTCCATAATGAAATTTAGTTTCAATTTAGCACTATCGTGACTGAAACTAGTAATTTAGAGTTCATAAAGTTCATACAGTTCATAGAGTTCATATTCGCGATGTGAATTAGTCTACTCCCAAATTAAATTATTCTGAACTGTATAATTTATTTTGTTCGACAAATAGAAGGAAATGTTAATATTTATCAATATCTTCACTGAAATTTGAACCGAGTTTTTTTTATATAGATATAAATATTTGTGGGGACGTCTCGTTCTACGATATTACATATCTCCAGAGATATTATTTATACGTATATAGTAAGATTCGATTACAATCTTTGTTAAAGTTTTTCACCAGAGGTAATTAAATGAACTAAAAATGTTACGTGATATATACATAATAAAGCTCAATAACTCAATTTTAAAATAAATTTATATTTTCAATTTCATATCTTTAAAGATACTATTTGTTTTAATTTTATTTAACTTTACCACGATTGATAGTTGGATAATCTTTCATCAAGTTACGTGTAGAGGAAACCGGGACTAATTATCGTACGGGGTTGATTGTCAAATGCTTATAACTCAAACAGGACATGGCAGAAAAATCTCTTTTTTTTACTGTAGATTGCTGATATGATATTAATTTGTTGTGTAAAATGATTTGCACCACTAGCATTGTATATATTATTTATAACGATTTTTAAGAAAATGAAGTTGGTGAGTAAATTTTTATCACCTATTTTGTTGTCTGACAAATCTTTGACATTATTAATCGCGATATCCCTGTGTTCATAGAAAATGACATGTCTTAGAAGATCTTTGCTACAATTAATTAATCATTATCCTGACACAAAGTTTGTGAATACAATCTCTTTTATTAAAAATGGCTATGTGGGATAGATTGACCAAAATGTATGTTTTATATGTGTTGTCCATAACAAATATGCTACTGCCAATCCTAGAACATGTGATAATCAACCCAGAACACGGAGTTAGTTGTTACATTTTCGCAATTTCATTTAAAATTAAATAACTTATTTTTACGATATGATGAATTCACGAGTAATACTTTTTCTAATACCTAAAGAATGTAGATATATTATAAGGCATATAACATTTCAAAATCAAATATCTACTTTTTTCTAAAAATCATTAATCAAAAACTGTGACAACCGATTACGGTCTCCCCTAATGCACCTGTTAGTTGTAATTTTCCACTCAACAATATAACTATAATATAAAACATGTGTTATATTATTACATATTGTTGAATGGAAAATTACAATTAATAGGTAGGTATATGTAACTTGGTATTTGCTGAATTACAATGCGACTGTTCTTTTATCGATAGAAAAGAAATAGTTATGATTATTTTTAAAATACAAATGCGCAATGTGCAATTATTATTTTATATTGATTCGTATTTCGAGTACATTTTGTGATGTAAAAAAATTTTCTTAAAAAAACTGTAGTTAATAAATTTTATAATTAATGAAAATTTTAAGTAAAACTTGGAATAGATTGATAATTTTAGCGAATGAGGAAGTTTGCGGTTATATTCCTGTGCGCGTGACATTTGAAACACAATGTAAAAGTTTGAATAGATCACTCGTTGAGATAAAGTAAGATTCGAGTCACGTTTAGCCACCCGAAGGAGGATTGGCTTATCTCCAGACTTACACCTAAGATCTATGAAAATATCAGCAACTTCATTTAAGATTTATCGGTCTCAAAGAACAAAAAAAGGAGTAAATTGAGAAAGTTAAATCTATAAAGACTTAATTAAATGTAATGCTATGTATTAAAAACGCTACATTAAAAACGCTACATTATTAACAACGATGCATTAATCAGCAAAATCGTATTAGTGCTGCACGGAGAAAATTTTATATTTAAAATTACTATAATGTAGTAGCAGCTGCGGTCTTCATGTAAATTATAAGTTTAAATGCTACAATTATTTTTTAAAAAACAATAATACAACGTAATTTTTACACTTTTTTATAGTAAATTTTTTATTACAAAATCAAATCTTGTTTAAAGGAACAAAGTATAATACAACGTAATTTTTACACTTTTTTATAGTAAATTTTTTATTACAAAATCAAATCTTGTTGAAAGAAACAAAGTATTGTAAAGATAAGTAAAAAATACCTAGCAAATTTTGTTTGCGTACCATAGTAAAAATTAACTGTTTTCATGTTAGAATATGGCTTAACAAAATAATTACTTTATTTATGTGATAAAAATTAGTATTACCATAGTAAAAAGTTAAGTTGGAATTATGTTGTGAGGGTCCATACGAAAATTCAAGACATAGTAAAGTGTAATTTAAAATTATATTAAAACTTAATATAAAATTTTCTCCGCGTGTAATATCTGTTGAGTAACACAAGAAGAAAATGGAGCTACATAATCGATCGAAAAGAAGATCTTTTATAAACAACAGCTTTAAAGAGAAAGGAATGTACCTACTTTCTGTAAACCACAAAGATTGCACTTAAAAATCAAAAATGCATGTTATGTTCAGTACGCGGCACTGTTGGTATATGGTGCCTTGAATCTTAACAGCCTCTATTGTTCTCGCGTGCAGGTAAATGTGTGAAGCGCGGTTTGCACACGGGGGCACGCGAATTGTCGTGCGAATATTCGATTTCGCGCGTTTGGTCGGCAGCAATTTTCAGATGCCGGGCGATAACGAATTTAGCAATTCGCAGCTGCAGTACAGCGCGAGGAAATCTCGATTTAGCACCTACGTGTGTCTTCGGATCGATCGGGTCCGATCATTTATACCGCTCGTAATACTCGTCGCGCCCAGCAGTGCAAATTTGACTTGGTTCCTTGTGTGTTCTCGTTATACCGCCTTATGGCAGGAGGCACGCGCGATGGTTACGAATCAAGTCGATAAATTAAGGGATTTTACGCCGGGTGCGGTTTTACGAGCAACGTTCGATCATCCTTGATTCCTGGTGTTCCGCATTAGATGATGGATGTTGAAAACTCGACGGCTTTTCCCAACGTAAATGTTAGAGAGATATCGCCAGTTGTGTCTTATAAGAGCAATAATGAAAGTATGATGCGAAGTATTGTTTCAGTTATGACGAAGCGCGGTTTATCTGCGCGGGAATTAAAACACCCTGGAATGGATATAATTCCGATGAATTCAGCTGTTTGAATATGCAGTGAGTTAAACGTCTTAAACTCCGAAGGGAGCGTTTTGAACTTTTGCCATTCTTACCACTTTATCAAACATTTTACATTTCCAGCCACATTTGTAATTTACATTTGTAACTTATAATTAGTAACGTTCTTGTTCTCCATCCCTTCTTTCTTTCCTGCTACCTCTTGTTAAAATAAATTTCATGAAATTATTGAACTCTTAAAAGTTATTCATCGTATGCCGTGGAACATAATCTCTATGTTTATTCATGACAGTGAAATCGTGATAACTGACATAAGTTGTATGCAACTAGGTCTGTAACACGAAAGAAAATTAAGTTGTAATTAAAATTTACGAGAAAAAGCTTTTCACACAGCACATTCTATCGATTAGTGGAAATAAATGACGCGATCACGTTTTGTTGTGAAAAATAATAATGCAAACGGAAAATAGAACACAAAGAAGAGGAAAAGAGAACGCAGAGGTCACGCGAATAAATGAAAAGATAATGCGGACAAATAAAAAGATATAATGCCTATCACCGCTTCATGCGATGGCTCTTCCATAATTAACTTAACAAAAAAATTATTCGGTAATTTTTACAATAATATCAGCAAGAGAGGGTTAACTTCTTTATTATGATTCAAAGCCGTCGTCTTTAACTCTTTTACCTTACCAGATCGATTAACTGTTTTACAAAGTTAGGGAAAGCCGTATTGTCTAAGCTTTAGATATACCAAAGTAGCGCAAAGGCCTTCCATTTTGAAAACTTACTATACCATATACCAATAATACTAAGCGCTACAGACAATTAGGTCGCAAATGGCGGTCGAAATAGCCAATAAGAAAGTTGTCGGCATTTCGGCTCGGATCAAAGGATTGTACTACTTTGGTCTATCTAGAGCTTTAGTATTGTCTTCAGAACTCTTAGGAAGGTAGGAGCCATTAATTAACTAAAGATAGGGAAAAATGAACAGAAGAGAGTAATGCGTTTATACTAATACTCAGCTTATCGAGCAAATTATAGGCTCAGAGTAAGATGACTTACAGAATGCCACGTAGGATATTATGCAAAGTTATCCGTGTCGTGGATAGGCGCCTTACTGTTCGACTCGTACGTGCCTTTCCTCGTCGGTCTTTCATACGGATTTATCATGCAAAAAAATGTTTCATCGAGAACGAGTCTAGTTACCCGAGGCCGTCGGTTATACGAGTCGTTACAGCGTTATCGAGATTCCGATGTTTTTGCCTGATTTATCTTTTCGTGCTGCCAGCACAGCGCGGCGTCGTGCAAAAAGCGCGCGACCGACGAAAGCGTACATGTCGCTTTTTCGACAGTAATGCTACCGGTAATATTTTATAACCCATAATGGCCGTGTAACAGTAACGTTATCGGAGCTGTATAATAAATTTGTAATGTAAGTCGGTTTTGTATATGCGAGTAAACACTTGCGAGCATGTACACGCGCACATACTTGTCGCGTAAGTCGATAATGAAAGTTTTAAGAAGTCCGTAGATATTTTAAGATACGACTTGCAAGAATCGCATCCTGAGATGGTAGTTTATTGATCTCGAACTAATTTTAGGAATCTGAACGGCCGAATACGTCCGTTCGTTCAAGTGAGGTCATCCTTTTATAGCCGCGGATCTAGGATTTTTACATGTTTCAGTATATGGACAGAATATTGACACTGTGACTTCCACATTTAATATCATATATGTTATATCTAAGTGATACATAAATTTCCGCAAAAATTTTGTCATCTATTTCTGGATGTTACTGGATGAAAAAGTGCAATACTTAATGCTAAAAGTTTAAGACGTTAAAGGAATGATAGAAATTATATTAAGACATTAAGAAAACAAGAAAATATCAAAATTATATTAAATTTATATACTAGATTCGTATTAAGCTCAATCAGCTTGGCAGTCAATTCCATAATTGCATAATGATAATGTACAGATGTGAAATATTTGATATTAGATGCATTTAGTAGATACGACAGCTCCGTCTAAAAAAATATAAGGCTTATGTATTCAGAGTGTGATTATTGCGATGTCAACGCGTTTAGCATATAGTTCATGTTATGTATAGTATAGAATTTTAGAAATGAAGGTATGTATTTATCGATAAAAGTGCGTTCTCAAAATTGATACACTGGCTAAAGAATTTATGATGTCTTCCAATTTACTGCAAAAATATCGATTATCATCTAATTAATTTCATAATGATTGTTTATAGAACAAAAATATTTTTAGATATTCTGTGGGGTATTGTCGGTGCTGAAATAAGTATAGAAAAACGATCTATTTAGACTTATGTCATTTTTCATTAAAAGATTTCTTATAACATTTTTCAATTTAGAATTAAAAAAATGTTCTCACGAAATGTTAGTTGTTACTAGTTTTGAGATATATTACTTTTCTACCAAACAAAAGGTATATTTCTTCTCAAGTTTTGTATTCGATTATTAATAATTATTAAATATAAAGTTTCCAACACAGAATTTTTATATTTTATTAAATCGAATCGATTTCGAGAGCTCAAAAAGGAATTGAAACAAAGCTCGATCTTCGATAGGAGACCAGGAATATGATCAAATATAATCTTAATTCTCCGGAGATTCGCTGGAAGTAATTTCCCATGTCGCAACTGTTAAATGTGTGATTCAACTCATAATGAAGTATAGATTAAAGCGCCACTATATGGTTAATACGATCCCGTTTTGTTCGGTAGGTCATCAAATGCGATAATGTCCTGTTGTAATTTTAAAATGGGATCTGATTATTCTGGTTATTAATGGTTAATTGTTATAGAACACCTATAAAATTTTCTTGCTGAATAATGTGCAGATATTTATAAGATATTAAACCTAAAATATATGATTCTATAACGTTAATCAAATATCGTAATATAAATAGAAAGATTTTGTGAAATTATATGAGAATTTTGACTGAAACTTTACGATACCTCGCGAATTTATTACGGTAATATAAATTCTATTTAAAGCTTTTAGGTGAGTTCAAATTGACTAACTAGACGCAGAAGTGAGCTCGAAAACTTCCTTAACCTTTTTTCGACGTATCTCTTATTCCACTCTTATGTTTTATTCCTTTGGTTTTACATTTACGTACAACTATCGTCGACTCGACTCGAGAGACGGAAATGCTTCAACTTGAAAGAAAAAGAAGTTGCACTTGTCTGGCATCTGTTAGCATTTATATGTTCCGATTTGCGCAAGACGAGAGAGAGAGAGAGAGAGAGAGAGAGAGAGAGAGAGAGAGAGAGATATGTTGATACTTTTTCTCTCATTCACAAATTTTCATATACTTAAATCAAATGTTGCATTACATTTCGGTAATTTACGTTTCAGATTGTTTTGCAGATTGAAAAATCAGTAAAAATATATACTCGTGTATATGTATGCGTTACATTAAAAAAAATCGTACGACAAAATTTGAATACAACTAACTACACTGCTTATATTCTTTCTGTCTTCCGTTTGTTACACAACTCAGCAAGATTACATTTCCGAAACATGGAAACCGGTGAATTACTAAATGAAACACGACGATAGTCAGAGATAAAGTTTTGTATTTGAATAAGAAATGTTACGAAAAGAAACGTGAAGATAATAAAGCAGGAACTATATTAGGATGCGATGTCTGAATAACCGAGGAAGTAACCACTTAATATAAGTCGTGGGACAGAATCCTCGAAATCATTATAAAATTTACATAAAATCTCTATGTATAATCCAATAATTACATATGCAACCACGAGAAATCATTGTATAACATCGTATATTTTACCAAATTACTTCATAGTAATGAAAAAAATTATTTGTAAACAGATGGAATCATGTAATCTGTGGGACAATATTTCAGCTAGTGGTTACCCCCTCGTGAATAACTTTCTCGAAAATCAATCAAAGATACAATCTGAGATTTAATGTGTCGTTCGCGTTACGGTGAATAAAAATGTGATTTTTTTGCAAACGCGATCTTTCACAGGTTAAGATCGATTACGGACTGAAAAAGTTGACATTTCCGAGGAAGCTTGAGAAGCAATTAAGTTTCTTACTTTTTCTCGGATATCTTTAACGCCCATTTGAAGAGTTTTCATAGCATTTCCTATTCTACAAAGAAAACTAGCAAAGACTGAATCTCGTAATTTATCGGCAGACAAAAATAGAAAAATAAAAATATGTAGCTAATAAAATTCATAATACACTGAGAAAAATTTCCACACTTTATCAGTTCAAAATGTAACAAACGGATATTTCCGATAGATTTTGATCGTATTTATAGGACTGTCCGATGAAATTTTCTAATATTTTATCGGATGGTCTTAAAATTTCATCGGACAGTCCTATAAATACGATCAAAGTCTATCGGAAATATCCGTTCGTTACATTTTGAACGGATAAAGTCTGGAAATTTTTCTCAATGTACGTAAAGTTTAGCAACATATATAATATCAATCTATGCATGTTAAAGAAATATAATCCTATTGTTTTAAAGTTGTTCGGTTTATAATGATTTTTCTAATAATTATCGCTTTAGTCTGGGAATTGTTGCTTTCGTGTTTCTATTTATATTATAGTCGTATTTGGGTATAAAACTTTATCTCTGACCTTTTAATTTCCGAGAGCTGCGTGTGTCCTAGTTCCGTGTTCTCCAACTTTGTTGTGCTTTGTTCTCCAGATTACTATATGCTTGCCTTATCTGTCTATTCGTATCTCAACGACTCAAAGAAGTTGCGACTGTCATTGAGCTCACGGATAAGGAAATGGCTCTTCGTATCAGTACTTCTCGATATGCAGGTGCATATTCTATTTTTCTGCTCGGCACCGCCCCATATCTCTTTTTCATCTAGAAATTTACCTTTATCCATTTCCACGCGATATCCTTGCAATTGCCTTTTATGTGCGATTCAAATAAATTGCTTCTTTCATCTCTTCTCCTTTGTCTTTTCGACGAAATAATAGAGATTTATTTGTGCCATTGCAAAATGTTACAAGGGAATTATTAAGCAAAAGTAAAGATTGTACTCCAAACAAATATCTGTCATACCAATCTTAATTCTTTTAAAATAGAAATTGATTGTATATAATTGTAATTTACATTGATCTCCTAAAAATTAACTACACAAAACACGATATTTCTTTAAAAAATTTTTTTGTTCAATTTTAAATATTCTTATAACTAATCATTCAAGTTAAAGAATAATACTTTATTAAAGTAAAATAATACAAAATAAATAAAAAATTAAATTTTTTTATTTGTTTGCCACTCTAAAAATAAAGGCCAAAATGTTCTTCATTTTTAGTTCAGTTGAAAATCATGAAAATGATTGATATTTCAACATTTCTATTAAGAAAATATCTATTGCAAATTAGACAAAAGAATGTAAACGAAAGGTAGTATAATTTGATTATGTAGGTACATATTATCAAAACTAATTAAAATTTTCTTTTAAAAGAAATCCTGTCTCTCCTCTTTTCTCTTCTTCCTGTCTCTCTGTTATATCTCAAGGAGAAAAAGACATCATCTTGTTACAGATATCCTTTTGTTAGTAATGATAAAAAAGGACAACATATGAAAAGAAAGATACTGGTTGAATATATGAGTGTATATCTCGCACAAAGTTGTGCAAAGCGAGAATAACTTCAAAGAAAGATTCATTTAAGGGTTTTTGTCGTCACTCCATCCATTCTCTTTCATTCTTTACCATCTTCAGACAGCAACTATTTCTGCTTCTTCGGTTCCTTTATTGATCTGCGCTCGTTTTGTTACGCGCGAGATGTAATAGTTGTTTAAAGACTCTGTGGCTGAAATTCCCTAATTCACAAGGAAATTCATAGAAGTGTTCCCTTTCGACTTTGATGAGCTTTAAATACGTTTTCTAGACAAAAATAAGAGACACGTATTTTTTTTTTATAAAGACCCAATCCCCTTTTAGGAGATGCAATATCCCTCTAAAATCAGCTTTCTTTTTTTAAGCGAATATCGAAACTATAAGAGATAGAAAAAGTTCTGAATAAAAAAGTTGAATGAAAAGTTTTAAAAAGTACTTTATAATGGTAATAATTTAAAAAAATTTATTTAAATAAAAAGTTATTATTTATAAAAAAATAAAAATTAAAAAATTTCTAAACTATTAAGTACTCTTAAAATCATTCAACTTTTATTTTTAATATTTTTTCCTATTTTTTACAGTTTCGACGATATCCGCTTCAAAAGACAATAACCAACTTTCTTCAAAGAACCGTCGTATCCTCTGAAAGTGTCATTTGACTCTCATAAAAAAATACATAGCCCTTATTTTTCTCTAGAAAATAATATATTCAGAGCTCATCAAAATTGGACACTTTCATGAGTTTTCTGTGTCAATGGATCTCTTTATAAATAAATACTATTCTCATCTCGCTAGTTGCACCGACCGGCATAGCTTTAAATATTCGTTGCGCCATTTGGATGCATACATTTTTTCTCTTCTTAAATTTTCATTAAATTAATATTTCCTCAACGTTTTGCAAGAGAACGTATATGGCTACTTCCTGTTCTAATTCTAAGACGGATGACTTCTGCAACTTCTGTATTATTTCTTATCGTCTTTTTTCTGCACTAGAATCCGTTGTTTGTATTGATCCAACAAGAAAACATTGCCATTGTTACATATAAGCCAATTTCAAGAGAGATTAAAGTCAGAAGAAATCTAAACTTATTTTACGAAGTCAAAAAGGGACTTGAATGTACAGATAGACGGGAAAGAATCGACGGAAGCAACTTTCTATCAAAGTTTTCGTTCCTCAATCCCTTCGATCCTATATCGTACTTGCACGATTTTATATCACAATGTAGCCTAATTTGTTGTAAAAACAATAATAATTTTTCTTTCCGTAGCCTTAGGTATATTTAATGTAATCCATTTCGTATCGTATGTTTATCATAATATGTTTACATAAAATCAGTATATAATATTATGTTTTAATATGGATTTATTAATAAATAACTATTAAAATATCAATTAATACTATTACTTTTAGATACGAAATAATGATGCATACATGGAATAATATTTCAGCATCAATTTTGATGAAAATGTTAACAGATATTACACACACACCGACTTCGACAGTAATATAATTGTACCTAATAACTTTTTGAAGAGATTACAAAAGCAATAAACAATACGTAATTAATGTTAAATAATATTAAACATGAGATACCAATAAATTATCGATATTTTCTATATTTAATTTTCCTTATAATTAAATGTAAGTGAAACGAACATGTGGAAATTGTCGCCGTTAGTTTTTAAAGTGGTTAAGATATATCTGAGGTTGTTTTTTACACCGCAGTTGAATAGAATGTTCTTTTAGCAATTTACTTTTTTCCTTTTCTTCCACATAGGAGCCCTCTAAATTCACAGCGTTGTCGGGAAAGCAATAAGATTCTACGCTACCACAGTGGCATGCCATTCCAGGCAATAAAGAACGAACTTCTAGGTAAAGTCTTGCTGTACTTTTCTTTATACCCAACAATGTTGCTTTATATGTACGTAATGCCTGCATTTTGATTTTATTTAATTACGCGTGCATTTTTTCATTTTTTATTTCGCTTTAGTCATGAGAATATATCATTGTATAAATATTTGTAACACAATTAATATCATTATTACATTTTAAATTATTATGAGCTACCGTGTTGAATGATGTGTAAATTATAAAATTAAAATTGAGTTTTTCTTGAAACAAACTGCAAATTAATCAAATTCTGATTTATTTTAATTAATCATCAAATTTGTACAATTAAGTGTACAATTAAGCCTCTAATTAAATTTGTTTAAAATACAGCTTTTAAAACCAGACCGAGAGATGGAATTTCATTCCAATATGTTCCTACTTTTAAATGTCTTTAACGGATAATTTTCTGAATGACATTCTAAAAATCGTTTTATTTAATAAGGTTTTAATAATATCAGCATAACCTGTTAAATTTTTATTTAATAGTGGCGTCTGTTTGATTATACCGTTCTTATTAAAAATGAAATAATTAATATCTCCAGACAACATTCTGTTTAGATTCTGTTTAAGTTCTTATTTCACTATCATTTTTAGCACCATCTCTCCCTCTTTTTCTCTGTGACAGCTTTACGTCTGAGAATTTTCTTTACTCTATCGTCATTTATTAACGTATTTTCTTATGGCCCACGTGTTTCTCGTATGTCTGTTTTTTGCGTTGCTGTTTGCTAGATGCACTTCTATCTTGAAAGCAGTAAATTTGCGCACCCTAACAGTTACCAACTGCCCTGCAAAATACAGAGAAAAGCTTTCAAAACACTCGTCGCAATAGTTCTGCACAGTGTTTCCATTCCATTTTATCTCTTTTCTTCCGTCCGCTGTACAATCCTACCGTTATACAACGCCATAATTTTTGATTTCGTAATTGTTACATGTAGCGTATGAAACGTTGTGAATAAAATAACAATGGAATTTAAGCTCCAAAGGAATATTTCGAAATTAAAAAAAAGAAGAGAGATTAAAAAAATTTAGAAATTAAAAAAATTTGTTTATTTAAATGCAGATATTGTAAGTTAAATAAATAAATTGTACTCTTTTTAATGCCACATGTCACGCGGAAGCGATACGCGTTCAACTACGCTTGACAAGAAAAGAATTCGATGATAAAACTACAGTATTAATTCAACTTTTTTGTCGACCAGCGCGATTGTAGCTTTGTGTCATATACGATGCTTAAAATTGAACTTTTCTATTTAACACGAGATGAATTTAACGGATACCTACCCTCGAAAATACATAGCATATTTCACCGCCGTTCACCCTATCGATTTTATCGTCTCTCCGACAATATTTGCAAACTATATCTTTGTTATACGCATATTCTTCTACAAGCGCGAGAACCGGATAGAATTATCGCCTTCGTATCTTCGTACATGATGGATACGTGCAAACGCGAGTGCTTTGAGCCACGGCAATTTCGTCCTTTTTGATTGTTTTGTCGTTTATACAGCTATTGTCTTTGTCACTTGTTTGATTCCTTTGGCCATTATTATTCTCGTTTGTTTATCCTCGTTTAACGTCACTCTTGTTTCCTGTAATTATTTCCCTCCTATTTTATGTTCTACGTTCCACATAAAACATGGAATGTGCCCTACACATGCAACGTCGATGAAAAGAACACAGAATAGAAAATGTATTTCCGTATCTTGACCTATTTACGTATCCATTATCTCCATATACTTTCTTACGACAAATTTTATTCGTTGTACAAAGTGAGACTTTTTCAGGGGTTTTTTTAGACCCGTATATTCTCCCCTATTTTGATTAGATTTTTGATCCTTATTTTGTTACTCTACTTTTTCATACTTTCTTTAAATTTAGAATTATTATTTTGTAACTCGAGACTAATAAGTGACGCAAGTATATGAGATATACCGTCTTTGCAATGGTTAAACGACCATGGAAGCTAAGATATTGCTGGACTCTAAAGCTGTTATAGCACAAGGATTTATTTGAGGTAAAGCTTAATAGTCCGCAATATTTCTTTGCCCTCCAATGTGGTCGTATTAAAACATCGCTTTATGTATTAAATTGCCGGATTACGTATTAAATTGTCTTACTGTAGGATCAGCCATAGAAATATATTTTAAATAAGAAAATACAAAATACAAAAATGCAAAAAAGTCGGATTTTTTTAAAATACACGCTTCTAAATTCGCTTTTTCTGAATTCGATTTTACGTCAAATGCCAACAAATATAAAGCGTAGCTCAGAACCACTTTTACCAAAAAATGGTTGAATTGCGGAACGAAGGAATTGATAGTGGTGTGAATTTTAGCTACTCAACCGTTGGTCAATTACTTAACCGATCAATGATTGAAATTTTTACAGAGGATATTGTGCGTCGAACGTATTGACGTTTATCAAAGGATAACAGTTTTCAGTATACTGACAGAAAATAGAGACAGTTCAACGTATAAATTTAATTTTGAATTTCGGAAACCAAAAGAGAAATTTATTCTACGAGTGACAGTAGTTTATTGTTGGGAACAAATTCATTTTGTAAAGAAATATTTGAAACAGCTTTCGAGAAATTAAATAATTTTATAAATATGTAAGGTAATTAAAATTAACTTTTAAGTAGGTAGGTAAGGCGCTCAGAACACTCCCAAGAAATTTTATTTTTATAGTTATATTTTTATAATAGTATATTAAGTTTGCATTATTCATACCCTTATAAGATAAAGAAATGTATAAATAATGAACTTTAGAATTATGAACAATACTTTTTTCTTTTTTAGAATAAAGTTTTTAAGATATCTATGTGTGGGATGCTGTGGCTAACGTACTTACATACTTAAAGGTTAAAAGCCAGAAAGCTTTTAGAAAAAATTGCAAACTTTCTTTTTTAGAAGAAACTAGTTTTGGCATATAAGTTAAATGAAGAAAAGAGAGTTGCTTGACATTGGGTATTTTGTAAGTGTAGCCATACAAAACGTGAAAGAGCAAAAGAGAAACTACTAAATCATCTAAGCTGCTTCATTGTCGGCAACGCATTCGCATCATCAATCGCTTCGTACTGAATCGAGAGAATCAAGGAACGGACCAAAAAGCAAGAGACGAGGTATAGTAAGCGAATATGAAAAGGACGTGGAGGTCGGGGAAGCGAGACGAGGTGAGCGGGCTACGTCACAGAAATCGATAGGACAAGGGTAGCGCGCACCAGGGGAAAACGAAGGCGCAAAAGTTCAGCGATAAAATCACAGTATACAGCGGGGCTGAAGTCCGGAGCCAGGTCCCGTCATCGACTCACGTATCGGTCTTATCCCTTACTGAAATCAGAAAACGCGATTAAATACGTTCTGGCCTGGATTGTAAAAATTAGCGATAAGATCCTTCGAGCAATTCTCGTTAGGATGGTAAGAAGTATCTAAGACGGTGCTCGCCTGCTATAAAATATACGCAAAGTCTAATTTTGAATAGATTGCAACAAAATGAGATCAAAGTTCTTTCTTACTCCGTCCAGAAGTCTTCCTCTTTTCGTTATAAACGCATCTTCCATAAAGATCTAAAAACTCTTGTTCATATAGATTTTTATACTACATCTCTGTGATATAAATATATACTATAGAATAAATAATAAATGTTCTCTCTTATCCATATATCGAGAAAAAGAGCTTTTAATTTAGTTAAAAATAAGTCTTTAATTCAGTTTGATCCAAGAAACTGTGTTGTGTGTCTAAGGAGAATACCTTAATCCTTTTTAAACTTTGTGAGAGATTGTTTGTTACTTTAAAACAAAGATATAATAATGATTAAAGAGTTTTCGTATTACTGGGCGTAATTAAGACTTTTTCAAACACACCACTTAAAAAACTCTGGCACACACACAGATAGATTTTTAATAATTTGTATACATACTTTCTCTTGAAAATGTTTCAAAACATTCAATATAAAACAAAGAGAAATATGAACTTTTTTAATGGCAGTTTTTAAATTTTATTTCAAAAGAGAAACTTTGCAAAATCTTAAAATGGCGTTATCATTTTTAACATCATCTAGAAAAGTAATGTGTTAAGTTAAATCTCTTGAAAAAAGCGATGCTTCTTCTAAATGGCTAAAGTATTTGTAATTTCAACGTTAACTCTGACGTCGAAATCGATTCTCTCAAGCGTAAACGTGCTATTTTATTCTTCGGTTTCCCGCCCATCAGGGATAATGTCGATGCAGGAGGCGAATTAACGATTCTCCAGTTTAAAGGGAAGAAACGCTCCAGAGAGCGCAGAGAGCGCAGAATGATTGAGTGTCCCCAGAGATGATTCACCCTTCGCACATTTCACCTGATGTGAGAAATACTGGAAGTTTCTCCTCCCTCCCTCCCTCTCCCTCCCCCCCTCTCTCTCTCTCTCTCTCTCGTGGATTTCGGTAAAATACATATCTTATCCAAAGAAAGACATTCTTTATTGGAATACTAACTTATTACTCTGACTATTTAATAACATAACTGAGGCAAGTTTGAATAATTTTTAATGAATCTGCACGAATAGGAATTAAAGGGGGTGAATAAGGAAATAAAAATACAAATTTTTATTGGAAAGATTAAACAATTTAAAATTTAATAATTGGTTCTAAATCATTTAATCACTATAATTGCTAGAATTGCCTATATCAGTTGAGCAGTACGATTTATTTAATTAAAAATTAATATCATTATAATTATAAATAATAATAAATCAGATCGTTCTATATAAAAAAGGTAATAAAGAAAAGTCCAATTTGACGAACAAAGTCCAATTTGGCGAGTGAAAGATAATATTTTATTCGTATAAATTAATAAAGCAAATAAAAGTATTTTGTTGCTACCAGCTACAAAAACCTTTATTAAAAACAAATATCATCAGATCTTCACATGCTAATAAAGATAATATTGTTATGGCTCTTAATAAACAGAATTGTATAGATAAAATGAAAATGTTGTTGTCTGGTTTAGATATTTGATGTAATTAATAAGCGAAACCCTGTTATATAATAGAATAACTTCGGAATTTAAATTTACACTAATGATTCGGAGAAGTCATGAATGGATTTCAAATTCGATAAATATAAACAAACTACTTAAATACATCAAATGTAATATTATCAATAGCGCATCAAAAACAAACTCAGTTATCCACTACGTATCATTATTTCATCTATTGATAGTTCTCTACATAATCTATGTTCCTGCTAAAATCACTTATTATAGTTCACTTCCAAATAGCTATAAAAATAATAGTTTCTATTTAACTTCAAAAAAATTTTAAATGTATATGTGCCGGATTTTGTGCTTGTTTTCTAAAAGTAATCTTACTTTTTATTAATGTACCTGTAGATCTAGTAGTTAAAGAAATTGCGCACAAATGAAATCTATTGCAACAGAACACTGAGTTACGAAAAATAAATTTAAGTATCATTATTGAAATTAATACTTAATTCCACTTTCTTTATTTTCAATGTAATAAGGTCTATAAGCAAACATTTGGATTCATCACTGTTATTTACCGTGGCAGATATTATGTTACAAGATTGGGAATCTAGCTCTAGAAAAACCAGCTTATAGTCCCTAATTTCTATGTTAAATATGTTGATGATATAGCTCTTGCAGTCCAACAAACATGTATGAATTCTTTACTAGACATTTTTAATGCTTATCATCCTAAACTCAAATTAACGTTAATAAAAATTATAAATGATAATAAAAATAATTATTATTATAAATTCTTATTCTTAATGTACATACACTAAACCAATGTATGCATATAATACTTATCTCGTTAATCTTCAACTTTATACATTATGTACATTAACATATTTTCATCATTTTAAAGATCTCAAGCAATTCATTCTTGAGTAGGCCTCTGACACGCGGAATACAAAAGCTATATACATAAACAGAATTAGCGTAATCTAAATTTGTAAAAAGATGTAAAATTATTTAACTCGCTGTAAAGAACTATTTTTACATCTATGACACTTTTTTCTTTTGGTGGGGATATAATCAATATAATCAATTAGTATTTATTGTGTATTCTTAGTTTAATGTATCACAGATCATTCCATTATGCGTAACCTTGCCTCTGTAACATGACACCAATCCATACTATTTCGACCGTTTCAAATATTTATGAGTCTTTTCATAATTTTATAATTTTATTATTCTTACAGAAGCTAATGGTTCAATTGTTTGCAATTTAAGATTTATTTTATTTTTAAGATTTATTTTATTTTTAACTGATCTTACATTGAATTTATTATTAAGCATCTAAAAAAAATATTTAATATATCTAAGAACACATTCGAAATATCACAACGTTGTCGTTAATCAAACAATGTTGATTGATGGCATACCGCACCATAGTACATATATCTTAGTACACAAGATTGAGGTTTAGCATACAATTATGCGGCGTTATTTTTATCTTAGCGCCGAGACACTATCGTGTCTCCTGATACTTATATACCTTTTTGTAATTTTTTATACTGAAGATGACCTAAACGTGGATTAAAACGTTTATTTTATCTATTACATCGCTATCTATTAAATTTGTTATATGCATGAATAACCAGGATTATAATGATACTCATTTTTTATTTTTATTCGTTAAAGCTTTTAATATATTTATTTTGTTTCAATTAATACGATAAATCATGGAACATTTCGAACTTATTATAACAACTGTAAAAAATAAATTAAAACATAATAAAAAGAAGATATCGATTAGAATGTAAAATAAATCAAGTCGGGTCTATCAATTAGGACGTAAACATAAAATGTAAATTTAAAATAAAATAATTTGAACAATAACGCTTTTCTCAGATAAGTTCACAAAACAGAAATAAAATCCGTGATTAAAAATTACAAAGTAAAATTCGATTCTTCGTTTAGAAGCGAGGAAAAGTAAAGTCAGCAAGAATGAAATGTAGTCACATGTATGACGCGAAAGCATTGTGGATGCCCATAGTGTTCAAATGTAAAAGCAGTCAATATTAGAATTATAAATTAAAGGCAAACAAAATTAGACAGAATAAAAATAACTGTAACAGAGAGAATAAAAATTATTAAAAAATGCAATTTAGCATCTACGTGAATTTTAAGTTGATTGATTGATTGTTAATTGACTCTACTTTGTCGGTCGCTTATAACTCAAAAATTGTTATATTCTCTCATTTATTTCTATATAATTTCCGATTTTATGATTAACGTTTAGAACAAAATTTTAAAATATTATATACGGTGCAAGATATTCTACATATCCATTTTTTAAATTAATTCCTACATCATTTGATCGCGGTAAACTTTTTTACTGAAAAGGGAAGTAATTTCTCGAAGATGGCGATAAAACGATACTAATAACGTCATCGTCCGATATTAGAAGCGATAGAAGTTAGTTCCGCGCAGCTTCATATGCTTCTGCCCTCGTAAAACATATTCCCTCGATATTTACTTCGCTATAATGCATGAAGAAGGTATCCAAGATACGCACGTCTTGAAATTGATTTTTACGCGGGGGCGAAATAATGTGGGGAGATAATAACGCGGCTTCCAATATAATCAAGCGAAAGAGAAAGTGGGTGTAGCAGGTATAAAAAAAAAAAAACAAAATTACAGAAACGCTGAACTTTAATTGCTTCGACAAAGTTCTCACCTCGGCAATTGCTTTCAATTTTATAATTCACTCGTTTACCTTATTGAGGGTAATATTATTCTTGGTACGCCGGAATGTTAATTTTTTAAAATCATCATCGCTTGCCAAGCTTTACTTTCGCCTCGTTACAAGCTCAAATACTTCTATGTTTTTTTAAGGATCGCCCGACACGGGCTTGGCGAACGAACAAGCACAACGGCGAGTCTGGGCTAAAGTGATATAACGTGTAAGAAAATAGACACAATTCTTCCCGCCTTATATTTCATCATATATTGTGAAGTGTTGTATGATGAAGCACGAGAAAGTCGTTGCTACTGTTTCTGTGTATACAGGTAGAACCACTTTATATTATCACGTAGAATAATTTCTTTACTTATTGGCTCACCTAGAAGCGTCTTAAAAAAAAGTTTTATTGTGTAGAAGAAAACTTTACACACACAGTATTTCACATCGCGGCGAAGTAATTTACGTGATAATTAAATGCTCGTTAATGTATTACTGCTGAATGTTCAAAATTTATGATGAGAGCAGATTATACGTGTTTTCTGTAGGAGTAAGTAGTTTTGATCATTACGTAGGTAGTAATAGCATTATCCGCTGACGTAATATTGAACATTAATCTATTATCACGATCCAATATGCCAACTGCCTCATCATAAGAGAAAATGAAAATGGACGATTTTATATTTTTTCCGCCTTTCATTATTTCAGTCGAATTCTACCATCATTAAGTGATCGTAATTAAGCACAAACCATTAAATTAAAAGCGATATAATACAGTTGATACGCGTGCGATAGGTGACAATTGCAATCCCCGAGATTTAAAATAATTTTTTGTTGAAAATAATATTCTCTCTCGTGATACATTGTGTCCAATAATCTTAAAAAATATAAAATAAAACGCACAAGAATTAATTATGAGATAATTATAGAATCAATATTAATTGGGAAAAAGCAAAAGGAACTCAAAACAGAAAATTTTATTCATAATTTCCTCCCCAAGGAAGCAACATAAACAGAAAAAAATGAATTAAAAACATTTAAATTTAACGAGGAGGTTATTTCACTTAACTATCTCGCGTTAATTATCTCGTTCGTTATTAACTTTTCTATAAAGTTAAAATAAAATTAGAAATGCTCGAAAAAGTAAAGATGCATAAAGAAACAAAACAATAATAAAGAATTGTACAATAATTTGTTTTAACGTAGCTTCGTAAATTTTATATTAACTATGGTGCTATAGAACTCAGCAATGTCGCTATCATTTACGATAACAACTTCAGGTATCCCTATAAGTTAATATCATGCTGATAAAGTTAAAGTGGATCTTAAAAACTTTTTTCTGTTTTCCGTTGCTTTTTCTCATTTTTCAGAAAAAAGAAATTTTATCTAAAAATAAATATTTAATAAATATTTAAATTTTATAACAAGCCTATTAAAATGACTATAACAATAATTAATGTCTACTTAGCTGGTCCCCTCACTTAACCAAATCTTAATGAATAAATTATATAATCATGCGCTATTTATGCGCTTTCAAAACCCGCAAAAAAAAGTTTTTGCGCTCATTTTGTTTAGCTAAAAAAAATTTTTATGTGTGGGAGGGCTGAATAGGCTATCAGTCAGCCCCCCACGTGTTGATAAGAATCGATTTGAAAAATCAAATACACAGGATTTATGCGCTTTCATATTCATATAGGTTCAATTTTTGCACTGCATCCCTTAAGGCATTTCCCTTTTGGAGCAAACAGTTATATTTATCCCTAAGTCGTTTAAAATTGCAAAATTATATTATTTAACTACGCAAAATATATTTTCGATTTATGTGCTACTATTTCCAAGCAATTTCGATTTTTGCGCTGGAATCAATATAATTGTTTGCTCCAAGAGGGAAGTCCCTTAAAGATTGCAGCGCAAAAATCGAAATTGCTTGGAAATGGTAGCACATAAATTGAAGATATATTTTGCATAGTTAGATAGCATAATTTTGCAATTTTAAACGATTTAGGGATTGTTTGCTCTAACAATAAGAGGGAAGTCCTGTAACACTATATATATAGAACTGCCGATGACGGTAATTTGGCTCCGCTGATATAAAAATTGCTATAACTTTTATAAATTTCCGTATTAGTTAACAGTTTTCTCTGACTTTTCATCATTTAGAAGTTTGATTTACAAAAACAAAATTAATTAATTCCACTCGTGTTTACACAGTTTATTTTATTTTTACTGTAAACCGCCAAAAGTCGCCAAAATGTGGCTTCATGTATTCTGAAATAATCATATTTTGTCAGTGTGAATTAATCATCTGTATTGCATACGTCTATGATTTTGATATATTTTTTATCTTGTTTTTCTCTTCTTAGTATTGTTCGGTAAAATCAGAAAGATGAAGCATTCCAAATTAAGGATGCATAGTAGACAGTAAACTAGTTGCGGCCAGTCAGACGCGATCGATAATGCCAGACGTGATCGAAAAATAATCATGTGGCTAGAAATGTCATTTACTATATTATTCATTTAACAATTTATTTAATTAAAACCTGATCTTTTCACTTAACATTGCATAAATCTGTTTTAAAATTAGCGACATATCTGTCAGAGACTCGTGTCCATTCTCGATTTCTGTCATACACATTTCTGTCATGGCCAACATGATCTTGAAATGTCATGCAATGCCAATAGCGTTTGATTGGGGCGTCGAAATTCGCTCCATCCTTATCCCATCATGCGCAATGCTTCACCTTTTTGATTCCATCATGGTATTGTTTATTATAGCAAGAAGAATCAACACGTCAACAATGAAACTGCGATTATCATATTTAATTGTTTATTTTTTTTCATATTGTATAATACAGAATATCGAAAAAAAAAAATATATATATACAACTCCAAATAACGCAAATAATATCAAAATAATGTTTTGTTAATCGGAGAAAAGCATAAGAGTCAAATTGGCGTGTTTGGCGATTCTAAGAGGATATCTAATTAAGACGATTCTAGTGTTAATGGTTGCAACGCAAAAATCGAAATTGTTTGGAAATAGTAGCACATAAATCGAAGATATATTTTGAATAGTTATAGCGTAATTTTGTAATTTTAAACGACTTAGGGGTGAATATGACTCTTTGCTCCAAGAGGGAAGTGCCTTAAGGGATGCAGCGCAAAAATTGAAACTATGTGAATATGAAAGCGCATAAATAGCGCATAAATCCTATATATTTTATTTTCCAAATCGACATGTGGGGGAACAACCTACTCAGCTCCCCGACAAAAAAATTTTTTTTAGCTAAAGGAAATGAGCGAAAAAAATTTTTTGTGGATTTTGAGAACGTATATATAACGCATTATTATATAATTCATTCATTAAGATTTAGTTAAGTGGGAGGGGGGAGTAGCTAGATAGACGTCAATAATTGAAATAAAGAAAAAAAAAAGAGAAATTCTAAAACAGGTATGTTGCTTGAAAACAATAAGGAATATACTTAAGAATTTTTTAAAAAGTCATCCATATATTGATAAGTTCGAATAAAGGTTTTTTTACAATCGTAAATTGTATATTTTCAGGAACGTTTAAAGAATTTTCGCAAATGAGAACGTGCTAACGTGACGGTATTCAAATTTCAATAAAAGACGTATAAAGCGCCTTTAGTGTATTGAAACGAAACATGCGCCTTAATAAATCAAGTAAAAGGTGATTCGAGCCCTTTCTACGTCCGGAATTGTTGGCACGAAAGGGAATGAAAATGCAGATCAAAAGACTTGGTGCATATGCGGCGTATAAGTCTCGGGAGTACGACGCTTTTGGATCTATTCGACATTCGATTCCGTGAAGTAATCTCGAAAGAGTACGTGATTTAGAGGAAAAGTTGTGACGTCGAATCTCAAATACGCCCTGAAGTGGTGTAGCTTACATATGCTCAAACTTACAATATGCTTACGAAAGATCCACATGTTGAAAAAATTGCATCGCTTTTCTTCTCTGCCACATCACCGCCAGATCCAACGTTGAGGCAAACGGGATCGATTAATCAAAGTAATTATCCCGGGACACATTATGGTTACGTGAAAACCTAACATTATATATAAATGTGCACTTCGCCGCATAGTGTGCTTATTAAAACCTCGGTGCAAAATCCACGCTGGTACGAATTACGTTTAACATTATTAGCGGTACCACGCGCTAAGCGTAACGGAAGAGAATAGAATCACCGATCAGTCATTCACGGTAAGACCCATTATAGTTTCGTGCCACGTCCCGGTGCTTTGTCCGTCATCAAACTACATCCCGTTTATGTTTCCAACCGTGCTATGATCCGAGGATTTAGAGATGCATTGGTATACAGTGGGTGATACGAAAATCTGGCAGGATTTCCACTTGGTGTAATCCACGATGTTGAAGCTTGACACTAAGTGTATTATGTTTTTTTGCCTTTTTTTTAAATTCACGGCTACAAAGGTATTTGTTTAAAAAATGGGTTGGATATTTATCAACGAAATTAATACGTAGAAACCGTATTTAAAAAATTGCATTTAATTTGTCACGATCATAAGTTGAGTGCAATAAACGCAAGTTTTACTCGCTGCGGTTTTACTTTACGTATGCAGATTGGACTTGCCAATTTCTGTAACTTCATCTTACGACTGGATGAAAAGCCAGTTAACTGAGGCTCAACTTTACTTCTGGTATTAGATTCAATTAAAACTTTGCAAAAGTTTCTTTCATATTAAGAGATAGCTGTAAAGAGACGCGTATTCCTCGTTGAAAATAAAGCTGTAATTAAAAGCACGAAGCTTGATAAATACCTACTTGAAGTAGAAACTCGTATTTATCTAAATACCTCTTAACAGTCATATATCTGTTTTTCAGAATACTTTTATTAATTTGCAATTTTTCTATCAATATTTGCAAACGCTATAATTAAGCGAAAATATCAGAACGCAAATATTTTTTTTGAGAAAATGCTTTCATTTCTTCGCTATAATTAAGCAAAAATATTAGAACGCAAATATTTTTTTTGAGAAAATGCTTTTATTTCTTCGCTATAATTAAGCGAAAATATCAGAAAGCAAATATTTTATAAAGAAAAATGCATATAATTATTATTTGAAATTTAACTTTTATATAGATTAGGTTTAATGCTCAGAATGCTTCAGATAAAATTGTTATAGCTATATCTTTTAATAATATAGAGTTAAATTTATATTATTTATAAGATAAAGAAATGTAAAAAATGATAAATTTTAAAACTTCTGAGTAATACTTTTTATTTTCCTCTTTTGAAACAAGGTTTTCAAGCTAAATAAGTGTGGAATACTGTTACTACTTACTTAAAAATTAATAAAGTTATTTTCAAGGAACATTTTTATTTACTTTAGATTTTTACATCAATTGTAAAAACAGTATTATTATAATTTGGTTTTATATTGATTTCAATTCTTCTTGTCGACACTAAAGTAGTTAAACAATTTTTATGTTCTAAGTCGTAATGTTAATCGTATAGACGTGCTGTTACTGTAACGAGCATGTCTTCGAGAACGCGCAAAAAGAGGAAGAGAGAGAGAGAGAGAAAGAGAGAGAGAGAGAAGCAGAAGTTGTAGTTACGACTACAACTACTTTCAAACGAAAATGTAATTTTGAGTCGGATGATTAAATTTCTGTTTTCAGCCAAGGCTATACTTTTAATGAGTACCATTTAAAAGGAATTCCAATTAAGATTTTCAAAGTAACTGTCAATATTTTTCTTTGCTTTGTCAGTATACGAGTATGATAAAATTGCTCGGGTAAATATTTGTATTTATTTTTTGTCATACACCTTTTTACTAAAATTTCTAAATTAGTAACAGCTAAATAATAATTTATATTTAAAAAATTCATATTTAATTTATGTGTGTGTGTGTGTGTGATAAATAATATTAATAATTAATAATAATAAAATAAATATAATAAGCGTACTTTTATATATGTGCAATTAATACTTTAGAATTATTCGATATCTTTGTATATACTCGTATTATTTAATTTAAATATGATAATTTCATTTGGAGCATTATGCTGAAATATGTATTGTTACGTTTGTGTTCTCTTCGATTCTAAATAAATATTCCTTAATATATAAATTATCATTGGAATATTTTAAAAAGATATATTTTTTGAAATATGTAGTAATCTTACAAAAGAATATCAAAATTAAAGCAGAAGTGAGTTTAATATTAAAGGAAACACAAAATCAATAATTTTTTGGAATTTGTAATTTCTATCTATATAGGTACAGTTACATACATCTAGAATGGAATCGATTTCTTCCGCGCACCGGACAACGTATTTGTTGAAAACTAGGCAATACATTTCTACTTTCTTGTTCCAATACGATTTATCTGACTCGCAGTCTCTTATAAATTCTTGGACTCCCACGAGAATCCGGAATCGCGAAAAGCTACTTCCACTGCATCGGATCTTCTGTTCGCCGAAATCGCATTACTTTACGTTGTCCGCGTGATTTTCCCGGCTAGCGTAGAAAGATCCGAAGACCTACCACTACATTCGTGTACTGCTTGCACGAACCATGTTGCTCAGAAATTATCGTGTAAGATAGTAAACCTTTGTTCTCATACAATTAAGTTTTCGAATACGTCAGTTCGTGCACGCAAAACCAGTTAAATGAAACAATATATAAAATAGAATTTAAAATAGATCTAATAAAAAAATATAATTTAAATTTTGTTTATAATATATAGATTAAATAAATTTAGGTTCTAGCAAAAATAAATTTAAAAAATGTAAAATGCTTATAAAAGAAAAGAATCTTTATAATTTGACTTAATACATTATTAATTATTGTAAATCGTTAATTCTATCAGTATACTGAAGAAAACTCTAAACGAGGATTGGAATGTTAATTTATGATATCATCGTTACATCGAATAAAAATATTGTTATACATAACTAGTTTGTAGTGTTTCTCATATGCATCTTTATTCTTTGATTTCTAATGTATTATATCGTATATCACGCTAGATTTTGTATAAAATGTGATTAATTATGTTTCACACGATTAAACAAATTTTTTTCTCTTTCAATAGATACTATCTCTCCTATGTAATAAAATAGTCTTTTATAGAAATTAATGCAAATGAATGTAAAAATAAATGTGAAAAATTAATGAAATGTAACATTCTAAATTCGTAACTATATTTTGTTGAATGATAGTCAATAAAATATATTACAGAATATATTATAGAATATATTTTCTTAAATTAAAGCAAAAAAGACAGGAATTTAGAATTCCACAATCTGCTAAATAATAAAAGAGTCAAAAAATACTTTCAGAATTAATCTAATTTTTTGTGTACACATAAGATATGAAAATATATTGCAGTACATATATATTGTAAAATTTCTTCTACATAATTTTCAATTTCTATTCCTATTTATAATTTATAATTTCTATACTTTGGAAAAAACATGTACGTATTAATTATTATACAAATCGAAAGAAATGAGAACTAAATTATCATTGTAGGTGAACTTTTGCGTCATTTTTGATCGAAATGTTAAAAGAGGTTTCGATTGCAGAATTTTAATCGTAATACGTCAATAACTCGTCTTATTTATGTTATGTTATGTGCGGTCTTCTTGACATGCCGTCCGCCTACATGAATACTTCTACCCGATAAGAACATGTTACTATCACTAAAATGAAATAAATTGTGATGGATCCAAAATCGCTGGAGAATATATATCAATATCGCAACCTGTCGTTATGAATTTCCAAAGAATAAATGTCATTTTTCTCCGTAAATTTTTTTACTATAAGATATAATCTTATTATGCTTAAACGCAATAAATTTTTTATTCGTAACGGCACCTGCAAAAATTATGCAGACATTTAAATAAATTTATTTTTTATTTAAATTTTCTCGTCTCGTCGAACGAAATTCATTGCAATCTTTCTTGATATCCGTGAAAAGACTTTTCTCCTCGTGACTTGCAATGGCTAAATCCACTTATCTTGCATTTCCGCAAGCTGTCTTTTAAAGCGTGAAATTACATAAAGTTACTAAGACCAATCACATCCTGCAGATTTCTGTTATTTTTTCGCAGAGATTGAAATCCGCAAAATGACTTTCTCTTTAAGATAAGTATTGAGAAATTTTGCGTTGGAACTAGTTTGGGAATTATTGAATTATCTCAAATTTTTATAAACAAATATGTTTATCCTAATTTTCAAATTATTATAAAACTCATTGCATATTACTGTTGACATAATTTACAAGTACAATGTAATACAGAAAAAAAAAACAGCTTCACTGATTCAGCAAATCTATAATCGTAATATACGAACGGTCAGTTTTCTATATGTTAAAATGTCAAAGTTGACAGCTGAATAACATTAGCAATTTGTTAAACCATCAAATCTTCTTAATTATAAATGTTAAATTCATGCAATAAGCTCTTTGCTGTACCATTCAATATATTTCTTTCCGTATAATGTATTACATAATAAGTTAGGTTATTTTTATAAATTTTAATGAATGAGAATTCGCCTTACAGACATATTTGAAATCGATTAAAAACGATCGAGTGATCTTCGCATTGATCGGTTTATACCTGCGCGTATTTTCTCTTTTTTCAATACTAAATTGCAAAAAGTCAGATCAAACGCAGCACACGATATCCAATATTGCCGTTCAGATTCATTCACGCGAACGAGCATGCCTCTTTTTAACATCCATAGCCAGAACCAATGGTCCCGTCCAATTGGCTGTCCTACTTGAAATACGTACCTACTATTACTAAAATTTCGAGATTCGCCGTAAAGCTGACTCCTTTGGATTCGAAATGCTGTTTCAGCGTACACGTTTTTCTACCGATACGTGAGAGTACTGCTGACCCAGAAGGAGAGCGAAGTGTAAATGTGGCTGCGGGGCGAAAGGTTAGACAGTGTTACAGGTGTTCTATACGTTTCGATATGGTCTTTGGGGCAGCGAATACTCTCTTCCATCGCAATCCCGACCGGAGTCTGTCACTCTTCCAAATGTGTAGTCTGATTGTCATGAACCACCTTTGAATCCGTGTTATCAAGCACCGTCTGCTCCCATCCTTTGACCGTCTAAAGCGAGCAGCTTTAACTAACAAGGGCCCTTAGGGTCTATTTTGTACGTTATGTCCGTCAAAGTGAATTTGCTATATTCCACAATCCTCTGCTCAATTGAGAATCTATATCTTGTTAACGATATTTGTTAGTATTCGTAATCTTGTGTGTGTGTGTGAACCCTCATATTAGTACTAATATTAATATTCTTATGTGTTTTTTTAAATTGAACTAATTAAAAATGTAAGGTCGCTAGGAGTAACAGCAGAGGGAACTGTTATGGTAATATTCACTTTATTAAAACTTTGTATAATTTGCATACAACGTGATGTAAAGAAAATTTACATAATTGAAATCATCATTTCTCTTCTATAATTATATGGGATAATTATAAAATCCTTGTGCTTTAAACTTTAATAACTTCCATTTTATATATGATAAAATCGTTCCATAAAATTGAATAAAAAAAGTGAACAAAAAAATTTATTTTAGTTTTACGTATATTTATTCTTGCACTGAAAGAAAAGATTGGCTGTTGCAGCAAATTAGATGGTAAAATATGGCATAGCATTTTTAATTGGTTGCAATGGCGAATTTTTGGATGCTGCAGCCAATTGTTGGTTGTGTTAGCCTATCCGCAAAGTCAGTATAGGATTTCGATTGGCTAACACAAAAATTGGTAGCTACAGCCAATTAAAAATGTTGTGACATATTTAACCATTTAATTTATTGCAGCAACTAATCTTTTCTTTCAGTGCGGAAAAAACGATTTTGTTGAAATATCTTAAATTTAACGAGATATATAGATCTAAAAATAATTATGTTACGTAAAGCTCTTAAAAATCGTGCACGATATAGGTGGTCAGACATAAAACACACACGCACGCACATCGATTCTCGGAGATCTATCATCGACTCCATGAAAGGAAAACACATACGCTAAAGTAGCATCGATAAAAGATGTTTCGGCATTTATGATCTCATTCTCCGTATTGGCTGTCAGCGCCAGCATCACAGCCAATATGGTAGCAAGATTTTAATCCAGTTAGCAATGGAGCAGAAAAACAAGCATCGTGTGCCGCAGGCTTAACTACCAATCAGAAAAGAGTTGACGATTTTTGTAGCGGATATGGACGCAGTGTTGTCAGTCGTAGGGAATTCTCCCTATCAATGGCGCGTCAAGGGACATCATGTATGCCAGTTGCCGTACGCAAAAATTGAATTTATCAAATTATTAAAATGTTTCTATTATTAAAATGATAGAATATCTACAATAGACGCGATTCACAGTCAGTCTTTCAATATCCGAGCCAGAATTCACTTCGTGATCCCGTATAGACCTCCGAGTAACGTTAATGTGTAATAAGCAATTATCTTTAGAATTATTAATTCACAGTTTTAAAGTAGTAATTCACAGAAAAGAAATATGTAAACATTAATTCAAGCTTTAAAATGTACCAGTTAAAATACAGCTATACTGAATAAATATGTTTTTATGTTAGCTCAATTTCTTTTAATGCGCAGTAACTTTTACTCATGTCGGCGCGGTTACAATAGTTTACAAGAAATAATGCCTTGCAATAATTTCACGTGCGGCAGTATAACTTGTTTGCACAGAGCGGAGACTGCATTTAGTGCGTCCGTTCTAGAAGATTTATCACGCAAGTTCCTCGATTTTTGTAGCATTCGCAATGCCATGCTTATGGCAATTAGAGCGTGAACGAAAATAACTAAAATTTTTCGTAAATATTTTTATTTCCGGGAACACGGAAAATCGTATATAGCTGCCTTTGAGGAATGTCTATTTAAATTTGTAAGAAAAATAATATTAATGTTCCGAGCGTTGAAAAGAAATGGCAACTCTGAATCGAATTTTCTTATTCACAAAACTTCAAAGGCGAAATCAATCGAATGTTCGTTGAAATCCTCACGTAGATTCTTCCCTTTTATACTGTGATGCAAAAATAGGTCGCGGAAGTACATTTCAGTGCACTTTTTGCACCGCAGTTGTATGCATCTTGATGTATGAATAATTAGAATCACAGCATTTAACGTACATAAAAGCATAACAAGGAATTCCGCGCTGTCATGCAAGCGGCGTTAAAGTGTAAACGTGATAATATGCAAAACGAGAGATAAAAATAGTTTTAATCAACAATATTACACCTACAATCGTAGAAATAAAATATAATTCTATATGAATAATGCAAGAACGTTTGCCTTTGTGAATTAGAATTTCATTAACGCTATTTATAATTTTTATTTTTTATTAGTCAATATACAATTCCAATTTGTCTTTATTGGCGATAATAAATTGGAAAGTGCATAACTTCTAATGATAAATTTTATTTTATTTGGAGAAAATAAAAGTCTTTATATAGAGAATATTATATATTATATAATAAATAATAAATAACTTGTATGGTCCGGAAAGATTTCCATACATGAGAAAATCTGCTTTCAAAGAAAAACTAAAAGCATATATATTTGTAGAAAGTTTTCACTGAACGAAAACACTCTATTTTGTAAGATTGTATTTGAAATCGAGCAGAAACATCTTTACAAACAATTCGTAGTAAAGCATCGATATCTCGAGCAATAAAGCTTTTACGCATATAAGTCGATCTCAGTTTATATATATAAACACAGTTTTTTTCGTTTAGATGAAATATTACAGGGCTGTCTTTGAATTAAAATATCGTCGGCTTCGCAAAGACGAGCACTAGTTTACAATTAAACCAAGCGTGCTTTTTTTCCTCTTTCGAAAGGTATTGGAAAAATCAAGATCGTTTTTAACATAAAATGGTTCAAACGTTAGCTGAGCATTTATTAAAATTCGTACATTTGTTTATATCATTTTTACGGTTATTCGCAAAGGGATGAAGTTAAGATAGAACGTTCACTTGAGTTTTTCATTTTCAAAACGGCGTAGTATTACCACGTTGCTGGATCATATTTTTTTAATGACATATTTAACTTTTTATGTATCGTAAAAAAAGTTTTAATGACGTCACGTATTTTCTACAGATTTATTTTCAGAGAAATGCCTTGTATATTCTGAACAATTCGTAGAATGTACAAAAGTAATAAAAATGCGTAATGATAATAATCCTGCTAATTTTAAATCCAATATATTTTTTGAATAAAAACTTTTCTTACGCAATATTTGTTCTACTTAGTGTCCCAAAATACTGTAACAAGAAAGTTCTAAAAAAATTAAGTAAAAAAGTTACGTGTAAATTTTTATTTTAAGTAATAATTTTTTAGATTATGATGGTTCAATGTATGTGTGATCAATTACAGACTATATTTAGAGAGAAACGGTTATTTGTGAGTATTGCTGAAGTGCGCTTCCACTAATACTACCGCATAAGCTATTCGTGGACAAGTGGCTGTCGAAACGTAGACTGTATAATTGGCTATATTTAAATCTTCATATTTTAAAAACTAGTGTTTAAAATAAAAATTTATATATAACTTTTTTATTTAATATTTTGAGAACTTTCTTGCTATAATATTTTGAGTCGCGAATTTTGCACATCCTGTATATTATCCACGTTATAAAATCATAGATTTAAATATTCGAGGTTTTAAGAAAAATATTTAAACTCAGAAAATATTATCGCATTATGCACATTTGCATCTCATAAAACGTCCCATGTAATGTCTCTATTTCTAAACATGCAAAATTGTATTCTCGATTATACAGAGTGTCCCAAAATGACCATCAAATATTTCGTGTGCTGATAAAATAGACTATACTATTTTCTTCTCATAGAGTTCTGAGAATTTTTCAGAATTTTTTAGTACCGCATTTTTTCATATCGATTAAAATAGTTGCCAATAAGAAAATTCAGTACTAAAAAGTTGATAAAAAATTCTAAAAAAAATCTTAGGGCTTTATTAGAAGAAATTAAATAATTTTTGTCCTTTGCTGTTTTTCTGTAAAATTGATAGTATTTGAGTAAAAAATTATGGATGAAAATCAATACTTGGCGATTTTTAGTAATTAACATCTTGTTAACTATTGCGAAAATTGCAAAATGGTACAGAACTTGTTGACTCAGTTTAGTCCGCTCTATCAGCATGCAAAATATTTAGCGGTCATTGTGAGACACCCTGTATACACACTGATATGCAATTTACATTGCATGGCGCCCCTTGCGCGAGACTGTAATTGTGTAGGATTGAAGAAAGGGTGCAGTGCGAATATTCGAATATTCATATTTCATCGCGACGCACCGAGAAGCGGTAATAACAATCAACCGTTTGTCCAAAGCAAATCTCGGCGAGTTAGTAACCATCTAATTGAAATTGGATGTGCATTGTCACAAAATCTCTCCGCTTCAATATTTACATTGGAATCAATAACAGCACTTATGTATGCGAACACGCGTTCTTGCAAACAGTCAACAATTATTGCGCCTGTTTAAACTATAAACGACTAAAATGTTTTTGCATATGTTTTTTTTCTATTCCATTTCTGTGATTTAGCATTTTGAATTTAATTATAAATCATATACAACACACACACACGCACACGCACACACACATGCATTTTTGCGTATTTTTTTTTTTCGACGAGAAAGTTTCGAAAATTCATCGTAGAACACAAAACACCCGTCGTGTATGGAGTATAATTTCGTAACAAAAAATTTATATTTTTTTTCAATTAATTTTTAATTAATCCTCAATTACCTAAAAATTTGATGAACTATTATAGAAATTGAAAATAAAACAATTTTTTTAAATGTTATAAATAATATTATATATAAAAATGTAATCAACGTAAAATTTAAAAATATTCAAACCCCCCAGCATAAAATTCAAAAATATTCAAACCAAAATTCAAACATGTTTTTTCTAATTACATAATGTAATAACTTTTTGTAACACAATATCAATAGTAAAACGCATTGTCTAAAATCTAATTGCAATAAATCTTTCAATTTATACTTATTCATGCACTGTAAAAAAAAAAGACATTTTCGGGTTACTCATGCAATAACAACTTTTTGAATAGTTGACACCGCAACTATTTTTTATTTTGTAGTTTGGAATGACAGCTTTAAGATATTGAAACATATTTTTCTTTTAAACAATTTTGCTGCGGAGTTTTGCATTTTTATATAAAAATGTGTATTTCCTCATTTTGTTGACTATAAATAGTTATAACATTTATATATAATTTTTTATAAATATATAACTTTACAAATATTTCTAAAAATATCTAAGTATATGTAAGAATTACTTAATAATTTTTATGTACTTGTAAAAGTATATATAAATTAAGGATGCGAAAGACTCATCAAACGTAATGAAGGTGCCAAAATCCGTCGTGTATAAAGAGTTAATAAAACGAGTAATTTAAAGTTACAGCAATAAATTGGACGTGGATCAAAAGATACGAAATATATTTTCGCATATATATATATATATATATAGGTATTCATTTCGTGCTAAACATATTTTATGTACATAAATTATATTTTATTTTCACGCACACGAAATTGTTTGAAAATATTTTACTAAATAATTATTTTCGAATGTTTTCACTGCTCTTAAAAGTTTGTTCTAAAATATTTCCAACTTTCAACATTGTATAATTTGCAGTCGTATTGTATTCTTTTCTATTGAGTGAGCATTTAAATTGAAGCTTCAAAAATAATGCGCGTCGCATTATTTTATTGTACATTCGCTGGTTCCATTTGTGCAATCCTTTTCATTGCAGGTACGTACCGAACAGAATGTAAGCTTCAACTGGCAGGATTCCATTAAACGAGAAACACCCGTAATATTCGGTGAGTAAATATTTCGCCACGTATAAAATAATATATTGTCGCGAGTTCGAATGAGATAAGCACATTGTTGCGGCATACAATTCTTGTTTTACATACATCTGAAAGGTTAAAAATGCAATATATGGGAATTAATTTGTGCGATGATCGGAATATATTATATTATGACAAGTGTTCAGTGAAATACAATAATACGTCCAGTAACACATAAACTACATGAAATATGGTTACCCAATGGATTACGCGAACCACATACAAATACCGCAAACAGATTTATATGACTTCTATAATTTTTTATTTTTGATTCTATATATAATAATATAAATATGTACTTTTATTAATTGCTTTGATTGCATTATAAACCTTCTTAATTTTTAGCGCTCTATTGTAAAAATCTATTAGAATAATTTTTATCAGAACTGTTGAAAAGAATGAATTTTTTAAATTTATTATTATTCAAACGTTGTTAATGGAAGATAGAAGAAAAATAATATTTAGAAGAATTATAGTGTCATTATTTTTATTTTTTAAATAAAATATTATTTATTATTTTACATATAGGTACGTAATTTATATTTTGACAATTTTAATGAAAAAAATGTCAACGTAAAAAAAATGGTTTCTATTATATTTTGCTTCGTTATTACATCTAATGTAAAAAAATTACATAAACGTATATTTCCGCATGTTTTAACCATAATAAAGAAATTACGGATATAATGCGTGACAAAGGGTGTGGCTTATACTCGTAAATTTTATTTGTGATGATATACGCGCTTGCGAAATAATTAGCAGAAACGTAAATGAAAGCAGCATGTTGAAAGGCATCTCACTAAAATAAACAAATGCAAAAGAAATAATTGTACTTGGGATTGTGTACATTTCCAACTAATATTTATCTAGTAGTCTCGAAATAATTCAAACAGGAACAGTACAAAGAAAAGAAGCAAGCTTTCTATTATGCACATACGTTACGCCTTTTTCCTCTCCGTTACTCATCCCTGCGAAAATACGATTTGAAGGGCTAACAAAATAAAGCAACACAATAAGAACAACCGAAGGTATCGGTCCGACGAACTAGAAAATGAAATCTTCACGGAATAGTCCAGAAAGACATTGTACATCTATTTCTCCATTGGCAGACAAATGCACTTTCACGGTCGAAGAAATTGGAGAAACAAAGTACCAACAAATATAGCAACATGAAAAGCTCTTTATATGCATTGATAGATTGTTTAAAAAAAAATTTAAGTGATTTAGTTTATCCTGAAAATGTTGCTGATAAAAAACAAAACGAGAAGAACAATAAAGTGAGATTTTTAAAATACGACAAAGCGGAGATAACGCGATTTTATAGTTATGTGGCGTATGCAATTTTATAATTGCAAAATCTATTTAAGTAAAAAATTACTAACAGTACCTAATTACTTTGATCTATGTTTCTTTATTGTTGCATTCGTTTGCATCATGCCGTAATACCTTCGAATTGCATTTGTTTGTAATGATAAACTGGGACAGATAACAAACAAACTCAAACTAGTTTTTCTAATGAAAATTATGTTCGTTGAAACGCAAGTAATCATAGATAAAATTTTGTGCATATTTTAGAATTGCAATAAAGACTAGAATATCAAAAGAACAATAAAAATGCTTTGCATATATATTAAACCATGTTGCATTCGCTGTTTACGCAAAAGATTTATGAGCGTAAATACTCAACTACTGTTGGAATTCTTCGTTATCTACGTGTTGCTTTGGAAAAAATTTAATTTCGTATGAAGCACCGAGAACCTTTTTTATTCCAGCGCTGAACACGAAACAAAAAAAAAAAGATCGAGCAAAACTCTTTCGCGACCCGATATTGGAAATTCTACACGAAATCGAACAATGTCCGGCTTACAGTTCTTTTGTTTTGCGTGGAATGTTTGTAATTATCAAAAATCGTTCATCCGTATGTCACCTATCTTTTTTTTTTACGAATTTTAGTTTTACGAAACATTTGTGCGCTGTACTCGCAGAAAGCGCGATAAATCATTCGTTTCTAAATTTGTGTCCATTGCAAACTACACCACGTATAGATCTCGAACGCTCAAAGCATGTAACGTGATTTTACGTTAAACGCCACGTTAATTAACTGACGTTAATCGAAGTGGGAGAAATTGCAATGGAACATCGAACACGTATACTTTGATATCGCGAATCGGTGGACAGTACCGTCATGTGTAATGAATGAAATTCTAGAAACAATAATCGAGAGCGAGTTCGTCGCACTGTCAGGGCACAGTCGTGGAGATTTTATTACAATTGCGTTTGTCCACGTAAATCCGTCGGAGTACCTACGTTGCAACTCTCTGATTTTGCTCTGTTCCTCCCAAGTGTATACGCGAACTGACGTGGAATATATTTCGCAGAGTTGAAACTCTATGGAGTACACGCGGTGAAATTAATGGATGAACAGCGTGCTTCATGAACTACGCGAAGATCGGATTACCGAAAGGAACTTACGCGCGAAACACACCTTTTGTGACGCCACATGCGTGTTTCACATCTATTAAGGGAATGCTGGAGTGACCAAATTACCGACATCACAATCGTATAAAAATCTTCGAATTGATTGAACGGAATTAAAAATCTTTTTACAGGATTAAAGTAGGCGCAAAATTAAGAGATAGTGCTGTGGATTGTGTACTAAAAAAAAATCGAAAAAAAGTTAAGTAATTAATAATAAATAATAAATAATAAATTGATTGTTACATTGTTAATATCGATTATTAAATAATGTAATTTTAAATAATGTCTCATTTTTGCATTACAAAAAAGTAAGATAAAAATAACGAATCGTTATTTTCTAATAATAAGTAAAAATAACGATAACACGTTACTTTTTAAAATTACTATCAAGTAATGGTAACGAGTTTACTTTTTATAAAAAGTAACTGTAACGGTAACACGTTATTTTTATAAAATAACATTCCTAATCCTGAGAAAAAAAAATCAATATACTTACACTAACAATAATCGACACGATCAGCTTTAGTAGAAACAAGCCTTTACACATGTTTCTTTTTTTGTCCTTTTTTCTTTTTCTTTTTTCCACTTTCTTTCGATAAATTTAACATTAATTAATATACAAATACTTTCGGATATTATAAGTTATGACACGGCAATTATTGTCTCGAATCATAGAAATCATCCAAAAATTTCGATAACAGAAGCATTTTCAATAGAAAATAAATTTTTTAAAAATCAACAGCATGTAAACAGCAGATATTGCATACATTCCATTTATATATTCCCTTTTTTTAAATATTTTTCTCCGACATTTTGTCGAAAATATCTCCATCGATATTTCAAAATAATATTGAAATAGCTTTTTTAATAATTGCAAGAAGCAATAAGAATAATGTAAATTTTTTTATTGCGATTATAATCAACAAATTGATTTATAATAATTTTAATTTCGTTTTATTCTTTATGATAATGTTATTGATGATGCAATTTTATCAAATAATGAAAGAATTAATTAACATAGTACTTTAGCGATGGTTCAGCGACAATAATGAGAATGTGCACGTGTCTATAAATAAAATTGTTAATTTACTCTGTAAAGCGTTATTATTATTGTCTTGGAAATGACCTAGTAAAAGTAATTATCCACCAAGTTGATGGAGTTCGTTTAAGTATGTGGATATTCGTGTTACAAACACATAAAATACACTACGTATCGTAAATCATGCATCGTGTATTTATTGTAAATTTTTATACAAATATTTGCGTTTTTTATGATGTTATATGCGTTGTATGACGTAGATCATACTATAGGTGTTACAAAACGCACCTACATATTTCAGGCTACAGGAAATTGCACTTTCCTTCCGGAGTACGCTTGTAAATGGCAAAACTCTCTGTAGAACAATGTATCGCGGAGAATCGAATCAGTTTTATCTCAGCGGAAAAGTCATATTGTTCGATACTGAGAGATCTAAAGTTTCAAAGCTTTTCGAACAAAAGTTTTGATTGTCCTGCACCTCTTTGCAGCATCAATCTGCCATGTTATTTATTGATGCCATGAGGCACAACTTCATTTGTTAACAATAGAGGAAAAATTCGTCGTCCACTTATTTATGTAGAGAGATTGGATTGAAAGTTTAATACGCGGTTTGTCTGTTCAATCATCTCGCGTGAAAAATATATCAAAAATCGAATTGATCGACGTAAAGAATTGGATACATGCCACTGTAAAAGTAATCTATAATTAAATCTTATCCAATTATTTAATAACCAATAATTTGTTACTGACGTTTAATTAAAGCTTGTGTAATTCTCTGTTTTATACACAATTACTTGTAAATATTTTGTTATATTAAATTGAACACAAGTGCATATAAAATATATATATATTGGTACAAGTAACTATTAAAAATAGATCTTTCTATTTAATTTGATATTTTTCTGTATCTGTTTTTAATATATTTTTCTTTTTTCTTCGAACTCGTGAATTTATATTTGTTTTAAATTCTGGTACTATAAATATCAGTGACATTAATAGATAAATAATAGACAAATAATTTTAGAAATGAAAATATTCGTAAAAGTAAAATATGAAAAATTTTAGACTCGTATTATATGACTACAAACTTTAATATCCAAAAAATGTATTTGTCGTATCGGTAAACGAAGTATACAGCTATTAAAATGCCAAGACAAGAAAGAGCAAAAAGATTATGTGTTAATTTTATTTATCTTCATTTGATCGTGCAGATTTTTCTTTTTTGCTCGTACAGCTTTTTCTTTTTTGCTCGGACAATTTACGTTCCCGAATATTGACAAGAAGTACAACGAAATATTTTGAGATATTATTTGCTTAAAATGGATTTGGACCAAATCCATTAAGCAGATGCATTAATGCTAGATTACTGTAGTATATGTACACGACAGTATGCCACGACAGTCAATTTAAGACTAATTAGAACACAGTACGCGGCGTGTACGGTCTTACTACGATCCGACGTTGTAAAGGCGGATTAACATAGATCCAAGAAGGCAACTTAAATTACCATGATGTTCTACCTTCAAGTACCGACATAAATGTATATTAATATTACAGAAAATTTTGTAAAGTGCTAAAAAAATTGAAATATATGTATGCATATATGATTGTACATCCGTTCATGAAGTAATTCATAGCCTTGCAAATGTTTCTTATTAATTCGTATACTATGCTTCACCGACATTCGTTTGCACATTAAAGCGTACAGTAGCGAGAAGTTTGCAGAAAAAATTACATTCATTGGCCTTATAAAAGAAATCTAGAGAATAAATAAGTACCAGATAATGAACGACATTTCGTAATAATGTTTGAATATGCATGGGACTCCGCGGCGGAAATTTAGCCTTTGTAAAAGTATGGTCTACCTTTTTTTTTCGAATAGCATATTTGTACGAAGTACTTTCATATCTCTTAACTTAGCGAAATATTTTAATTGGAATTCCACAAAAAGAGAATAAATAATATTCGCGCAAAGAGAGGTAAGTAATGGTCTGCACAAAGTACGGTCGTACAATTATACAATCTGAAGTAGTCGTGTTCATTTGCAGAAATATGGGATACCTCCACAGTGCTGACATTGATTATCTTTTCCTCACACACACACACACACATATGAGACACTTTGCGTCAAGCGGGCCACCTCTCCTTCCAAAATTTGATGCAACGGAAAAAACCAATTAAGGTCTCAAAATATTCGCACAATAGTGTACTTTTGAATGAAACGTGATTTTTTGAAAAATTCAATATGGCGGCTTAAATATGGTGTCTGAAATCCGCAAAAGTCACGAATGTTCTTACAACATCGTCGATTTAAATGCGAAAACTTGACGAATCGGCTTAAAAATTATTTCTATAAATGATTACAAACCTAGAGATATAATTATAAAGTTCAACATGGCGGATTTTTGGAATCAGTACATAAAACTTAAAGTGTAATAGTTCATAATTGTTTATGTCGAATCTAATACTTTACAGTGACCATTAGTTCAGTGGCATCAGAGTATCGCATTACTTGTAAGTTAAACAATAAGTATAGCTTATAAAATTAAGGTTGCAATAATTTGCTACAATTTAATTGCGGCTGATTTTTCGAAAAAGTAAGGATATTTTGGTTCATCAAACGATTCGATTTCATTTTCACAATGTTTGCAGTAAAACTAATTTACTGATAACGTTTTTTTCCGTTGCGTCAAATTTTAGAACGAAAAGTGGCGCGCTTGACGTTCCATATACATATAAATACCTTTTTATATGCATATATTATATACACACACACACACACACACACACACACACATACACATATAAAACCTTCAAAAGTTAATATCAGTATGGAAAGAAAGATTTTGCTGTAAAGTATCTAAAAATTTAGGTGGATACATTTAAAAATAATTTTGTTGAATCATCAAAATACTTGGAAATTTAAGCATGATGAGTAATGCTGCAAAATGTTTTGATATTCTTAAGATGCCTCTACATAATTCGCAAATCGCAAAACGTAATTTGCAAACGCAAACGGAGAATAAAAATTTGTATTTGTGTTTTTATTGCGCGCGGTTGGTTTTCATCTGCGTGTATCTTGCGTGTGGTGATTCGCGCAGATGAAAGCCAACCGTATACAATGAAAAAACAAATGCAAATTTTTATTCTGCGTTTGCGTTTGCAAATTACGTTTTGCGATTTGCGAATTATGTAGAAGCATCTTAACAATCAGTTTGAACATCCTACATAATTATTTTAATGGTCCAACCCAATTATTTTCAGATTTGTATTTAGCTATATAAATTTTAGATACTTCAGTAAACCCGTTCTTTTCATATAAATAATAATATTCAAATTTAATTACAGTATTTTCTTCGTGCTTCAATTTCTGTCAATACGATCCTTTTTACGTGAAACCTAAGGAATTTTATCTTCGTGAGTATTCTTTAGTCGATTTATCTTTCCCGTAATATCGCGATATATCGGTCACAAAAGCGAGTAAATAAGTCACCGAGAAAGAGTTTTATATATGAGTCTCATGCAATGTTGTATATAGCATACACTACGCACTTGGACGTCTATTTTTATTTCTAGACAAACAATCGAGGTCTAACTTTTCACGTGACGCAATTTACACGTAGTAAATATACAATAGTAAATAGATTAATGGGACTGATATATACAACACAAGTAGGCATTAAACCTCATTATATAGATAATATGTAGATTAAACTTTCTTGTTAATGTTCTGTTAATGTTCCGTTTCGAAATGTGTAGAAATAAATCGTATTTAATTTTCTAACTGAAAAAGAACTTTTTTTTTTAAAGATAAAAACTTTACAAATATATTAATTTTCCCATTTTTGTATTTTTTTTAGCACAAGTGAATAAATTTCACTCTCAAATTTCATATCTGTTTTGCTAAAATGTCAATTCTTATTAAATAACATTTAAATTAAAAACTGTTTGGTAATATAATAGAGATGTGGAAAAGTTATCCTAAATTATTTCACATTTTTAGAACAATAAAAAGACTTGGGCTGGACAAAAAAGATCCAGATTGTGGATGGAGATAATAAAAATACGATTACAGACAAAGTGTTAAAAAAACTCCATTACCAAAAATACATATAATCAACTGATTCCTTGTATAATTTTTTTTATATTTGACAGTTATTCATTTGACCGACACATTTTCAGTTGATTTTGAAACGATCAATATATATATCGGTGTTGGAAATTTTGGAAGGTTTATGATTGTGATTGCGGGACCAGCATTTTAAATATATTGTCAATATTATAGGATGCTGATTAATTTTGCTATCACAATAAAATAAGAGAATTACGATATAAGGAATGTTGAACTTTCATTGTTGAATTCTCCCAATGATAATATAGACTGTTCCTAATCGAATTGATTGATTTGTATTGACGATAATTGTGATTTATGGATTTCGAGATAATACTGTGTAAACTGATGGATTGGAATGACTTGGAGTAATATGCGTAAAATGTCTTCATTATATGGATTATGTGACAAGAATTATTTGGCGAGTTTTTATGGAATAGCATAATTGACGTTTTAGGTAGAATATGAGGTTATATTTAGACACTGAAGAAGGGTTTGTAAGCCGAAACGTATTGGAAAATTTTCTTATTGAATTTATTGTTATTTAGATGTGTTGTAAATAAAACTTAATAGAATTTACCGTTGTTTCTGAAAATTATCAAAATTGTTATTGCTCGAATTTAGCCTTATAGAGATACTTATTTTTTATATTTATATTTTTAATGTAATTCTTTCACATTATACGCGAGTAGCGGGTGATTTAAGTATCAATATACCTAGTCTGAGCCTTAAAATGCGAAAAATGTTCTTGAAATATTAACATATACGTAGCAATTGCCCATAAATCGCCCTGGGCCATCAAATCGGTCCCATGAAAAAGTATCTTTTACGGTTCGCATACGAAACAGCCCGAAAAAAAAACTAGGCTTATATCGATCTCGCATGTGACGCTTGTCGCGCGCACAGCAAACGCGAACCTCGCTTGGATAATTTAGCACAGTACGAGCCGGGTTTTAAAGAACCACATGCTGGGCTACATATTTCATCGTTTATTGTCGTGCGCAGATAGCGGCGCATGAAAAAGCACGAATGTTTTTTAATCCACGGAGCAAAGTATAACGTATCTCGTCGACGAATCGCAGCTGCCACCACCGCCGCGGTTGCAGTCGCGGTGGTTTCGCAGTTTACTCCTTTTCTTTGGGTTTCTCGATCCCAACCTTTGTCTCTTTTCCTCTCTCTTTTCCATTCTCTTGGTCTCGCTTAGTCTATCCTCCACACATGCAAAGCACTTTAAAACTAATCTAAAAATGAAACCACGCCGAGACCAGTGTATGATACATTTCGCGGTTGACCAAACAACGAGCAATCTCGCAATACCTACGCGTAAACCGATATTTATTTCCCGATTCTCGTAATTTGTAGAAGAAAACGAATGAAAACGACGCCGGATCGCGGTTAAGGCAAGAAAAAAGAGAAACAAGAAAGAAGTACCGAGTTCTTCGCACAAGGATAATTAACTCTGGACAAAAAGTGTTTTAATTTCTTAAATGATGCGAGCTGTGTTTTCAATTGAAACAAAATAAACAGCAAAATAATATCTATTAGTTAATTTTGAAGTCTTCGATTTAATTAAACTTTAATTTAAAACTTACAATTAACTATCATAATATAATATTGGAAATTAGTAAGTAAATTAGTAAGTAAACGATTTCTCTTTCTTTTAGCCCAAAAACTCAGTTTTAAATTTATCAAACATTCTGTATTTAAACTATTTAAGACTCCTGATCACGACTGTCTTAGATTATGACATTACACGCGAAAAATTCTTGTAAAGTATATTTAAATAAAAAAGTTTTCAATAAAATAGCATTAGTGATCTAAAAATAAAATTATATAAAAAAATTATATTTTTTCGTATTGTTTAATTTAATTTTCTAACTGAAAAGAAGGTATTAAATCATCATTATTAATTTAGTAGTCATAACTATAAAGATGTCTTATACTTGGTTTTTTACTATATGCATAATTTATTTCTAACTGTATGGTTATTTATTAACGAAACAGAAAGTTTTCAGTATATTTTGTAAGTCGGTCCTCTATCGATTTAAGTTCGTACGTTGTTTTATTAAACATTTGCATATTAATATATTTTGCAAGAATTTTTGTGTAGTCTCTCGCTTTTGACGTCATAATCTCAGATAATAGTAAATAAATAAGAGTCTTAAAGGTAGGGGAGAATTGCCAACGTATACCTCTTATGTTAGTAATTTTTTAATTATATTTTCTATGTAGTACTGATTTGTATGCAAATGAATAGTGAAAATTGTAGCTTAATATTTCATGCATTATTACATGTTTAATTTTTCAAAAACAAAAAATTAATTTATTATGTCTTTGTGATATACTGATATAAAAAATACGATTCAAGAAATCAGTTGTATAAATCGCATTACCTTTAAAAGTATTAATCAATTTATAAATAAAAAGAATCATAAATGTAATATTAACAAAAGGAATCATTAATATTTAATTTTAATTTATTGAGAAAAAAACAAATATTTAATAATTAATAAGAACCAATAACAAAAACGTATGTTAAAATAAAATTAGATCGAATTTATTTTTACAATTGACATTTGTATTTTTATCAATAACTCATATTAATTATTAATTTTAGGTATTATTGTCGATTTTCAGTTCCACTTTATGATAGTATACAATTTAAGAAGCTTAGTGAATTTTATAAAAATATTGATTTCGAATTGTTATAATAGTTACAAATATATGTATATTCAATAAATGTAAAATATTCTACAATAAATTTATAGAATTTTTTTATAAAAATATAAAAGTTTAGAATAAAATTATATAACATTATTTATCAGCTGTGTGTATGAATTGATTTAAAATTAACATCACTTATATGACATTTTTTAAAATGTCAATCCACACAAAATGAGAGAGAGAGAGATTTAAGTTGTTCAATTTTTGTCTAAATATTACTCATTTTTCATTTGCTTCATATTTTTGTTACTAAATATTGCTTTTAATTATGTAATATAAAACATTAATGAAGTTTAGGTGACTAATACGTACATATTTAGCAACGCTCCCCCATATCTAAATTTTGGGGCAGTCTTTTTAAAATCGCTGGTTTAAATAGTCTTCCTAATAAAAAAAAAAACGATGTAATTATAACCGAGGAATATTAAAATGGGGTGAGACACACACACGAGCCGTTTTTTTTTCTTTCCCTTTCTCTTTTCCCATCGATTGCTGCAAGCTCCACTGCCGTAATTGCGCATTGAAATTGCTTTAAAAACAAAAAAGCGCACGTCAACATAATATCGATCAATATCGCCGCGGCCAAATTATAAACAGCGCTATTGGCGCATCGAGGAAGATACAGGTGCTTACGCCACAATTATAACAGACGGGACGTAACTCATATCGCGCATGTTCTATTATTCAGATAAATGAGGCGGAAGTGAATTCTCATTTGACCGAGACGCATGCGCCATGTTATAATTCTGCGCGTATGTGTATAATATGATAAAACTGTAGGGGTCCACCTGGATCCGACGCGATAAATAATGTCGTCGTATAGCGTTAATTAAAAAGTTCCGAACGGCTCCATGCGCCAGACATGGCGTGTGCCTCGATTTTCTTGTCTGCAATTTACGTAAAACGTTTCAAAACCGAACTTCTCTGTCGTGCATTACTTTATTTATCTTCCGCAGAATCTTCGATTTCTCCTAAAAACATTTCAGTGGATTATTATGTCGGAGTTTCGTTCATCAGCAATTATTGGGATGAGCAATTGCACTGAATTATTCAAAGAATGTCTGTATAATTAATTGAATGAATAACGTATAACTACGAGCATAACGTATAATTGCATGATGCGCTTGAAACAGAAATAATTATTCGAATAAAACGTGCTCTTCTTTCTTTTTTCAAGCTACGATATAAAATAGTAATATCATTTCTGATGTACATTTTCCTGATATTAACGACCAGAGAAATCATAAATCTTAATGTTAGATGCTATCATATATGACTTATTATTGAATTTTTCCTATGGGACTTGTTTAATATAATTGAAATGGTAAAATATCAAGTCAATTTATTAATGAAATGAAAAAAATTCGCTTTATACATATATTATAAATAGCAATTGCAACGTGTACGATTTCTTTTCTTATTGATAGTATACTTTTCCTTATTGTGCATATGATGGGCGAAAGGTACATGAAGTTCATTAAATATTCAAGACATGATAAATATGAACCGATTAAATATATTCCAGTTACGTTTCCGGCATCATCTCAAGGTAATTCTATGTGTCCGGAGAAATTACGCATATTATACTATAACGATCTCCTCTCTGCAAGACCAAGTTTCCTTAACGTGTAATGTTTGTGACACGTGCCTGGAATATGCAAGTCCGCGAGGAAGCGTAACGATCCTTGGCCGTATCACAGAAGAAATCAGCCGGTCGACAAGTCAATTAACAATACATTATTTGTGTGAACTCGACGTAAAACGGCAGAAGCTGCTCAACCTGTATAAACAGAGATGACCGATTCGACGAGGAAGCTAATCGTTCCTGAGCAACGGCGCCCCTCTATTTTGTTTCTCCTGCAATAACAAAGTCAGAGAAATTACAGTCGGCCTTGCTAAGCGTATCTTTCCGAAATGAAGAACCATCTTCGTGCTCTCCAATTTTCACCTTGACGACACCCTCGGGGCTCAATTTGCGTGGCGCGGGAAAGGTCTTGTCAGTCTCGCTACGTACAACTTGTGTGAGCATCGGACGATGTCTACTTAAATATTTAACAGAATGCAAGCGAGAAAAGTGTACGCGACCGTATCCAGCCGGTTTACAACTCCGCCGAAAGGTTAGCAAACAGAGCAGGCTTTCGTGTACTGATGAAAATACGCGACATTTTTGCACCTGCAAACTCGCTCCATGCAAGCTAAATTCAACTGACCACGGTGATTTTACGATAATTTTTGTGACTTTTCGCATAAACAAAAAATACTCAAATCCGCAACGTTGTTACAGCATTGCTCTCTCGATTTTTCTTCATTATATAGTCGCGCGGAAATAAAATCGCGGAAATAAAATCTGTGTTAACAAACAATACTTTATGTAACGGATATAACAAAAAACTGTGGCCAGTTAAAAGTTTTATTATGTAATGTACTATAGTTTGATTCTAACCAAATTAATGGTCTTGAATTTACTAAAGTTCAAACCCAATCATAAACTTTTTATCATTTCTAAGCTATATACTGTGAGAAAAGAAATAAAAAAATTATTTACTCTCTAATTAACGAGAAATCATAAATCTTGATTGTGTTAATTTATTTTTTACTCTTTTTGAAATAATTAGAAGGTATTCATCCTTTATGTACATAATAATTTATATAACACCTATCTAGACAGATATACATACATATATACATGACTGTTACATGAAATGTAGACACAACTTTATATATATTTCACTATAATTTTTCATCCATGAAATAAAAAATTTATTGATTTATTTGTGAAAAAATTATCTTACTAAACTATATATAGGAATCAATTTTCCATATTCTCGGGAGGACGTTACATTTTGCTTCTAGGTCACGTGAGCGGGGCATAAATGAATTAATTATATCCGGGAATATAATCGAGCAGTTAATTCTATTCGTCCGGGAGGATTTAGCTACGTGACCACCGTAAGTCGAAGGACGGTGGAGAGAGGCATAAATAGAGTATACCATCAGCTGCTTCGCATTTTGGTATATTTTACGGTATATTTTACGGCTTTAACGGGTAAGGCTTGGCTACTCCCTTAGGATTCAACCCGGCTTGTCTCGATTATTCAGCCCAAGCTTTTGTTCACAACCTCACAAAGTTTCGTCGACGTAACGCTCACAACGATACTTTACATCAAACAGCTACGCGCGTATATTAATTTGCTTTTTGCACAATGCCGCACTAATAATTCATTATTTAGAACTGACGTTTCTCTATTCGCGTTCAAAAAAAATGTGTACACTCTCCTATGCACAGCTGTATATCGAGATACAGATTTGTCATTGTCATACAAAACGTACATTCACAAATATAGCTACACTGATTTATTATTATTTACTATGTCGAATTTTCAATAACGAGGATTTAGAAGATTGTTCGATTTAAAGATTACGAATTTCAATAAATAATATTTATTCTTTTTCATTTTTGTTAAGCGCAACTTATTTAAATCTTTAAATAAATTGCAAGGTTCTCAGACATCTTAAAAATATTATTTTTATAGTTACATTTTTTATTAATATTTATGTAATTTATCTTTTTTATACCCTTTATTTTATACCCTTCTGGGATAGAAAAAACATAACCTTTTGCACCGAAAGAAAAGATTGGCTGAATATGGTATAGCATTTATAATTGGCTACTGCAATAAAAAATTGGCTACTGCAGTCAATTAAAATGCTGTGCCATATTTTACCATCTAAATTACTGCAGCAGCCAATATTTTCTTTCAATGTAGGTAATACTATCTACTTTCCTTTTTAATATAGCATTTTTGAGATAATTATGCATGAGATGTTGTAGCCTACTTAGAAGTGACGAAAAATTTTATTTGTAAAAGAAAAAAAGAAAGTCTCTACGAGTCTGTATGAATGCAGTTAACGGTGCGTGAATTATTGTACTTATATATTCAATATTTAAACACTGAAAAAATAATCTGCTTGTATTAAATAGAATTCTAGTTAAAAATGGACAAATTAGAATTTCCTGCTTGATTCTATTATAATTCTAATTAAAATAATCATAACTTTGAAATATGATCAGTATCCTCTCGTTTATTTTTAACAAAAATTTATCAGTGCACATAAAATATACGTACTATATCGTATTTGTTTCGACCCCGACTTGAGTTCTCTTCTTGCTTTATATATATATATGTATATATATATATGTATGTATATATGTGAGATATAATTAAGTTTAGATCAAATCTTCCGTCCACTGCAGTTCATTCCACCAGTCCAGTGTTTAAAATAGTTCAAGTCGTCATGTTAAAATAATTGAAAAGTCTATAATGTAAAATTCTTTAATAAATAAATAGATAAAAGACGAAATTTTAAAAGAAATCAACAATATCAAGATATTTTTCATATCGAAAATATAATGCACAACAATGTTTTATTAAGCTTTCGTTAAAATATCGATTTCTGAAGCGTCGAATAATGTCATTAAAGTGATAGGCGAGGTCAGTTCTGATTTCAGATCGCGTGTAAAGCCTGTTCTAACCATTAGCTTTAATGCATATTGTTATAAAGTGTAATTTTCCTCGGATTTCGAAGGTGCTCATCATCGGAATTGTTTCGTTCGCGATCAATAGCGTTTAGCCAAGACTTCTCCAATTGATTGCTCGGTGAAACTGCAAAAATATTTCAGTATACTTTTCGGAATTTTCTCGGCAAGTAACGTTCCACATTTTAAAATTCGATTTAATTCCAATTAAATCTTTATGAGATTACCGTCTTCGGATCGCGGTCGGAGCACAATCATTTCTCCCTGATTAAACTGCATCTCTCGTGACACGTATCGTTCCCTAACTACGTCGGCTTTGCTGCGTTAGATGGCAGCTACCATACCCGCGTCGCATCGCTACGTGATGTTGATGCTGATGCACACGTGGACGAAAACCGCGACAGTTGAGACGATTCTGTAGCTTTATTGCATCCTATCTCGAAAAACAACGAAATGATTTTAACCGAGTTCATCATCAAAAGCATGAATTTTTTTATTGTAAAATAACAGGTTATAAACGAAAAAAATGTAGAACTTTACTTCTGAAACTTTCTAATTCGACTTCTAATTGTAAGTAAAATTACTGAATTCACCGAGGTTATATAGAGGAACATTTTTCTACAAACAATTTGGAAAAACTGGGGTAAGATTGTAAAGTTAGGAACAAGTACTTTAAACCATCTCACAAGATTGATCTTTAAGATTCTTTTTACGTGCACTGTTTTTATGACACATTAATACCAGTCACAGCTACGTTTAAAAAGTATATAAGTAAAAAGAATGTTTTCTTAACGCTATTAAGAAAATTCGTTTTAATTTTGTGACTGGAAGTAAAGATAACACGCAAAGTACTTTAACTTTTTTGTTTTTTAGTTTTTAACTATCTGTACATATTCATCTACTTGATAATGGAACTATTTTAAAAGTAACAATATTTGTACACGCATGACTTATTTCTTATTCCCTCGTCGCGAGCGATAAAGGAAAACATAACGGTGTATCGATTTCTAATTACTATGAAGCGTGATCAGCCTGAGCTTCGATAGTCGCCGGGCTGCTGGTTTCTATCTCTCTTTCTACCTTCAACGAGCACATCCATCATCGTATATTCGGTCTCAAATGCGAAAATCACTAGTATTTCGCGCCAGAAATTAATTTTCACCGTGACACACGCACACGCGCACACACACACACACACACACACACACTCGTAACCATCATAGAAATCAATGCGGAAAGAGCTAATTAGGATAATCGGCTATTGCCGGACACTATCCCAAATGATAATATTTAATGCTTCATCTGTACTGGCAGATACCGTCCAATTAGTTCAATCATTTTACGTGGGATGTGCACATGCGACATTTAGCAGGTCAAGGTGGAAAGCGAGCTGCAATAATTGAAATAATGCTTGTTAAAGGATGCAAATCAATACGTCAGATGCGTTGAAAACATATCAAAATAATTGTAATTTCTTTAGATTTCTTTCATCATTTCAAACATTTCGTAACAAAAGCGTTATTAATTTTTATAAATAGGATTCATTTTTATTAGCAAAATATATAAACCTGTTACGAAACGTTTGGATTTACAATTAAAAATAGAAAATTCTTTAAAAGGAATAAATTTCCAAATTTAAATATAAAAATACATTTTTTATACAATTTTAAATAAATTTCAATTAAACAATATTTTTTAATGTATTTCAGAATTGTTTAGTATTAAAAATTAATAAGTTACGCGAATGAAGATTAGCATAATAACAAAAAAGGATTCCTTCTGATATATTAACAAAAATGTTTGCATAGAAGTATCATCAAAGGAATATCGTATATGCCGGTCGGCGATAGAATATTGTAAAACCGTTATTCTTGTCATGGTGCGCATATTACTAAAGAGATTTTCTTTCCTGTCTCGGAAATAGAATCGCCGACATTGTTGTAAAAATTGTGACGTGTAATTCTAGTCACATTTCAACCAAACCCGAGATACACTAGTACAACGAATAAAACTTGAGCGGCATTCGTGTCACACCTATGCCAGGTTCGCTATCGGAAATCGTTATGGCTTACAAAGCTTTTCGAAGATAAATACGCGAGGTTATACGATGAAATACAATCAAAATTATAATTTACATCAAGGCAAATTAATCTTCTCCCAGTCCTTTTGTTTTAAGATTTTTAATAACTGCTTAATTTGGATTTAGCAATTCACATTACAGCCAAGTTCAAGCAGATTTATAAAACGGTCCATTGTTTGTTGATTGGGTCATTCTCATTGGCTGGCAATCTTGTTTGGTAAATTAAAAATTTAGTATTTGATTACCTTTCTCAATGATATCCAGGTAACCCGCAAATCGTTGCGATGAAATTATTAGCACGTAATCCATGTATGTAGGTATATGTGGTGTCGATTATGTGGATATTACTAGATAGGAGCTTTATCATTACGCCTGTAGTAATCAGGAGATAAATTACATGATAGGGATATAAATGAAAATTATGTTATTAATTCGATAATGTTCATGTTCAAATGAAATGACAATTACATTATTAATATTAATTAATATTTAAATAAAAGATATTATCGCATTTGAAGACAAACAAAAGCGTTCTATTTAAAACTTTCTTGATGATATAATACTATATATATTATTTTTTCTTATAATAATTTTAATAGAGTTATAATAAGAATTTAGCTTTGCTATCAAATAAGTGCATCGATAAAATTAATCATACAGCAGGTGTCATAAAAATTTATTTCTTAATAACATTCGTTATTAACAAGTCCTATTGCATATCGAGTAATTCTCTCTGCGTTCGATGATTCCAAATGTATTCTGTTGTGAAATTATTACGCATATGCTGCAATTTCACCTTAATAGCAGTATTTGACAGAAAAGCGATTCAATTCTTTCAGAAAAACACGATTTTAATGCAGTTTGAGTATCATTGATCTTATCGTCTATTCTATATGAAAACTCTCTTCTCTCTCTCTCTCCCCCCCTCTCTCCCGCCCCCTCTCTCCCCCTCACCCTCCTTCTTTTCTTCCTTTTTCTCTTTCAATAATTTTAAACACAATAAGTTTCTTTCATAATTAGCTTATGATCGACAGACCAGCTTTAGCACTCAGACGTGCTAATTAATGAATGTTTTGGTGCTATTAGTACAGTCTCAGAGCACTGCACACGGCTCTAAGTGGAAACAGCTTCGTAAATATTTTATTTGCTTAATAAGATTAGCTAGTGAGGTAAACGTAAGCTTGCTATTAACTGAAATAATTCGTGGAGTATTTCAAACTCATACGTTGTAAAATAACAATTATAATCAGCTCCACTATCTGTTAATTCGTTCATTTACTTTGACTAAAAAATGCTTGTACATCAAAGAATTTTGTTATAATTATGCAACGTTATGTATACTCAAAGCTAAAATACGAAGGCCTGTAACTCTTCGACTGTCAAATTATTTAAATTTACAATACATATAAAATTATATTTAATTATTCTATTCCGATTTATCGCTTTGTGATTCATTGTTTTATATCTTTACAATAAATACAATCTTACAAACTTACATGGAAATAAATAATAGTTAGTAATGTTAAGTCACATTGCTTGTAGTGTAACATATTTAATATCGCCTAATGTACCAATTATGTACGATATTGGTGAAAACTGTGATTAATTACGTAGTGTAATTATTTGGCATGCGATGTTATACCTGTATGTATAACATCGTATATATATATACATTTTGTAATGTCGATTGGGAACTTGGTTAGTGAGCACGAGAATTATAATTGGACGCTACGCGCCGGAATATTTTAATTTTACTCGCGAGAGAAACGGCCATTGCTAATTCTAGTTAACATTGCAGAGAGTTCCGGGCACTAATTGTTATTTATGGCCAACGGAAGTACATACATGAGTCTTTTTTAACGACGGTCCGAGTCTAGACTGCGGCATCAATTATAATATACGTATGTTTAAAATAGTAACTGTATGATTATGATTATAACTTTTCCAAGTTGGGACATTGCGCCGTCTCTGCAGGGAATCGTGCAACATGTGCACGAATATTAATTACACAAAAGATTACCAAGAATGTTATTCATTCTTGTTAGTGAGTCATACACATACTAGTCAAATAACTTTATGAGAGCGCACGCAATATTAAAATTTTAATTAAGAGTAATTTTTTACTGTTAATTCGTAAATTGACAAGCAGCATGCATAAAAATTATGCAAAATGTTATCCTCAAAATGTATACTGATAAAATTGTAATCGGTATTTTTCAGTTTTATGACGAATGTCTTTTTGTTAGCACGAAGATTTTAGATTAGAGTCAATTGTGAAATCCATTTAAACGCGATATTTTGAGGGTAATATATGTCTAAGCTCGGCACAAAAAAATGTTATAAATCTTCGTGGCTTTAGAGGTCAGGTTTCCCGCGAGTACAGGAAATCTTTACCGAGATCCTTGATACCAGCTGTTACTATGAAATATGAGTCAAGACTAAAGCTACTAACTCTTGCAGCAAATCTAGGGTGACCGCGTATTTAACCCCAGACTTAGACCAGAACTTAACCCGGATTACTATCTGATACCAGATTCTATGTAGCTACAGAAGCTGCTCGTGCCATGTTCAACATTGTTTCAGTTCTCCAGATGCTTCAAAAACTTTTGTTGGACACATATATGTTATCATATATCACTGCGAAGTTAAGTTTCTTAGAAACATAGATTAAACTGACTGATATGTCGTGCTAATATATGCGCGTACAATGTTAGCTATCTGAAAGTAAGATAAAGATTTGAGCGTAATGAAAGCGCAATGAAAGTGCAAGAATTTAAGAAAACGTAATATTCTGTAAATATTTATGCGTATAAAAATAGACTTATAATAATAAAGACATCGGGTTAATTAATTTATAAAAATTCACTATATAAAAAATAATGTATGTATTTATCTTGTTTTATATATCACTGATACAATATATATTATGCTACTATGGTCAATTTTATGAATTATTATATGGTTAACGCTTATTTTGTTGTTAAAACAGTAACGCATTTCTTATAATGGCAAAGGGTATTTTTCACAGTAAATCTAACTTTGCTTTATATAATAGCAAATTAAATCTATTTTCAGTAAATTAGTAATTCTGCAAATATATTTGCCTGACAAGGTTTTTCAATTAAATTAATTTAGTTTACAACTAAAACAGATTTATTATAACATGAAAAAAATCATTTTGGAAGCTTTCATATCAAATTCAATTTGTATATTAAAAATATGTAATGGTAATGACGATCTTATTGCGACAGCAAAATATTCTTTACCTAAAAAGACTTAGTATCCGGTTATAAATTTTAGTCACGTTGCTCAACATCTTTTCTCATCTCACTTAAAATTACATTAGCGTAATTATCCGTGTAAAACATATTTTTCATGCAAAATGTTATAACGTAATATTCCTACAACACGAATTAGCTGGACGAACCGTTGTAATTCTAATTCGTGCGGAATTTCTGGAATACAAGTTTCTCCATACAATGTAATCAAATTCGGAACTCAGCTTGTGCTCAGAGAACTTGTCAGCAATAATATACGAATTTTAAAGGTTGATAATTCGTATGTACTTATTTGTAAGATTCAATGAGAAGAAATTATCTTTTTTGTAGAATAAGATAGAAATGTTTATATAAAGAATATTAAACTATAAATATTAAACTATGTTTGTATAAAGAATATTTTTATTAACTTATGAATTTTAAACTAGGAATTTGAAACACTATACTTATATTTCAACAGAAATAAATATATTTAAACATCAAAATAAACCGTAATGAAGTAAATTTTAAACCAAAAAGCGTAATTTAATTAATGTAATACAAAATTATATAATTGAAAATAATTAAAACCATTATAATGTAATTTATAAAAGATAATTAGTTTTTTTACATGTTAAAAATTCTTTCGGTAAACATTTGCTACTTATCTTTTGCTACGAATCCAATATTGCTATACATCAATTGCATTTCCCTAAAAGACTATATTACACATGTCCTATAAAACAGAATTGTAGCAATTTTCTTTTATACCATATTCGTATTACGTTTGGTACTGTTTATTTTCTGAGCGCTTCTTCAATTGAATTATTTTTACTTTTTCGTGACTGTACTAGCGATTGGCCAAACTTACACATGAAATTAGAAATCGAATAATTCAGTTACCGTAAATCAGTATTACTTACGCGAAAAATAATATTAACAGTTAAGAATTATACATGGCGCGCTCGTGCACATTGTATATGAAAAATTACGTAATATCTTTATACAAAAATTTTTTTATCCAGCGTTATGAATATTATCCACGCAAAACCACAATGATATTATTTCTATTTCAACAATATAAGAATAGTAGCAGCTGACGTTATAAAATGTGTTTGAATTACGGAGCTAAAAGTGCCTCTTGCCAGGGTATTTCCGTAAAAGTGATAACTAGGAAGAAAGATGTAGGGTTTAACGATATGATATATAGCGGGTATTGTCTGAGGGGTTAGAACTATAATAACACGTAGACAAAAAAGAACATTAACACAGTAACAAGATATAACACATCACATTGTAAAAAATACTTAGCAATTTCATTTCCAGCGCACAGTAATGGCAATGCAGATGCAGCTTGTTGAAGTCATCTTTTGGCAGCGCAACTGACATAATGAATTAATATAATCGCCGATATTGGTTAGCAGATTAATACATCGGCTGCAATATTTTACGATATCATACACGTTTAATTAACGATTCCCTTTCTGATCGCCAATCGTATCGTTTTAATAAAAGCAGAAATAATTGAATTATTTCATTACAAAATTTATTTACATGGAAATATAAGTTTTTAAATAATTTCATGTGTAAATGCTTTCAACAACTTGAATGAAAATGCTTTCCTCTTAATTTTGATAATTTAATAAATATCGTTTTACAACATTTTTCATAATTAAATGTATTTTTCTCTTTCAGACAAACTGTGTTAAAATTAAATGTTTAAACAAACCATTTAAATCAAAGTTAATAACAAAGAATATAAAGTCATTATTTGTCCCACAATTATCTTATTATGAAAAAAGTATATGAATTATGAAGTTATGTATATTGTTATACAAAAAATTTTATAATAAAACTTTATTTATTTCATAAAAAATTTCAACACTTATATTATTGTGACTCATTTCAAAACTGAGCATACTTTCAAATACTTGGAAAAATATATTTCGATGTATCGCTTATTTGCACAACGATTCACGAACTCTTATCCTACTTTTCGAATTTCGGGATTTCTTTCTTGAGATTTTGCATGTTCAGGAAATCGTCGTATGACCTAGAAGATCGCAATTTTTCGAAAATTTCTGGGGAACCTGACATATTTTGTCGCGACCGATACGACGATGCTTGCGGTTTCGATGACATCATAAACGTTCGCGTATATCACCAGAGTGGAGAATGAGGTTAAGCTTGGTAACGATATTTCATGAAGCTCGTTGCATGTGTGCGATGAATCTTTACCAACGTGAGATTATTCCAACCGCAAAATCCATCTATAACTTTGATAACTTTGACTCCATCGCAATTGAGTAATTCATAATTGCTGATATAGTTTAAAGTGGTGTTATTAAAAAAGAAATGTACAGATGTTTATATAAATATATATATGTCCTTACTTTGTGAGTGATGATCTATTTTGTTTAAATATATTTTTTTTGTACAAATATATAATATTTATAAGTATTTAGAAATTTCTGGCAAATACATATGAAAATTTTATTTATTTTTAATAATAGTTCAAATATTAATTATGGATATACATTTATGTAAAAAAAATTGTTTTTATTATATATTTATGATATGTAAGAAAAGAAACTTCTGTATTTCTTCATTTAGAATTAAAACTTTAAAAGCTCTTTCAAATATATGTAATAAAATAGCAATAAATTTCCTTTTCAAACTAACGTGAAATCAAGATTTTATGATGGGGATATAAATAATTTCATAGCCGAGGTAATCATCTGTACTATTTCTCATAAAATAAAATGTCGAGAAAAATCATAAAAATGCATTAACCGTCATGCCACAAATATCACAATCCCGCAATAGAAACATATTTGTCAAAACGATTGATCTGGATAGTGTTTTATTCTTTATTATTAGAAACACTCAATTATTTTCGAACGATTTAAAACATTAATCTTCTCATATTATACTCTAATATCATATAATATGTCTGCTATTACCCACTACTTTATGATAAAATATCGTTTATCATTTGCAATTAAGTTTTTTCTGTAACAATTTGCATTTTTAATTAGAAAATATTAAAATAAATTCTGTCTCTCTCTCTCTCTCTCTCTCTCTCTCTCGATAGTACAAAAACTGATAACGTACATTTACTTTTTCAGAATTTCTATTCTTTATAATAAAATTTACACTATTTTTTTAACGTGACTCATAAAATGAGAGAGAGAAAAATATATTTTTATTTCATATCCAAAGTGCGCTCTCTCAACTGATTTGCATAGAAAGATATTCTGTTTGGTAGTAACATTGATTTTAACAGTAAACGTGTTTGCACTACAGATGGCAATTAAAGCGTCAAGCAGATGCTCAAATTAATGAGACAAAAATGTCAAGAATGAATACACTCAATAATATTGACAGCATGATAATTAATTAAAATAAAAAATAGAATTTCTTTATATAATAAAGAACAATTTTACAAGCATTTAGTTGCAAAAAATAATTGCACACTACGGCTAAGCTAATTACTTTAACTAAAGAAAAGCTAAAGAATTTTTTGCAAATTATTTGAGGAATAAATTTTTATTTAACAAAAGAACGTATTTATATTTAACAAAAAAATCATCAAATTGCATACTCTATGCGCAATCGCAAGATGTAATAACCAGTTTCGTATTTGTCACAATTCATGTCTGTTTATTCGATTCTGTACTAATTTACAAATATAAAAATAATACTTTTAAAATATGTATTTGTCTTGATTTAATCACAATGAAACGAGTGGCAGAGTGCAATTGACCTAGTAATACCAACATTTACTCAAAATTTACTTTTATTTATTTAATCCAATAGCAAGTGCGTTAAGTATAGACAGACTTTATATATAAAAATCTGATTCGCCTGTTGCTAAATGTTTCTTTGTTTTCGAGACCGAACTCATATTACATCTTGATGTTCTTTCCAACTGCTAAAATGCATCGCGTGATATAGAAGTGGCTCGAAATTCGTGGGCGAATTAAATAGGTCATGAATTCAATTCTAGTGTAAGTAATTAAACGCGAGAAACCTCGTGGAAGTTTGCAAAGTTACTTCGTTTTCTTAATTCTATACCTTGCGAATAAGGTAAAAATGGAAGACACAGAAGCGTGCTGTTAATTTATCCATGCCATTTTAATACTTTCAAGGAAAAATATGGGCTTTTATTTCTCCGTCGATTAACGTCGACTATCAGTTAGCATAACAATCTCTGTTTCTACGTTATTTTTGTTCTGTATCGAGGTAAAAGATAATGTTATTACAATTTTCTGAATAACGAGAAAAAATAATCTTATTAATAGATATTAATTGTATTTCATTTTTAAACGTCCTAGATTAAATTTGCACATGTACATGTACGGATATATTTAGCGCTGCGTATTGCGTTTTGAGCGTAGAGGACAAATGATATACAAATAGTACCCCCACAGCGCCGATATCGCACGTTAGTTTAGCACAGAGCTTTTGTATTACTTACAATGTACCCCGAAGAGAAACCCATTTTAATTCCGTATTCTTTGAGAATACGGTCAATACAGGTGGCGGCAGTCCGTTCGAGGCGCATAATTGGCCAATCTAAAGATATGGGTCATCTCCTTACGGGGACCACTTTCTTGGTGCTGTCTTCCTTGAATACCAGTTGGGATGATCGTGATTATACGCCCGAGTCACGTTATACTCGTGGCTGAGGTCTTACAGGATAGTCGGAACCCGACTCACCTCCCTTCGTGGTGGTGGCGGATCAATATTACGTATACGTTGAGGGAGGCCAAGCGAAACGTCGAGCAACCAACAGGTGAAGTAACGTCGTGGCAGACTGCGAGTACGAGGCCAAGGGGAGAATATAAAATTACCTCCTGTGGATAGAGAGCTGCAGTCGACCTCAGTTTGTCACGGATGGATCACTTAATGCATGAACCATCTTAGGCTCTCTCATAGTATTTACGCATTTCTGTCTCTCTGTCGACTTTTCTCCATTTCCCTTTTTCTAAGTCAGTAATCCTTTCACTATCGCGTGCCTTTAAATAAACGTTCTAACTTCATCACGATTTCGTTACGTGATAGATTTCCGTGATGGCGTGATGGCGAAGGTTCACCTATCGATTCTGTCGCGTAATGAAGGGCCCGATAATGTGCGATAATCGGATTTTACGGTTTATTATACCTGTCGGCGAATGAAATCCCTTTATCAATAGAACGAGAAACCTGACTCAATGTGATTAATAATAAGTCTTGTGATGTACCGTATTATTTAAGGTTTCTTTTACTTATATATGTATTTCAATTATCTTATCATAATATAGCCAGGCATGATACTAAAAATATCCTATCTATAATACTTACATTACATTATATTGACTGTAAGAAACTTTTCAAGATTTTATAATATTTATCAAAGACTTATTTATGGAAAAATTTTTCCTTTTCTTTTCTAAAACATACATAAACTTTAATTCTCATTTATATGTAGATTAACTATTATACAATTTGAATACATTATGTTAAAACGTTAGATTATGCGGATACACAATATTGCTGTATTGTAATATTGTATATGTATATGTTTACGTTCTTGAATAGTTTCGATACAAATGATAAACAAAATATATAAATTATTATTTTATATTATATATGATTTATAAAATTATATATTTTTTTTAAATTGTATAAATTATTATTTTATTATAAACTATTACCTTTTATTTTAGCTACATGTTTTTAATAATTTCCAGAATGACCTATTTCTAAAGTTTACTTCCAGTAAAATTCCGATAAAATTCCAATAAAAATGTAAAAATTTTAATGGCAAAATCGAAAAATGCATTATCATATTTCAGATATTGAATTCTTAGAAAGAAAAATATCCAATTTGTAAAAGTAATATGACTGAATTTTAATTTTAATTTACATTAGGAATTATTTTGTGCAATGGATTTATTTAATTTTAAATTAATATTGTCAAGAAATTTCGTAGTCACTTTTCAATTGCTGCAATTAGATAATCAAGAAGAATTTTTGTAGAATTTAAACTTAATTTTTTATCAAAATGTCATTTTAACATATATAAAACAATCAATTAATGACATTTATTTCTCTAAATAAAAAATATCTTACAAAATACAATCTTCCCAAATCAATCGCTTCCTATGCAATTTAACATGTTACACAATTAATTGAGTAAATGAGAAACGTACTGCCCAAATCCGCGTTAATAAATTTATTATTAAAAAAAAAAACACAAAAATATCCAGCATCATTAAATGTATGACATTTATGTATGTTTCGCAGACACAATAATTTTATTATTATTGTCAGACGTGTCTGAAAATTAAGCTTATAATTATTAATATTAAATGAGGCATGTTCTAACTATGACGGACATGCTATTGTACTGTTTATATTAATACGTGCGACAGGACAATGCCGTGGCGTACGAGCCAGATCTAATTAGGAATCCGTTGTTGGACGCACGCACGGTTCATTAGGTTATTCAGCCGTTATACCGATGCTAACGAATGCCATACCGCGACCGGAACCAAGTTCGACATCGCGACGCGATCCTTATTCAACGCATTCGTCCATTGCGACGCACATGTATGCGGAAAATATGTATGTGAACTCCCGATGCGTGACATGTCTCTGTTACTCTGCGCATTGCATTTGCATATATTTCACAGGACATATAGGAGGACTCGTTCGTAAAAGTCTATGACGATTCAAGCGCGAAATGCTTTTAGTCGGAAATAAGAACGGACCAAACGGAGAGGCTGGCTGAACGAGAGAACCCAATTACTTGCACACGAATTTGCATATCGTACGTTTTTGATAATTCAATTTTTTAAACTCAAATAGAAAAGTTGGAAAATTTTGTGTAAACCGCCTGTAGCTACGTGTCGGTTTACGTAAAAAATGTGTGATAGTTGTTTTCATAATTAAATAGATACACGTGTACATCGAGAAATATGCAATCTATTGACTAACTATTCATGTATCCGATAACGTTATTTTCATGCGTTGATGATTTAATGTCGATTCATTCGCACTGGGAAATTGAAACATAACATGGAAATTTATTAAAGAGTGGGAGTTCGACATTAATCTACGCAGATTGTTATTATGTACGTGTATATTTTGTTTGAAAATAAAACATCAGTTTTTGTTCTTTAACGACTGCAGTCGTTACCAAGGTATATTCGATGAAGAATAGAGTCATACACGCGCGCGCGTCACTGGCACGTTTTCAAAAACTAAAATATCTTGTACAATTTTCTTTTGACAGTTCGCAGACTATAGAAAGCGAAATACGAACAAATAAAATGGTGTGTCAATAAAACGACCAACTGGAAATACACATTCCGTATAGCGGTGATAATTGGAAAGCGATAGAGGTTTGCCCATTAATTTTACTCTGCCTGGAATGTTGAAATCTAGTAATAGTTAACCAGACACAGAAACGTGATGCGTAGGACGTTGCATAAAATTTCACTTCTTCGATAAAATCGATATTATAATATATTATAACATATAATATATCGAATGCGATATTTTGAAAATTATTTATATAATTATATCATATTTACATCACAGATATTTAATCTTTGAAACCATAAAATAATGTGTAGGTGTAGAATTTTATAACTACGAAATATTGTTTGAAAATTCAGAAAAAAGTAACAAAAAAAAAGAATTGTCATAGTATGCAATATTGATGTCAATATTCATGAGAACAAAACATATTTCACATAACGAAACGTGAAAAAGGATTTATTATTTCGAAATTATATAAACACCGAAAAAAATGATCTTGCAGTTATAGTGAAAAATTATCTAGATACAAAAGTTAGCTAGAATGGATAAATGACTAGCCAACACACTGCAACATTGGATATGTTTTGTATCTAATTAATATAGATGACAGAGACAGAAATTTATATCTAAACCATTTGTCATCAAGAAAGTCTCTCTATAACGTTCAATCAGATGACTGGTGATTCATATTTGATTATAGGATCTAAATTTTCTTGCATACGTTGTAAGAATATTGTGCCATAAATTCTACACGTATGAAACACAATTTTCTATCAGATATAAAAAACATATTCTAGCTAGAACAGCATTATATTTTTGCATCATAATAGTATATAACTAACATAAAAATGAATTTTCAGTGCAAGAATGAAAATAAGAGAAACAATCTCCAATGACCTTGATCTTAACAAATATTATCTAGGACATGATCCTGAACAATATTCAAGAGGTTTTAGCCGTCGCTCGGGCACCTTGCGTAATGCTAATGCCGGCGGTACTGTAACTTTCAAGCTTTATAATTCGAAAAGTACTTTATGAAAAATAACTTTATTGTAATGTTTTCAAAAGTTTTTGACACCAGCTATTAGATTCTGAAATCGAAAGTAGAGTATTTCGTTTAAAAAATTCGATGTGACCTTGACCTGATTTTGACAATGCCATCCAAGGTCAAACTGATAAGATCAATAAATAGATCCTTTGAAACCCTACAACTTTTGTCGGAAATACTTTTCTGTAAAACTTATAATTTCCGAGATATTCAGGTGACTTTTTTGGGATACCATATATACATATATACATATATATATATATATATATATATACACTTATATAATTTCGATAGTTCCTTTCTTTGTTATTTTTTTCTGAACTTCTATATACATAATATTTCGTAATTGTAAAATTCTACACATTATTTTGTGTTTTAATGTAATGTAAAATGTAATATTTCAAAAATTTGAGAACGCGCTTGGGAAATCTCATGAAAAGTTAAATGTCTCAACCTAGAAAAAAATCGTAGAGAAATTTTCAAAAAGAGAGAATTCTAAATGTATTTTTTATGTCACAATGTTATTTTCTTAAATTATATAGAACTGAAAATTGTGATATCTTTTTCAATATTTTTGTTTTCCATTGAAGCGCTATAGCTCGATGAAATATTGAACAAAAAAACGAAAAACATTTCAAAATAGGCTTTTTAAGCTTTAAAATGTTTTCTACAAAAGTGCTGCAATGGTCTTTTTCATAATAATATCGAATTTCTTGTATAAAATTTTATTTTTATTACAAAATGTTTTTAAACTTCCAAATTAAAGAGTTTACAGAAGAAAGGAAGAAGAAATACAATTTTTTGACAGAAATAAATTTGTTCTCGATTCATATAAATTTTTTTTCAAAACTTTTAGAAATTTTTTTTAATTTAACTTTTCGTGAGATGCAGAAGTCGCACAATGTTTCCGAAGTTATGAATGATAATGTAAGTTTTAAAATAATTCACTGATGAATTGCAAAATTGAACAGCTATTGTAATGTCTGTATAAAGTAGAAAGATAAGAATACGAAATGAATCGTTGTTAAAACGAAAATATAGATTGCATGAAGCGATAAATCTGCAGTAATCTTGAGCGAACGATAAATTGGGCATTCAGAAAAATTGGTGAGTTGCAGGAGAATTTACACGATCGGGGTGGAAAAAAAGAAGAAAAACTTTGTGATCGTTTCTCCTCCCTTTCGTTAGTATTTGAATGTAAAATCCTCTTACGAACCCGACATTTCGACTAATGATACACCATTAGTTGAAACTGGAAGCGCTTCATTATGTCAGATCTATTTTCTTCAAGCATCAAGTGTCAGATGGAAAACCTGATAAACGTATATCTTATCTGTCGCCTCATCTTGAGACTTATCCAGCTATTATATGCCCCGTCGAAGGAAGCGCGTCCGCTTCGCGCTGGAAACGATTTGTTGGGTTTTCGCGCAATGCTCGTCTTCTTTCTGCTTCGGGCACTCAACTATTTATCAAGTCGTTGGTGAGACAGAACGTCGCGAAGTATTTTTACATTAAAACATACGTCGCGATGTAACGTCGGAATGTTCTTGACGTCACGCGATTTTATATTAAAGATCGTTTTTATTCTAATGTCAGGGGTGACAATCCGAAATTATTTTTAGGCAATGGCAAATTTTTTAAATTCATTCATAGCGTTACGTTTCCATACGCATGCATATGCTTTTATTAAAGACCAATTAAAAACAAACAATACATCGCTATCAATAACGTTTTCGAAGTCATGACATTTTTCTATGTATTATTTACATATATTTTACTCTGTGTTGTTTACCTTTAATTGATTTATTTTTATAAATTTTATTGCCTATTTTCAAAAACTTTAAGGGGATGCTGGAGTGATTATCGATATTAAAGTCCAAATTATCGATATTACAGTTCAAATTATTTATATTACAGTTGTATAAAAATCTCCGAATTGACTAAACGGAATAAAAAATCCTTTTACAAGATTAAAGTAGAATTATAGAAGATGGTTCTGTGATACTAAAATCGAAAAAAAAGTAAACCCTACCTATACACCCTTTTTTTCCTACCCTTGATATTCACATTCGAGTCCCTGGGACCCCATCCATATTTGTTACCGTAACTTCCATAAAATTGGACATATTTCAACTAATTTTTTTTTCAATCGATGGAGAATTGATTAAGGAACAAGTTCATAATGTGTAAAAGTTGATACAATTAAGGAGCTTCGAGATATATATTGGTTCAAAGAATAAGAAAAAGTCTCGATTTAGCAAATTGCACTGGGGTTTCTAAAACCCCAGGGTATATATAGTATAGCTAAAGTTAAGTAAATTTTTAACTTTATTTTTTTTTATTTTAGTATAAAGTCCCCAGCATCATCTCTTAATTTTAGTCTACTTTAATCCTGTAAAAGGATTTTTTATTTCGGATATTTTTACACGATGCAGTATTGATAATTTGATCATTCCAGTATCTCCTTAAGGGTAAAAAGAGGTAAAAGGAAAAGAGAAATTAATGAGATTAAGAAATTATATTAAAAGTTTCATAATATAAATCAGTATAATTTCTAATATATGTATATATATATATATATACCTAATTTCCAATCTAATTTTAATTTCTTCCACCTTAATCTCCTTCTACCTTTAAAGTTTTTGAAAACAGGCAATCTATACAAAAACTCGTGAGGAAACAATTTGTATTAAAAGTTTGATCAAAATCGTCGAGATTGGGAAACGTAATGCAGGCTTGTGAGTTTTTCACCTGTTGTATTCAAAACAAAATATTTAGTTAGAACAGAACTCGTCGCATCCCGTCACGCTGCCGCGGGGGTTAAAAGGTGAACACACAGTACAGTCTCATGCAGAATTAAAAGTACACCACAAATTCTACCTGACGAGCGTTCAGCCGAGAGTTCAGCCTTGCATGGTGCATTCGGATGCCACGATGCGAGAAGCGCACTCGGTATTTCGCATTTCCGCATCTCGTCGGCAAATACATCGACGGCCATACCACGGCCCCGCCGAGAACATCCGATTCTGGCAGTGAATAACGTTGCAAGTTGCAAGTTGTACGGTGATTGCGAAATGCACACTCCAGTGTACTCGCACTACTTCAATTTTTCTTTATCAACCTAATTTTGAAATAGCAGCGTGAAAATATCCGCCAGATATCAATGTTCAACCTTGCGCCGTACGTATCCTCGAGCATTGCTACGATTTTACAAAACGGACGGATATACACAGATGGACGGCATTTACCGATGTAAAATAAAGAGTGAAATAACACGCATATCGATGTTATTCCGATATGGTCAGGTATATGTACCTATTAACAACGCTCGGGTTTTCCGATATAAAATGACGTAGGGGTTAATTCGCCGTTTCATAAATCAAAACATCCTCGTCCATTTTAATCTTTAGATACGTTGTGAACTGTATTATACAAAGTCTGCATGCGGAACGCTATGAAAGGGATGAGAAAGATTAACGTACATCGTAAGTTTCAGTTGAGATATGCTGCCTTCGTGAATTGATATGCTCGCACGAACGTAATATCCGCAAGCGTTAATATAAAGGCAGGTCGAGTTAATTGGGGCTAGAAATGGCTGAAATGTGCGAGCGAAGAGAACGGAATAACGTATTTCCTACGTGTTCAGTAAAGGGAGCCTGGACCATAATCTTCCACGTAATCTTCTTATGGCAGAACACGAATGTATTTTTGGAAAGTTCTAATCCGGCCATTGCATGCAGCAGCAGTTCCTGCGAAGCCAATGATTTAATGGCTCTGCGAGGTTTGTCGTTCTTCGTTCGCGTTGCATTACTTATGAATGTCTTTTTTACTCGTGATACAGCCCGAATTGTCGCACGGCAGTCAGTTTTTCGATTTTTTTCTTTTCCCACGTAAAAAGACGGGCACTTCAATTATGAATGAAATACTGTTTGTAAAAGTCGTACATAGTGGTAGTAAGAGCATCCGCAAAATGGCACGCCAAAGTTCAGCGATTTCCGTCATGGGAGAAAAATGTAGCTTTCCCTCGACTGACTGAAGGGAAAAATAACTGCGTGAGAGGCCGGAAAAGGCAGAGTATACCTGTCTCTTTTGTTTCGCGACCGAGACAACGGAATATAACGGACAATTCCGGAAATGATTTCACGAACTAAGAACATTGCGAGTTCGTGGGATATTTCTCTTGCGATGCCGCGACTTAAAGCCTACGCGACATGCATAAAAGATTTATGCAAATATCCAATCAAGTCTAGATATTCCGACGTTCGAATTTGTTCGCCAAATGCGACACGTCTCCTTGGAGATGAGATCATTTGGGATTATTAACCTAGTTAATGTTCTAATAAAATATGTACACACACACACACACACACACACATATATATATATAGGTTTATACATTCTATCAAATTATTGCATCTATACTATATATTTGGAACTACTGTTAATTTATTCATATCACATAAAGATACTCGATCTTATAGACTTATAATTATAGAATCGAATTTCTATTAAATTGTGTTATAGAACGGAAAGATTGCTAAGCGCACAAAATGATAGACGTTTATATAATTAGTAACTCCTAAATGATTAATTTTATTACTTTAATAATGATCTGGCCTTCGATCACGTTTCATATTGCCCTATATTTCAATCATGCGTTTTAATAATTCCTAACATCCGGATCGAATGTAAATGTCTCGATAAAAATTAAAGGCATGTAAAATTTAAATATGTCATACTCTTTTGGAATAATGGTTGAATATGTTTCTAAAATTGCAATTTACAATTTATATAGACAGAATGAATCTAAATATTATGGATGCCGAATTCATCATAGAATCGAAAAAATATACACTGAGTTTAGCAATCGTTATTTCATGCTTGCAGCATGAAATAATAAAAATGTTCCAGAAATTCAGTCAATTCATTGCAATGCATATTAATCGTACGTGACGTTCATCATCGATTTGCAAATGCGTCGATCTTCATCACTTGCACCCAACGACGCATGTTAATCGCGCGTAATGTACGCTAATAAAGCGTATCAAGCTCATCATATATTTAATGTTGAAGCTTGCTAAGGATTTAGGACACATTACGAGAATTTCATACGAGTTGGATCATTGTAATTCAACTGGGAGCTGAAAGTCTGATTTTGATTCTCACAGTGAAATAACGAGGATCGTTGCATGATAATATAACGAAATCAGAAACATCGAGCTGTAAGGCGATTGCAAAAACACATAAAACTGCAACTGATGTGAGGAGAAACATTTTGTAATCATCATAAATTTATGGAAATATTGAGTAAAAAGCAAAATAACAGCTTGTCTGAATTCTGTTCACGCACCATTGGATATTCGAGTAACGTACGTAAAATGCTAAATATGTGAAATTATAATCTGGTAAAAATATTGCGAATTTTCTACCTGTACAATTAAGCTGAAAGCATCTACTCGGATCTGTTAATTAAGAAGATACAGCAGACACAAGTCATGGAATAAAAGTGGATAATTTAATCATAATGTAATGAAATCGCAAATATATGTTTGAATCAGAAATTATACAATAAAAATATAAATATGAGTATGAATACGATATACCTATGAATATCATGAATATGTTTTGTCTTTATTCTATATTAATCATACGTTAAAAGCTTTGTGATATTTTCTTAGTATCGTATTAAAGAAAATATGATAATGTTTGAAAGATTATAATTATTTAATTAAATTTCACGATCTCTTTTCGTCTCGTTTTTCTGCTCAAACAAAAATCTAATCGCGAAAGCACAGTGAAAGGTGAAAAAAGAGTGTCTGCTACAAACGGTATTATCGAAATGTCGACGTCATTCAATTTATCGGAGTGTTTTTCTCTCCCTTTCTCTTGTTAAATTATACAATTTATTCTACGTATTAACCACCGTACAAACAAAGCGAGGCGAAGTTTGTACGGTATTTAATACGTGCCTGTTGTTGGGCAAGCGAAGACAAGTCGATTTGGGCGACATCAATTGGTTAACCAAAAAGACTCACACATCGCCCCTCGTTCAACTATTCGATGTGCTAATTACTGTTCTCGGACCCATTATCCCCAAAGCATTATCACCAATCACAATTCGTGCTTTGAGAAGCAGGGCTCGTATGGCGCTGAAAGCGTATTATACATCAAATCTAGTTTGTAACATACAACGCGATATATTTTAACCAAATTAATACTATATACGGTTCACATATGAGCGTTTATTATTTATCGTTTATAAATTATTGGAAATTTGAGGAAGGGGTTTTATTGTCAACTTTAGTATCATTTACGTTTAATATTTATTTTCTTTATTATCTTGTTATCTCTCATCTCGACGTCGTTTATCGTGCGAATTATTTTTATATTTAATTCTCAACTATGGCATGCTGGTATTACGGTTTTGTATTTCACATCCATTGTGCTAAATAAGAACGGGATTTAAGAGGTGCAAAAGCGTCACTCTTGGAAGAAAATAGCAAGACGGACACTGAAAGCTCTTAATACTTTCTCCTCCGCGAACGAAACTCATTACTGCGAACTGAATTAGCAATATATCCGTTATCTTAGTTTCGTAAAAAGTATATGAAGACATTACGCTCGAAATACATAATAGTGCATATTATTCTTTATTTATCTGCAAAAATTGACTCACTAATCTATAATTATGACGTAAGTTTATGGACCGATTATTGATCGAAAACAAATTATCTTTAAATTATATACACGATGTCCCACGTAACTGTGATCACGATTTTTTGGCACTGATCTCACAAAAATTGTTTTGAATAAAAGTTAGTCGATTTTCAATCGGCTGCAAATTATAATATTAAAATTTTGACACAAATTCTTTTTTAGGTAAAAAGTCAAAGTCACCTTAATTTTTTTAATGGCATCACGCGTTTTTAACTTCATAATATTGTATCTGATGTCAAGACGAATTCAATTACCTTAGCGATGGATTTCGATACGAGAATCTCGAATATCGTCTCGGAATTTCTCATATCATTAAAAATGTCAGTACGAGAATATTTTGATAGGTTTACACAAAGGTTGATGTCCTCGTTTTACTGGTCATACGAATAGAAAGATATGTTTAAGCATGCTTAACTTGGAAACGTAATGCGAAGTTATTATAAATTCAAATTAAACTAAATACGAAAATATTAGAATATTACACAATTTAACTTTGGAATATAATAAGATACTTCTGAAACATATGGTAGGTAAATACTTACTCATACATACGTACGCTTTCAAAGCTTGCAGAGTATGAACTCATTCATTTACTGATGACATTTGTGTTAAAACTTTATATTTCCTGAGTATGAATTTATATTCGCATTCATCCATTCGTTTATAGAATTAACAAAACTGATACGTAGAAATTATTCGTGCAGATTCGCACATACCAAATGTGAAGAGAGAAATTTACATTCCAAAGTGAAAGGAATTAATTCGTTTCGTTTGCATCATCCCTTCTGCTACTATCTACTAGTGCCACAACTATGCTCCATGGAATTATCAAAGAAATCAGTAAACAATATCACATTTCAATTATCTTTTAGTTTGAAAAGACTACAATATGGTATATATGCAAGTACATATATAGTGTATATTAGTAATTCAAGATTGAATTATTTAAAACAATGAAGATCCAGCTTCGACCGTAATAGGCATTTAAAATTTTTAGTAATTATCATTTAATGACGCAGTTGTCAAGATATTAAAAATATTAATAAAAAAGTGTGCATATCGCACATCACTTGATAGTTTATTTTTCAATATTGCTACTCTAGTAGAAAGATTTCTACTAGGATATGCAAAAAAGACTTATATACTATTTATCTTTTCATAAAACAAACACGGAAAAAGAGCATTATCAAAACATTAACGGAAACTTTATACGGAAAACTCATAAATCAAGGTATTAAGTTTTTCATTATTCTCTCTTTTTTTTCCCCCTCGTAGTTACATATTCTTTACACGAAACACCTTGTAGCTACTTGGCTTGCGATAGTAGGCGATCATAGGCACGCAACGATAGTGTTGGCCGACGTATTCTCGTGGTCGCGATCCCATGATTCCTGTACCGGAAGGGGTCCATTAGTCAGGCAATAATAATGCCAACGGACACCCGGTCACCAGCAACGCAGCGGAGAGCTCGGCTCTACAAATTATAACGCTTTCGCGTCTTAACCAGAAGACTGTCTTAGCTGTAGCATCGTTATATCGGCCTCGTCGATTCTGTGTCTTATTCGTGGATTATTATCATTCCACATCCACCTGGATCTTATCGATCGTGCCTTGTGCTTCCGACGGTGGTTTCGAGAGAATTGTGCATCAGACACATCGATGTGCACGTCGCAACGTGAAGATATATTTCTTCTGAGAAAACTAACGAGCGACTGATTCCGCACGTCGTGATATCACGTAATATCTGAAACATCCTGTCGATAACTGTCTGCAAAACGACGATAACATCGTGACGCAACTACCGAGCACGATTCTCGCGGCGCAATTGCGTCCGATAGACAGCGGTGTGAATATTATTATCAAATGGAGAAGCAAAGCAGTGATAACTCAGTGGGTGGTAACGGAAGCTCTGTGGCGACTTTGTTAATCGAATTTGCGGCGACGTAGATGGAGTGCATAGATCACAGTGAAAGGCGTTTATCGGGGAAATAAATCATTCACGCGCACCGCCGGGATCGTAAGCTGTGACTATAATAGTGGCACCTTTGCTGTACAATATCGGTCGTTATTTTGCGTCTGTCGCCCGAAACTCAAATATCATCATTGGGAGAGTAATTTCGATACTCGCGCGTAAAACGAGAATTGACCTAGTTCCAACTTGCAATGCGCTGAAGCGCGTTGCTTCACACTCAATTCGCTTCACAAACCGAGAAGTTTTCTCGTAAACATCTGCGAACTTCATCGCTTGAATATATTTGTTATAAAACGAAAATGCGCGAGTGTTCAAGGAGATCTAGTATTGCGCATATTTGATCGATGAGCTAATCGATTGGATTATTACTCACACAGTGATATCAAAAGCGATATGCCTAGTGATCACGCGAGTACGCATCGTCATTCTATTTTGCATCTTCCGTTGAGTATATTACGAGCTAGAAGAAGATACGCCGCATGGCTCGGTAAGTTGCTGATAAAACAATTGGATTGCATTACGATGTCAAGTAAGCTATCGTCAGATAAACACATATACTAATATTGAAATATACTAAATAACAGGAATAATCCGGGATCGACTTTTTCTTAATAAAAATTTAATCATTAATTCTTAATCTTTATCATAGACAGAATAGTTTTGCCAAAGTATTAAAAAATTTAACTGGAGCTAAAAATCAATTTTATTAGATCTATCAAAATAAATGTAGGACGCTCAAATTGAGTGCTAGAAAACTCTAACATGATGAATAACGCTGCAAAAAATTTTGACACTGTAGCAATCAGTTTGAGTGTAGTATATATAATTATTTAGTTTAATCAAATTTATTTTCAGATCTGTATCTATAAGTTAAATTTATTAACTATTTCAGTAAACTCGATTTTTTCCGTCAGTATGTTAAAATTATATAGGACTACATTTATAATAGTAATTCAAACTGAAAATCCGATTTGAGCCAGATTCAAATCAATCTTTTATTTCAACACGCTTTCCAAATCATAATAAAATTTGATGAGTTCTAACTTTGGTTCAAACCTAACTCACTTGAAATGAGATTCAATCAAAGATCGATCTACGACTATAAATATGGACTAATAATTTTTATACATATTCGTAAAAGTGATTAAAATTAACCAGGGATACAACACTCTAAATTTCTTGCAGTAAAATCTCATTTTAAGAAAATGAAAATATAACCATCCTTGAAAAAAAGTGAAAATATTTCACTTCTTGAAAAAAAGTGACGATTTTCACTCTTTTTAGAAATCTAACATTTTTGGAGTGAGATTTCACTCCAATATTGACTCTAAAAATAGTGAAAATTGTCACTTTTTTTCAAGAAGTGAAATATTTTCACTTTTTTTCAAGGATGGTTATATTTTCATTTTCTTGGAGTGAGATTTCACTGTAAGCAATTTAGAGTAAAACAAACTATTGCGTGTACTATGGATTATAATAAAATGGAGTTTCTTTCTTGATTTGGAATAAAAACTTTAAACAACATTTATTAGAAATAAAATATTAATACATTAAAGTATAAAGTGCTATTAATGTTTGCATCTGTTACATACATAACGTTTCATGTATTTGTAAAGTGTGTATATGAATTAAACATATGTAAATACAGTGCAAGACTACGAAAATGTTAATAATGTTGTATACATAGTTCCACTAACGAATAATAAAATTTAATGTTACTACAGTCATTAATGACAGTACGTAAAAGTTTCGTGTCATTATCGTAACTATCAATAAGGAATCGTTTATTGCACAACGTTTTATGCATATGTATGAATATTTTCGTATTATAAGTTGGCAGTAAACCAACACGATTAGAATACCGTTCGTATATTGCACTATTATTACTTCGTGCCAGAATACGTATGCTCTACTGCGCTAGCAATAATTCCAGTGAATTTCCATCTTCCATTTCTACATAAACTACACAGTTATTGGATAAATATTAAACTAAAGGGAAATGAATGTCGCACTATTTTAACAGCGTTATTGTTCCATGACATTCACTGTAACTGTATATACCAATAAGTATTTTAAACAATTTATAAAAAGAAATGTGGCATTTAAATAAACAAAGAAATTGATGAATCAACATACATTTTATATTATTATTTCTGTGACAAAATATCGACATTATGATATTAATAAAAAATTAGCTCGAAATATCTCATTAAAATTAAAAATTAAAGTAAATCTTGTTCGCGGGGGTTACATTTTTTATTATGTATATCTTATTTTATAAGGGAGTTGTTTGAAAGATTATGACGTGTTTATATGAAATTTCCTGTTTCGATTTTGTCATGTTTCTTATCTCTCTTTGATTTATCGAGCTCCCGTTTACTTGCAGACTCGGTGTACTGGTACACCGTGGCAGAGCGAACAATGGATAGAAGAGCAGAGGCTAAGTAGCAGGCTGCAGGTACAGAAACGGAGACGGCGCGAGGGGAAGATTGGAAAGAGGCGTGTGGCCGACAGAAAGCGAGAGTGTACAGGGGGATAGGCACGGAGGCCGAAAGTAAGGCACGGGAGGGTCGGCCATTGTGACAAAGTCGCAAGGGGAGAAGTGTGGAGTTGCACGAAAAATGAGGGAGCGAGCTCTGTCGGATGTGTGGCGGCTGGTGTGGTTGCTTTGCCTCGTTCTGGCGACGAGCTTAGCGCAAACGTCGCAGGTCTGTCCGTCCCATAGCGAGATCGCGCCCTGTTACTGCAGCGTGAAGAAATCTGGCTTGGACATTGTGTGCGAGATCACCGATCTGACACACATCTCCAAGGCCATGGCCGTGCTTAAGGGAAGGCCGAATCTCGTGATATTCTATCTTCGGCTCAGGCACAACACCCTGCCCAAGTTGCAGGGATACGTGTTCCTCGGGCTCGATATACGCCACCTCACCATTCACAATAGTAGCCTCGCGGTACTTGAAGAATCTTCCCTTAGTTCTATCGGTGAGTATATATGATATTCGCTTATTAAGCGAAGCTAAACAGAAATATCAATAAGACTTTTTTTCAGAATAAATAGAAATGTATGAAATCTATGAAATTTACTTCGCTGAAATATAAAATATACATTCAAAATAGACGATAGTAAATAGTTAATTTTGTTCTTAAAATTCAAATTAATTTCTACAAACAAATATTGTCTTTTGTTTTCGTTTTTATTTTATCTCAGCATATAACCTTGTGATATTTGTAGTATCTATTTGAGAAATTTTAAAGAAATTTTAAAAATATAATATTAAAAACATTTCAAAAAACAGAATATTCGAAAAATCGTATGATGGACTGCCAGATGTTTACAAAAACATGGAATGTATGGGATTACAAAATGTTAAATTTATACCCAGTAAACAAGAAACGTTCCAAAACATTTCAATAACGTTGCAGCAACGTTGTAACGTTACTGAAACATTTCTTGTTTAGTGGGTATACACTAATAGCTACTATTAATCATATATAAACATTTTCATTATAATTATAAATATATAAGATAAATATATATACTCTATATTATAACACAGTAAATGCTAAATAATAATATTAAAATATTAAATTATTTTTAATATTTTTTAGAGATTAAAATAATCACACTACATTTTGTGACAATTTTACAAGTAATTAATTAAAGCGTGAATTTTAATCCTATACTCTCATATATATATAAATTCAAGTTTATAGGATTCTTTAAAAATAATAATTTTTAAAGAAAATTTGACGAGTCAGTTCACATGACTAAGATTGCTTTAATGATATAAAAATATATCAACGATATTCAATTACATTCTAATCTTCAAAGCGTATCGCAGTCAATAAATAAGAAGTAGTGAAAAGAGCTTTTTATATTATTGCATGTACCATGTAATATTTTTCCGTTCTATGTAATATTTTTTTACGACGTGAAACGGTACATGTTCTCTTCAAAAAACTTCCAGAGACACGATTTCAAATCAGTTTTTTTTATATTAAAGCCAACGTTGAAGCATTCAATCTGTCACGCAAGATTCACGTTAAAGTCGGCAGCAAATTTAACCCGCCTTTAAATCTCTTACGAAATCCCGGACTCGTTTGATCACCACATCGCCTTTGCGGCCACGTAGATTCAGAATAAATTACTGTAAGGGACTGGAAAATACGTTCTTTTTACACCTGCCGTATTCTAGATACGCGAAGATAACCACATCGCGTGTACCGGGACCTTAATGAGAATGCGGCACTACGAAGGCGTCTCAACGCAACATCACTCGGTTGCATTAACTCGCAACGTCGAAAGCACATTAAATAATAGAAAATGTTATTTTCCAACTGGGTTTTACGCTCGCGACGTGTTTTTACAGCAAATTAATTATATATAAAATAGGAAGAATACAAACTTCGCGTATTAATTACGTTTTGCGAAATAACTATTAGTCAATTTCGCAAAACGCAAAATAATTTTGACAATTTATAATTCTCGTTCTTATGCATGTATATATACATATACCTATATAAATAATATATACATATAGGTAACTTCAAAATTTTTTTTAATATATATAATATGTTCAGTAAATTGCAATTTTTTAATTAAATGTCTAGCTAACGTTAAAAGAATTTTTATATAATTGGACTTTTCAATATTAATTAAAATGGTATCCCATTAAAAATTTGCACTTTATTAAAACGTGATTATAAATAATGAATTCTATTCACTAGATTTTATTAAATACATTATTATTAAACTAACAAAGTGATTTTTCTTAAATAAAATGAATATGTTAAATTATTATATTAAATCTGAGAAATTCTAGAAAACAACATGTTACAAATTTCAATTATAAAACTTATATGAGTGATTTCGCAAATACAAAATCAAATATATTTCTTCTTACAGGAACGGGATTGACACAGCTGGATCTCTCCCAAAATTCGTTGAGTAGCGTTCCATCCCACGCGTTAAAAGACCTTCACCATCTCTTGATTTTGAATTTAAATCGTAACAAAATCACAGCTATCCACGGTAAAGCCTTTGAAGGTCTCGATACACTCGAAATTCTCACCCTTTATGAAAACAAGATCTCTATTATAGAAGCAGATGCATTCAAAGGGCTTGATAAGTAAGTCGCTTCTATTTACTGATATTTTAAATTCCAAATAAATAAAAACTAAGAGAGAGAAAGAAAGAATAGAATCTTCTATTCAAAATTACAAAAAAAAAACTTGAAAATGTATTTGCTTGGCCAACAAATAAACATCTTTTAAATTTGCAGCCCTAAGAAGCTCTATATTGTATTTATACAAGTTTCAAACAAAAAATGAGTTCAAATATCCCAGTCTATTTTAATCATTTTAAATTTCACATTTTTTTAGCCGAAGACTCAAAAGACTTAACTTAGGCGGAAATGAGCTAACGAGAATCCCAACTCAAGCTTTATCTTCGTTAGAATTGTTGAAAAAATTAGAAATGCAAGAGAACCGAATATCCACCATAAAAGAGGGAGACTTCGAAGGTAAAATCAATAATCCATTTTACTTTACAAGACGTCTTTTTTTAATATTCCAGGTTTAGCTGATCCCATTTTGCAGAGCAATTGTAATTTTAATTAAACCAACTTCTTTTTTAATCTACTATATATATATATACATATATATATATCTCCAATCTACATATAAATAATGCGTTTTTATAAAATAAACGTGTAACGAGCATTTCAATTAAATGAAATGCTCATCGATAAAATGTTTTAACCTTTCAGGATTGAAAGCGCTCGATTCATTAGGATTGGCGCACAATCACCTTCGTGAGGTCCCGGCACGTGTATTCTCTCATTTGACGCAATTAAACTCTTTGGAACTTGACGGAAATCAGATTGCTCATGTGGATGCCAATGCGTTCATAGGTCTTGAGGGTAAGTATAGTTAAAATTATAGGGCGCCTAATATTAATATTATTCTGCATTCTACTGTTATGGAAAATTTTGTTAATCCTAGCTGCACACTCTGGGGTCCCCGGGACCCCAGCGCAATTTTCTAAATCAAGATTTTTCGCGTTTCTAAATTTTTCTTTTTCTTTGAACCTATATATCTCAAAGTTTCTTAATTCTATCGACTTTTACACATTATGGGTTTGTTCCTTAATCAATTATCCATCGATTGAAAAAAAAATTAATTGAAATATATCCATTTTTACGGAAGTTACGATAACAAATATGGATAGGGTCCCAGAGACCCCAATGTATCAAGCATGCAAAAAACAAGTGTGTATAGCTAGGGTTAATAATATGCAAAGGAATAACTAATGTTTGCATGTCGTGTTATGTTTTACATATTAATTAAAGAGTAATTTAAATTTATACATATATATATTTGTTCATACTTCTATACTTGTAGTTCAAACTAGTATCGGTAAATCATCTTAATATCGATATAGCTGATGTAATCAGTGTATATTATAAATTTGTATATGATTTCGTGTTCAGTTTGCCGTAAAATTTCTGTAGTCTGCAGATCACGTCCTACTTTATTTATCATAGCGAACGACACAACTGCTTAGCATTTAAATTTACCGCATGCTACGGCTGCTTGTCAGCGATGCAATCGGTACCCTTTGGGAACGCGGATATAAACGAGCGAACGACACTTTACAAACTGCCTTTCATCTCGTAGCATACTATGAACGCGAGCTCGACTATCAAGATTATATTTCGGCAAAACGTTGTGCAAACATACAACAATTCAATCGACAATTCAGCCACGCACTACATTTAACTTCGCAATCAAAAGACAAATAATTTAATCAGACATGAAAAAACCGTTGTAAGTAAATATTAATAAAAACAAATATTAATTAAATACAGTGGATCAAAAAATATTTCCGTAAATATTTTGTTTGGAATAATTTCATAAAACTAAAAGATATTACGAACAAAAAGATATTATTTGCAAAACACATTAATTACGATGCATATATTCTTTCTATTATAAGAATATATTTTGTTTTTAATTTACACTAATATGTTGAAGAAATCATATATTTTAACAATACATATTCTTTCAGAAAGTTTGTGTATAAAATTATTCTTAAACATCTTAATATCCTTTTTTAAATAATAAGAAGATAATACTAGGCTCAGAAGATTCAATCAATTAATATGGATAATGCCTTTTTTATTTACCAATATTCAATTAACATTTGTTACTAAAAACCCATTCATTTAAAACTTTTTAATCACGTATTATTCTATCAATGTTGAAGAATCCAATTAAAGCTTTCGAACGAAGTATTTGATTCATGCTTCCGTAAATTCTTGCCGATCGATCGAGTGTTTATTCACTGCGAGTAGCTTGATTTAATTATAACTAGCTGCAATTCATCGAAAGAAGTTCATTTGAGCGTATCGTAACTCTTGAGAGCTATTATTGATGCTCTTCACGTAACGAGGCTATCTACTGCAAGCTAGATTACTGTTTTTCTAACATACCTATTTCATACAACGTTTGTATAGGTTTTAATTGCGTTATTCGTACAAAAAAATTCATATATTTCTTTACAAAAAAGTTAGAGATCATAAAAATTTAATGAATTTTTTAATTATTGGCCTCAATTTT